>NC_045477.1:6399216-6719060 GCF_009650955.1 Corvus moneduloides | reverse complement strand
CTTAAGAGGTCAGAATAACTTTAATTGGCAGGATTTCTGTCATTCCTGAGTAGATAATTTATCATTAAGTATATTGTAGTAGCAATTCAAGCTGTGGCAGATTCATCTGTCTGTGGCAACAGAGAGCACAATGATTGATTTTAGTTGTGTCATTAGAATGTAGAGATAAAAAGAAAATGTTATAACCAGGACAAACTTTGTGTGCAAAAGCAGGTGTCACAGAAAGCCAGAGGACAGGTGCTCCAATTCATTTGTTTCTCAGTTAAAGAGACAATTTGTCTACATTTCATGTACTTACACTCACAAATTAATTTAGATTGGAAAGAGTATCCTTCTGTGTAACTAATACTGCTACTGCGATGAACATCTTCAGTGGGGTCCTGATTAATGCAAAAATACATTAGCATCAAGAAAGTTATGCTGCTAGATGGTACTTTTATTCCATACTCTGTGCAGCAGGTGCTTCAGTAGTTATGAAATCAAGTATTTATACATAATATTTTTTAGGGTTCTTATTTATGCACTTAGGACTCCTACACATTAATCTTGTATCCAACAACTGTTCATTTTCATTGAGCAGCTTTCAAAGCTGAGTCCTGAATTTGTTTTAGAACATGCATTTTCAGCTTTAATGATCTGAAAACAGCTTCTCGTGAGTACATAATCTTCAGAATCTTTCCTAACAGACACTTTCTAGTCTTCATAGAAGACAATACATAAGCTTTCTGATATTCCTTCACTCATTCAGTGTGGGATGTTGTGGGTTATCTCTTGGCCGGTCCTGTGGAGGCCTTGCTGGTTTAGTTGCTGTCTTGGTGGATGTGGAGAAGAAGACACAAGGGCTGAGTAGAACTTTTTTTAACTTGATGCATCAAATGCTCCTTTAGTTCTTGTGCTCATCTGAAAACTTAAGCTAGCAGGTCTCCTTGGGAATGGGATTTTTTTTTTTGTCAGGTAGCAGTGGTGAGTGGGTGGTCCTCAGCATTACAGCAGTTACAGTTACTGGGGTCTGAGACCACTCGTTTTTCTGTTTGTGTTGCTGTCCATTCCCATTGTATAAGCCTTCATTCCTCCTGATTTTCTACCTTGTTAGCTGTGGTTTGAAATTATTAATTTCATAAGTAAAATATTTTGATTAGTGAAATCTTAAAAACTGTGGTTAGCAATAAAGGTTATGAGTATTTGGTTCACTGGATTTCTAGTAATATTTGTTAAAACTGCTGCTTACTGAAATACTGTGGCATGTCTACTCACATCAAACAATTCCTAGAGGTTTTACAGATGCTTATTTGAACAATTCAAATTCTGTGCTGGAGGGGAATTACACGACAAATATGGAAAACTGATGGACAGAAGGGTGAAAAGACTCTGGTGTGATTAAGGACAGCTCAAAGAATCACAGAATGGTTTGGCTTGGAAGGGACCTTAAAGATCATCTTGTTTTGGCTCAGCCGCTATGGGCAGGGACACCTTCCACTAGACCAGGTTGCTCCAAACCCCATCCAACCTGGCCTTGAACACTTCCAGGGATGGGGCATCCACAACTTCTCCGGACAACTTCTCCAGTGCGTCGCCACCCACACAGTACAGAATTTCCTCTTAATATCTAATCTAAACCTACTCTCTTTCAGTTAAAAGCTCTTTCTCCTTGTCCTGTCAATACATGCCCTTGCAAAAAGTCCTTCCCTACCTCTTTTTTTTGCCCTTTTAGGCACTGGAAGGTGCTTTAAAGTCTTCCTGGAACATCTCTACTCCAGGCTCAACAGCCCCTACTCTCTCCTCTTGTCTTCAGAGGACAGGTGTTCTAGCCCTCCTATTAGTGTAGGCTGTGTTTGAATATTAGGGTGTTTTTATGCTCGAGAGAACATGGCAAGTGTTATTTTCATTCCTCACAACAAGAGGAACTGTTTGAAATACTGATGCTGCCATCTTCACTATGGCATTTTAAATATCTGTCACTTCAGTCAGTTGTTGTTGCTCACTGCCATGAAAGAGTTTTCATTTTATCTGAATATTTGGCACTGTGAAGGGTAGATGCAAAGGAATAAAAGTTATGTGATCACTGGAAATTTTTTTGTTTGTTTGTTTGGGTTGTTTGGTTTTTTGTGGGTTTTTTTTATAATCATAACTGGAGTGAATACCAATTCAAAGACAAATCTCCATCAGCGTGGGAATGTCAAAGGGTCAGTCATGTGCTGATAGCTGCAATAGTTACGTATAATCAGATGTCAGATGATAACTTGAGTTTGCAATGAATGACTGGAGTTTAGAAGTCATTTCACTAACTGGAGCTGTGTAGTATTTGAAGGCTAAATTAGCATTTTTTGTTTCTTGTCCTCTTTAATTTACTTTTTAAATGCTGTTTTCCCTCATATATTATTCTTGCATAGTTATAGAGCTGTACTACTCAAATTCTTATTTCTCAAATTTTAGTTACAATAGAAAAATAAGGATTTTCTTGGAGTTAATTATAATAAATCCTCTTGATATTACTTGAAGGTGGTTTTTTTTTTAATTGAGTTCAGTTTTGTTTTGCTCTTCTAGCTGTTCATCCTCCTCTAAATAATCATTAGTGTAGCTTCACCAAATGGTTAACTTTATCTAAATTCTTGAATATATGTTCAACTTTGACTTAGTTTGATTTTGGTCTTTTTTTAGTTTGAGCTGAGGGCTCAGGTTGAAGTTTAAAGGTAGGGATGGTCTGTTTGTCTCAGGATTGATGCAGGAGTTACTTTTTAACCTAATGGTGGAGAGTTCCACTCATTGCCATTAACCCTGGTAGGGTGAGATGCATTTCTGTCAGGTCTGTGTTTAGTGAACAGGAGAATGGGTTTTTGGTCAGCTGACCCTATAGCCAGTGGCGCATCATTCCCCTTGGAAGGAAGGGTGTAGGAGATTCAGGACTTCAGTTTCCCCATCAGAACTGCTGCCTGCAAAGCTGATCCCAGTGCTAGCTGTGTATTACTCCTCTGGCCAGGCCACACTTGTCATTTCATGCTAGAATTTCTGGTCTGTTTTCCAGTATTAGATAACTTTTTGGATTTTGGTAAAGCTTTTGATACAGTCTGTAACAGGATCCTCTGGACAAAATGTCCATCCCCCAGCGGGATGAACACATCATGGGGTGAGTGACTGGCTCATGGCTTACAGTGACTGAGGTGACAGCAGACTGGTGACCTGCCACTAGTGGGCTTCCACAGGGCTCCATCCTCAGCCCTGTGCTCTTCAACATCTTCAGAAATGACTTGGACACAGGACTCAAAGGTATTGTAAGGAACTTTGCTGATAATACTAAGCTGGGAGGAGCTGCTGACTCCCTTGAGGACAGGAATTCCCTGGCAGAGAGAGAAATCAGAGATGGGCAATCACCAACCTTATGAAGTTTAACAAGGGCCAGTGCTGGGACTGTGCACCTGGACAGGACAACCCTGGCTGTGTGTATAGCCTGGGGAATGCGAGGCTGCACAGCAGTGCCATGGAAAGGGCCCTGGGGGTCCTGGTTGATGGTGAATTGGATATGAGTCAAGCAGTGCCCTGGCAGCAGGAAGGACATCCCTGTCCTGGGGGCACCAGGCCCAGCATTGCCAGCTGGGCAAGGGAGGGATTGTCCCACTCTGCTCTGGGCTGGGACAGCCTCATCTCCAGTCCTGGGGGCAGTTTTGGGTTCCACAATATTACAAAGTTATAAATCCCTTGGAGAGTGTCCAAAGGAGGCCATGAAGATGGTGAAGGAACTGGAGGGGGAAGCCCGATGACAAATGGCTGAGGTCACTTGGTCTGTCCAGCCTGGAGAAGAGGAGGCTGAGGGGGAGACCTCATTGCAGTTTCAGCTTCCTTGTGAAGGGAAGAGGAGGGGCCGACACTGATCTCTGCTCTCAGGAGACCAGTGACAGGGCACGTGAGAATGTGTGAATCTCTGTCAGGAGAGGTCTAGGTTGGATGTTAGGACAGGGTTGTTTATCCGGAGGGTGGTTGGGCACTGGAACAGACTCCCCAGGGCAGTGGTCACAGCATCAGCCTGTCTGAGTTCAAGAAACATATGGGACAATGTCCTCAATGGTGTGGTGTGTGATTCTTGGGGTGTCCTGTGGAGAGCCAGGAGATATACTTGGATCCTTGTGGATCCCTTCCAGGGATCAGGATATTCTTTGATTCTATAATGATGTTGAGCTTCTCTCTTCCTGTTTTACAGATAAATTTTTGGCTGTCTCATACCCATGTTACTTGTCTGCTTTCATTTTCCTACAAAATTTTTGCCTACTCTTGGAAAGTCTTACTCTAGGTTTTTAGTTATCCTGTCATTTTTCTTTACAGTGATTACAGATATATTTCTTTAAGCATCTTGACCATGTAAGTTGAATCTTCATATTTGTTTTAACTTTGATGTTTAATCTTATTTGATTATCCCAAATATCATGACTTCTTTTTAAGACGTTTCCTACTCGTTTCTTGTTTTTCTGATGAGCTAACATTGCTAGAAGATAAATCTCTAGAGATTGTTATATTGAGTTACTATACATGTTAACTGATTATATATTATTTTCTTTATTATCATTCATTCCAGTACTTGACACTGGTTACTGCAAACATTGAGGGAGCTAAGCCTATCTTTCAAAAGATGACACAATAAAACATATGTCTTCATATGTAGTGATTCACTGGAGTGGAATTTCATCCTGTATTATTCTATGATTACACAGCGCTTCCCAGAGTGTTTTGCACTTTTTATCTGGAGAGTTCAGTGGAAATGCAGTCGTGCTCATTGTCCTCTCACTAGAAAAGCTTTCAAGTGAAGGTGGCTTTTCCAAACAATTAACAGAAAGCAATATTGCTTTTGCCCTCAGTATTGCTGAACCTTTGGCAAAGAACCAGTGCTTCTGAGGAGAGCTGCTAAACATGCTTTATCCTCTTCCAGAAGAGGAAGGGAAAGGGTAGAAAGTTGTCCAGATTGATTGAAGCTCCTGAGAAAATGATGTCCATGTCAATAAGACTGGGAAGTCTCACGCCAGCTAGCAGGTGGGCACAGTCTATGCCAAGCCATCCAGATGACCACATGGATCCACCTTTACCAATGCCAAGTCAGTGTGAATTTTATGGAATTAATCCTGTGTTTACTCTGCAAATCTTAAGGGATAGCAGTCTTTGCTGAGTCAGACTTGAGGTTTCTGAGTAACAGCCTTTGTGACCTCTGTCAATCAGTTTCCTATCAACATCTGTAGCCTTCTGCATTCCTGTACTCTGACTCCTCAATCTACCACATCTAACTGAAGCTGCCCTTTATGGGGAAAAATACCTCTGAATCCACTTACTTACAGTGTTTCTTTTTTCCTAACACTTTGTGACTACAAATGAATGTCTTTTCAGTAGCTGAAATCTGTTGCTATTGTATAACAAAGCTTAAGCCTCTATTGTGACTTTGCTTTTCCCATCATCTTTCTCTGCAAGCTGGAGGAAACCAGATGAGTTTGCTGTGCTACCTCTACTGATAGGCAACCATCCTTCCTTGTGGAGGAGCAAAAGCTCCCTCTGCAAGCCTGTCACTTGGCCATTCACTTGTCATGTTTTACTAAGCTCTTGGTAAAAGGAGAAGTTACCAAAACACAATATAGCTCCTAGCCTTGAGATTAATTCTTTTGCCCACAAAGTGTTTTAGAGCAAGAAAACCCTTTTGAAATAGACTACTGACAGTTTGCTTTTCTTATTGGAGCTTATCCTTCCATTTTGCAGAGACCAGCAGACACAGGGAAAGGTTTAAAAATGTTTGTGTACTGCCACGAGAAGCAGTGTTAAAAATGTTTCTCAAAACTTGAAAAAAAATCTTAAAATACTGTAATTCAGTAATATAAAGCAGAGAGTTACTTTTATTCTAGGCAGCTTTTCCAGAACTGCTAGTGTTATCTGTTGTTCATGTTCTCCGTTTTGTTAATGTGAGAACTTTCAACTTGTCTTAAATTCTTCTTTTTCATTAATATAACTGAGAAAGGAGTCACAAAAAGTGTTGTTACATTCATATTCATGTGTACCCTACATAGAGGGCAGTAATTCATCCCAGAAAGACAAGTTCCTTCCTATAATCAGTAACTGATACTGTATTTCTAGAGACTGAAAAACAAATATGAAAACTAAAAATATAGAAAGCAGATTTAAATCTAATTTCAATGTTAATCAAAATTACTTTCATTTTGGCAATATACTTAATTTCAGTGAATGTGGGAAAAGATGTGTAAGACCTATTCAAGGAATGTTTTTTTATTACATACATTAAAATAGTAATCTATCTAAGAAAAGATTAGTTTCTCAAATAAAGTTCATCTTAAATGGAATTAATAGCTTTTATCCAAAGGAAATTATTACTTGTCTAGTGAGGAGGATAAGAAAATGAGACAAAAGGAAATCTGAGATGCAGGCAAAAATAGCATTTAGACCATTTTAGCTGATTGAGAGAATATGAGAACCTGTTTCCTGAGCTGAAATCTGCCATCAGTGAAATAAAACTCCTACACATGAATTACAGGTACATCCCCAGAACTGTCAGATCACGTATAACAGCCCTTCCAGATACCTGGCTCTCAAGGTGTAAGGAAGTGTTTTTCCTGCTTTGCAGGACAGAAGTCAGCATAGATGATAATTTAATTTAGCGAGCAATAGATAATGAAAACTTACTGAGTCAGAAATCCTGAAGACTAGGAGGAAAATGAAGCATTTTTCTTTCTCCTGTGCAAGTTTCACTCCAGACAGGCTTTGTTCCTGTGGTCTTGAAAAATGAATGTCTCCCATGTCTCCCTTCTCTCTTCTGTCTGTATAGTTTTTCTTATTTAACAAAAATAATAATCCGAATTTGCCAGTCTTAGACTTGTTTTTATTGCTTCAGCTTTGGATCCACTAAGTATTTTGTTCATCCCCAGAAAATCTGTAGTTTGCACAAAGGGGCAAGTATTGATAAATGAAGCCTACAAGAGGACATGGCTCACTATAAGAAAGGGCCTTTGGATTCTGAAAGAAACTAGCTTTCATCTTGAATTGCCTTTGGATTTTGATGCCGCTCCCAGGGCGTAATGTGGGAGCACCTAGAAAATTTTTGTGCAATGTAGTCCAGTTAACAACCTTGGTTCTTCAGCCAGTTTGGGTCCCTTTGTTCTAGAAGAGGCCTCAGTCCAAAAACAACAGCAGTTGCTGTTGCGAGATACCCATCCAGAGAAATGCCTGTTTGTGGAGAGCAAAATTGCCACAAATGACTCTTATACCAACCCTCCCTCATGCGTGCTAGAAATAAAGTTGTGTTTTGCGACTGTTGGAAGTCATTTTTTGTGGAGTGAGGCAAACTGGAATGAAGTTCATCTATAATTTAAAGTTTCTTGTATTACTTCAATCATAAAGGCAGAATCAAAAAGAAGCAGCCTTTGGGTTAGGATTATTGAGCATGAAAAGAACAGAAGTGAATCAGCAAGTAATACCTAGATAACAGTAAAGCTTCCCTTTTTTACTGAAGTTGTAAATATAGCTGTAACTTTTCGCATTAATTTGAAATATAGCCGGATTCTGTATTATTTAGATGCAGAACTTTAATTCTCCTGCATCCAAAACAGCAACATGTAAAAGCTTGGCTATTTGTATTATAATTTCATGGACAGTTTTTAAGGAATAAAATATAATTGAGACAGGTTCTCTCATGCAACATGTATCAGTTGAAGACAATATTTTTTGTACATGGAAGCTTTGCGTGACCCACAAAAAGGACTAATCTATCTTTTTTTTCACTCATCCTGGGAGTGACATATACTGAAAAAAGATATTATGAAGAGTTTCAGGGTTGTTTTTTTATATTATTTTAATTTTTTTTTCAGAAAATAGCTGGAATTTACCCCACTGTATGAAACATTAAAGCTAGAAAAAATACCTTTCTTAGGGAAGAAAAATGATTGGGTTTTTTTAATGTGCTTTAATTATTGAATTTTGTAGTCCATATACAGTCACATGATGAAACTTTTAGAATATAAATTCATAAAAACAAAGTGGTGGAATATGCATTATATTGATGTTCATATGCCTTCGTATAATAGACGCATAATTTTCATTCTTTTTCCCTACGCATCTCAATTCAGAGTTTCACATGTTTTATAGCAGGATAAATTGCCCAAAATAGTGATTTACAGCCTTTACTAGCAGTGATTTATTTCTCATAAATTTCATTTCAGTGGAATGATGTGCTGTAATGTGGCATTTAACATTGTCAAAAAGATCTGCTTTATTTGGGTTAGAGAAATAACATTTTCTGTATATGAACTTCCATTATTTTTGGGGTTTTTTTCACAGTAGCTTAAGTGTTAAAGCCTGAAAGGATTTAGAAAGCTGCAGTGAATGTGTTAAGACTGTTAATGAAGCCTCTGAATCTAAGGACAAAATTAGCTCTGGCACCCACACTGCACAAAGTACAGCAACTGTCTGATAGAATTGCATCATGACTTTCACCTGGGGACACGAGTATTAAAGTCACCTGAAATGATGGTATTAGGAAGACAGATGTCCCCAACGGGCCCTTTAAGGAGTTTGTACCTACATGAATGGCTCGACAAAAATCCCTGAAATTTGAACATGAAACCTGTGTAAAAATGCTTATTGAGTGTGAGCAGTGGATAATACATTCCATCATGCAATATCTACTTTTAAGTGTGTACAGGAATGTACTTTTGAGACAGAAGAACCTGAGAAAGAAAGAGAGGGAGCAAAAGGAACTTTTGACAGCAAGGGCTTTGAACTACTTAGTTTTGTTAGGAGGAAAGTTAGATCTGCATATGAAATTCTAATTCATCAGAATCAAGCACTAGAGAATGAAAAAGGGGTGGCTTCTTGTTTCCTCTATTTCAGTGAGTGGGAAAGATGCCTGTGGCTGTAGTCATGGAGAAGGAAAATCTCCAAGATCTAGAATATCCTGTTCTTCTCACCTCTCAGCCCACACAAGTTCCTTCTTTCAGGTGTAGCACAGCCATCAGGACCAGGAGATCCATGAAAAACAAGACCAGGGGAATTGCCATTGCCTCGACAGCACATTGCTGGTCCCATGTTGCTGATTTAATTTATTTCTTCTTAATTTTATATGAATTGTTTGTGCAAGATCAGGACTGAATAGCAGTTGGCATGATCCAGCAATGTAGGCTTGGAATAGGATATGAGAAAGCACTACAGGAGGAAGAGGGAGTAGAGAGAGCAGGGAAGAAGAGATATGATAACATTCCCATAGAGAGCACTGAAATGAAAATATTCTGGATAGAGGTCAGTGATGGGATATGCCAGTGGAGGTAATTGACATTATGAAAGCACAAAGTGAAATTGCTAATTACAAGAACAAAAAAATACAATTGCAATGTGTTTGTACCATACATTCTTTGCAGGAATTGAAATGGTCTCTTTCCAGCCACTTTACCCAGAAATACAGGAGGTGATCTGCAGGTTTGTTTGCCAGCAGTATAATGGTGCATGTTGTCCAGCAGAAGCTCACAGATAAGCACAAGTTATAAACTCATTTTTTCCCTTCTTTTAACTGAAAACTATTAGAGTGGGAGTCTTAAGCAGGCAGTAATTGAGAAGAACCTTAGTATAGATTACAAAAAGGGATATTTTTAGGCACTTAATAAAATTAAATGAGGAGTAAGCTTGAAATCTTCAGCCTTCAAGATGAGGTATAATTTCTTCATAATGAGCTGAGTGTGCTGATGACAAGAAGGAGGGTTTACTTATTTCTTCATGAAGGTGTGTTGACTCCAATAGCACAGAACTAAGCATTTCTTTATCACATCCTCACATCTCTCTGACTTCCACAGTACTGAAAAACCCACTGGCTACTTATGCCTTGAAAAGGAAAACATGTTGCTTTTAATAAAAAAGGAGTTTTATTTCATGTCCATTATTTTGTTAATTCTTATGGAGAGATTCTTATGTGTATGAAGATAATATTGGACCTTTGCTTTATTGAAGTGAATATTACTGTAACTACATAGCCCATCACAGTAAGATTGAAGTTTTAGATCTGATTCTTGTGGCTCTTCTTAGAACCCTGTATAAAATTCAGAGGGATTTTGCATAATATAGTAATATAAGGACATCAAAGTTTAGAATTTTATTTTGGAAGAATTTTAGAAATAAGGAGTTTAAGGCACGTCAGAGTAGTAAAACTCTTACATTCTTGATGAAGTTGATAAATTACGACTGTTATCACTGCTTTTTAGAGGTAGTATTTTATAAACGTGACAGTAATGTGAAGTAAACTAAAAATCTTCAGAAGTTCGTTTTGCAACTATGGGTTAAGGCACGTGCACACAAAATCCTAGACAAGTTACCAAATATAGGAGATCAGTTGCCTGGGATACTGAGATCAATTTTAAGTAGGACTCTTTGTCAAGGGAAATTGAGAAAAACATTTATGATTAGACAATTATTAAGTTAAAATCCTGTAAAATAATTAATAATTATAGATAAAAAGCAAGAAATGGAATAACTTGAAAATGTTTTTAACTACACATACAGTCATACAGGAAGGTGCAGATATTCCTTATTTACTATTTACTCAACAATTGACATAGATTTTGACTTTTGATATTTACCTTCACCATTTCTGTTGTGAAGGCTGGATCCCATTTATGTTGAAATGTTGAAAATGTTTGGTCTTAACTCCATTTCAATAAAACTACAGTATCCTACAACTTGTACTGAAGTCCTGCCACTGGTGATACAGATTAATTTCCTAGATAAGCCTACTTTTACTTTCTCTGTAGAGCCTAAGGCTATACTCCTTACCACTTTTCAGTCATCAGATCAGTACTTGGCAAGGCAGCATCTAATACAGCACTGCCTATCACTCCTAAAATACCAGAAGCTCGGGAGGAAATGTAAAATACCGGGAGAAAAGCAGATGTAGCACTAAAAATTGTGTAAAAAATCCAAAGGATATGCTAGAGCAAATACATAGTATGTAATTGTCAAGTAATTTGGTAAATAGTGCTTACTGTTTTAGTTGATTCAAAAATCTACAAAACTTGGGGGAGGGGAACAAGGAAGAAATCAGTGTAGTAATTTTGGATTTTTGCAAAAGGTTGGCTGTTGCTTTGCTAAGCCTGACTTGCAAAATTAATTCAAATTGGCTTGGATAAGAGCACTGTCATGTGGATTAAAAGCTGGCTGAAACACTACAAACAAAGGGTGTCCTGAGGGTACCACAGGGATCACTGCTAGAACCAGTCATTTTTAATGTCTTTATTAATGATCTGGGAGAGAGTGTTGAACAGCATGCTAATAAAATTAACGTGTAATACTAAACTGTGAAGAGATGGAAATACTTGAAAGTTTAGAAAAAAGAAAAATATACAAGGTCCACAGAGAGATTAGAAACACTGCAGAAGTACCACAGTGAGCTTCAGCTTCAAGGAAATGCAGTCCAATTAGATCTCACGAGGAGAATTTGGAAGATGGTCAACATACTTAAAGAAACTTGGACGCAATTAGGTGGGGGAGAAAAAAAAGGCTGAAAGGAGGAGTGGTAATCAACAGCAAACCAAATGTGCATAAGCCATGTAAGAGGGTGGCAAAAGAGGGTGACAGAAGCTGGAGCAGCCCAGGAACCCCTGGGGCTGTGAGCTGGGCTCTCAGCAGCTAAGTTGGAAATTTTTGAGTTTGTTAGAGCAGACACCTGGTAAAAGCTGCAGTGGAGAATAGCCAGAAAATGACAGATTAGTTGTTTATGTGTTTTCTTCCTAATTTCTTTGGATCTGACGTGATGTTCTAAAGGGCATGTTGCTCAAATATTGCAGCTATTACGTATGAGCATTTGAGCTAATAGTGAATAGTGATGGAGCTAAATTATTACTCCTAAAGTACCAATGGTAAGTGTTTGGCAGAATTTTCAAGTACTAAATCCAATCACAAATAAATAATGGAAAACACAATAATATCGAGTACCCCTGGGAGCGAAACAAATTTTTTGCACTTAGAGCAGCAACTAAACAATCTTCAGATCTCAAGAATTTGCTATTTCTTTAAGTGAAATATAAACACTTTTTATATCGGAATAAATGCTGACTGAGTCATGGTTACATCATATACTTAGTACTAAATTCTTGAAGAAATAGATTGGCTCTCTTAAAATGTTATTCAGATCACCTCAACAACTAATGAATTGCTTTTGGAAATCTTCATTTGCAGTTTACAAAATGATGAGTCTTTTAAATTGTATTGTAAACAATATCTCCCCCACTTCAACTGTATTATTGTGAACAGATAGCTTTTGTTCTCTTTTGCTACATGTTTCTAAAATTTGTATTTAGAATTGGGAAAAATAATCTACTGTTTTGGAGGCTTAGCTATCATATAAAAGCATAAATTATTATATCTGTGTTGATCGTTTAACTAATAATGTCTTCATTTGAGACCATTATTTTTATTTCAGTGAAATTCTACTTTGTTTTCAGCTGTAATTGCTTGCTCACACACTGACAATATGATTTGCTTGATGGAAGCAGCTGCTTCTTGCTGGTTGTTTTCTTAGTTATGTTTAAGGAATGTTTTCAAGACTGGCTGCTTTCTCTCACAGAACTCCGCAAAAGTTTGAGGATTCTGGGTCCTCCTTATTTGTAACTTTTTAAAATCAGAGAATCAATCCATCTGTGTTAGAAATGTATCACATAAATGTTTTAAAAATACTAATTTTGTTATTTGTTAGAATCTTTTGAACACATTGAAGCTGAAATACAGTTGCAGTAATAAGAGTCTGTAAAATTCTTTAGCAGTGTTCAGTGTGATTTTCCAGCTTCCAACAGCTGATGAGAGGCAAGATTTTTTGTGGAAATGTGTGAAACAGACCGAAGATCATCTTCGCCAGCTGTTTCTTCTTACGTATCTGCTTCCAGTTGGCCCACACTGCTTGTCTTGGACATCACCAAACAGCCCACGTTGTTGGAAAAGCATTTGCATTGATTTTGAAGCTGTGCATTCAGGAAAAATGTTCGAAGCAGCAGTGATAGGCTGGGAAACACTTACTGCCTTAATTGTTTTTGGAGCTAAAAGTGAAATACATTGGAAAATTGATCTGTCTGAACAGTAACCATTATTTTATTTTAAAACAATTTTTGTAGCATGGTTGTGCATGAGACATGGCCTCCAAGAGAGAGCATCTCTTGCAGCTCTGTTGCTTAGTTGAGAAGGAGCTGGAAGTCAGTCTGTCACCTCTGATGGATTCTATACGTGTAGCATCCATCGAGGCCTTTTGGGGTACGGGGATTAATTCTAAGGACTTTGTTACACGTGCGTTCCTGTGAAACAGCTAACAGAACCTAGAGAAGAAAATGCTAAGAAGAAAGAATTTCTTATAACTCATTTATCAGCTCTCTGTAAAATAATAGAAGTTTCCATCTTGTGGAAAACTCTGAGAATTAAGTCGGCACCACTCACGAGTGGTGTTGGTTGTGGTTCCAGTAATCTGTTTAGTATTCTGCTGAACCCTGGGGCTGTCTGAGTGCTCTCTATCAATAACAAAGGTTCAGTTGTTTTATTTGCTTAGCAGTTTGCGCCAGCTTTAGTCAGCACATTGAAATCTACATTTTGAGTGCTTTTTTGAAACATTGTGAAATAGATTTTTTGCCTTCTGTTGATGATTAAGATAACATGGTACAGTTCCAGACTGCAAGAAAATGCAATGGGTTTTATTTGTGATTAAATAGATGCAAATCTGCATATATACTTTTTTCCCATATTTTTTAACTTCAAACTGTGAGGCTACTTGGTCTGTGGGCATATTTATTCCACTGTAGTACTGGTATAAGCAAATAAAAAGCTGGGCATGAAATTAGATTTTGATCAGAAAATGGAGTTCTGGTTATGTATTTTTTATGTGCACAGTAGTGTTATAGATTTACAATATTAGAGGGGACAAATATAATATGCATCCTAATTTCTGAAGACTGAAGTATATCTTTGTCTCACCTGTAAACATAATCCAATTGAGTTCATAAAGTGAAGTTTGTCAATAACTCAAACTTGCAAGGTCACTTTGCAAGTCTTTTAGAAGTTTTTAATCTTTTAAAGGTTTTAAAATATTAACTATCTAATCCTTTCAAAAGGTCAGTAAAGAAAGCAGTGAGTACAGTCACACCACTGAGCTCTAGGCAGCCAGAGTGAGGTTCCACCATAGCACCCAGAAACTTGCCTGACTCTGGATTTAAACCCTAACTCTGATTTGGTCTAGACTCACTTTGGCATGGCATGATTTTGAGGAGATTGCCTGGTTTTGAAGCTTGCCTGACTCTGGATTCAAGCCTGTGCCCTGATTCCAAGTTGGTCTAGGCTCACTTTGGCATGGCATGGTTTTGAGGAGAACCAGCACTTCTCATGGATGGCAAAGGCCATGGAGCATCCTCCAGGAGAGCACCACAAGCTCTTCCTGCCAAGGGGCCTCATCTTGCCTTAAGCTACCCAGAGCAGATCAGAGAGAGACAGTGAAATGAAGTGTCATTATTCCTGTTCCAGTGGAGGGGCTTTTTATCCAAATGTTTAAGCAAAGAAGCAATCATTAGAACGTTCTGCTTGTTAGCAGCAGTGATTGCTCTTGAAGGCTGTCTATTGCTTATACTTATTGACATACTCTAGAAGTATGACCTGGTATTAATGAAAAGGCACTTGGCAGAATCAATTAATGCAGACATTTGATTTATTATTATTGCTCTTTGTTGTTTCATCAGTTTATTCACTGAACGTGGTTGATTAGCCTGTTCTCCTTTGTTTCCATTTGCAGTGGTAAAATCTTCTGAAGGGTTTGTTTAAAGCTTTCACTTTGACACATAAAGCTAATAAAACTAAGAAGATGCACTGTGCAAGATCTCTTCAGAAAACTCTCTGCAGTGCTATAGTACAGAGTTGAACAAGGCAGGTTAAACCATCTGATTTTGCTTTTAATTCACAAAGGAGTATGCCAGACACTGGTGGTTGTCTGGAGAACTGGTGATAAAAACCAGATGATATTGCAGCTGATGTGCCAGAAAAAAAAAAAACATAGGAAGACCAAGACTGGTATCTCTAGAAGGGAATACAGATTACCTAGTTTATCACTGGAAAAGACACCCTCTGTTTTTTCTTTCCCCTGCAAAGAGGTGGGAACATTGAAGTTGTGGGTTGGATTTTTTTTTTTTTTTTTTTTTAATATGAGGTAACATCAAGCCTCAAAAAGGGAACGGAAAAAAAAATTGATAATTGCTTTAGCTGAAATTGGTAATAGAGTACTGCTTTGATCATTTCTGTAATGTGAAGTAATGTGAAGACTTGTACTGCAGGTACACAGGTGCTGGAATGGTTTTGGATTTAGGGAATCTCTGCGATTTATCCACTGTGTGCAAAGTATGTTGTTGCTTTTAACTTGTTTTCATAGGTTTTGTTGTTTGATAGCATTTGCTAGTCATTTCCTGTGGTTGAAAGAACCGAGTAGCATAAAACTACTTCATATTGTATCCTTTAATTGACTATTATCAACAATTTACCACACATTGTTTGAAAGGGACTGTGTAATCTCAGCTACAAATATTGCTTGTACGATGGAGCTCCTGCACAAATCACTTTCTCAAACAAAACAATGGAATCAGTTTTAAATACTGTGCTGGTTTGGACAAATTTGGAGGAAAATATCCTCTGATAGAAGGCAGGTTACAACCATCCCTCCCCCACCAGGTTCAGGAAAAATAAATTTTCCTCGGAGGAAAGTGAAAGAGAGAAAAAACCTGTTTATTTAAGAAACACACAGGAAAAGGATAATAATGCTAAATAATAAAACCTCTCGCTGTGGAGAGAAACCTGGGAAGATTTCAGAGTCCTTCTGTAGGTGTGGTCTCTCTCCTCCTCCTTGGAGCTGAGTCGTGGTAGGCCCACCCCCGGGGCCTCAGTGAAGAACTCTCTCGATGTGTTCTGATGTTGAAACAGTCCAGAACAGAAGAAGGGAAAAACCAAAGTTCAACTCTCCATCTCCCTCCAGAGAAAAGGAGCCGAAAGCTGGCTGAAAAGCAAGCAGGATGCTTCCTCCACTCTTGCTACTGCAGCAGGACGCAGAGGAGTGTGTGTCTGTGTCCTTGAACAACTGCTTTGAAAAGTTTGCTCATTTTTTTTTTTCCTTTCCCCCCTTCAGGCTTAGTTTAAAGGCACAGAAAGGCACAGAATTAATTTCTGAGCATAGACCAGCAATAGGGGATACAACATCATAAAGTCACCCCAAAACAAATATCTACAACAAATTTTGTGAAATTATGTGATGTTGTGCTCACTGTATTATAACAGCACGTTATTTAAATGAGTGGGATATTTGAATTTTTATAACACATTACAGAGTAGTTGAGAACTTAGAGGGTAAGTGGTATTTCAGAATAACAATTAAGATACTGTCAAAAAAGATGGCTACATTTGAAAAACAATTGATGTTATCCACATGGATAATTTGCAGACAGCCCTGTTATGCTCAGGCTGTGGTTTATGTGGAAAGGAATGGAAGTACTCTTTTTTCATCTCCAACCTGCAGTTTGTGTTTGCCACCTCCTGGGTGCTGCTGGGTGGGGCCTGAGGGGCACCAGGCCTGTCCCACTGTTCTTCCAGGTTCTGAAGGAGAGAGCTCTGCTGTGCCAGGGGCAGCTGCTCCCAGGGGTGAGCAAACAGCAAGAGAACAAAATGTGTCAAATACTTCTAGGTTTGAAATAATTGAGTGCAACAGGATTTAACTTGGTGGAGAAGCAAGGCAAGCCCATCATTTTGTGCTTCATTCACTTTACAGTGGTGTTGTATTCTTTCTACGAGGGTATGTAGTTATAAAGTAAAAGGTAACGTCTTCAAACTGAAATAGGGCAGGTTTATATTAGATATTAAGAAGAAATTCTTCACTGTGAGTGTGGTGAGGCACTGGAACAGGTTGCCCAGAGAAGTTTTGGATGCCCTATCCCTGAACATAGTCAGGCCAGTATTGAGGTTGGTGGAGCTCTGAGCAAGCCAGTCTAGTGGAAGGTGTCCCTGCCCATAGCAGGGGGTTTGGGGCTAGATGACCTCTAAGGTCCTTTCCAACCCAAACCATTCTGTGATTCTATGATTTGTAGCCTGTTTGGATGATGGCTGCTCTCTAGCCCTTGGTGGTCAGTACCTGCATATTTTTATAAGCAGTGCACTGTAGAGGAGGAGATAATTTTTTCCTTCAGGAATTTGTTTCATTGATTCTTTTGGTCCTATCATGCCACAGCAGGCAGGTCCATAAATTTGTGTCTGTTCCTCTCATGTCTGTCTTGGAATAAGATAAATAATGCTCTAAACCCTAGATGGGAAATTATTTGTGCTCCTTGCCATCTCCAGCAGCCTTTGGTAGAAGTATCATGTTGCCTTCTCCATCCACTGTATAAGTCCTTGCTGCTGCATTCAGTAACAATAGATTCACCAGTGACTTTTTCCTTCTGTCATGTTCAGCAGTGCAACAATTAACGCTGACTTTTATATTGTTATCATTTTGCATTTTCATTAGCACCTGCTTTGACAAACAGGATCAGTTCACACCTCAGAGTGCCTGTGTCACCCTGTCTGCAGCCTTCTGCAGGTACCATTGTACACCAAACCCTGTGATTGTTGCTCTTTCCGGCGTACAGACTGGAGAATTTGGGATTGGTGCAGCTAAGACTCTGCAGTGGAGTTAGGAAGGAGCCTAAACTAGAGGGGATAATTAAGCGGGGCTTTTCTGCAGCTGTGTATTTGCTTTGTACAGCAGGTCATGGCTGTGCTGCAGTAATAAATTGTAATGTTGCCCATGCCTTTTAAAACGTTATCTTTGCTTTTGCATGCGAGGAAATAACAAATAAGATGTGTTCCAATTTGCAGGTAATCCAGCTCATTTAATTCTAGTTTGCATACATCACATTTTAGTTGAATTTATCGCCGCTACCAAAATCACCTCTTAGAAGGCAAAGTCTAATTCTGGCTGATCTTGGCAATGGTGTAAGCAATGTTTTTATTTGGATTTGGTTTTGTTGCCATGTCTAACTTGTCAATTTTTTAAAAAAAAATTATTCAAGATTTTTTTAAATTTATTTCTGCAGTTTATAGAATCGATTACCGATTCACAATAAACCCTGTTTTCTTAGAACTGTTGTTTCTTAGGATATTTGGAAGCAGTTCACTAACAGGATGTTAAAAGCAAAAACCCTTAAGGTTCCATGCCACCCATGACAGCATACTTTTAGCTGTAAAAAATTCACTATAATTTGAATTATTTTAATACATATTTTAGCATAGTCTTACAGACCACTTCTGTGATATTTTTCTTTTCTAAAAGTGAAATTGTTCCTTTCATTTTAATAGAATTTTAGCTACTTAAGAAATGCTTTTTGGGATCTTATTATCGAACATTTGATTCAAAGCTTTTGCTTTAATCTCTAAGTCAATAAAGTTTTGAAAGAACTGAATTTAAATGTGAAAGGAAATTTCTTAATACATGACTGTTCAGTTTTCACTAAAGAACTCAACACTGGAAAAGTAAAATATGCTAAATTATCATCTGTAATTTAAAGCCAAATCTATCTCTAAATGTTGTCTTGTGGCATTTAATCATCAGAGCTAATATCTGTGCACTTCCCTTGGCAAACTGTATCAGAAGAACCAACAGGGTTCAGTCCAAGCATACAGAAAGTGTTTCTGCTCAGAGGGGTAAAAATAGGGCTTTGGGTTTTGGTTTTGTGGGTTTTTTTGGTTGGGTTTTTTTGTTTGTTTGTTTATTTTGTTGGGGTTCTTTTTACATGTACATGTCATCACTCTTTCCTGTCCCACTAGTAATTTCAAGTACTTAGTTAAAATTTTTCTGTTGTTGGGGTTAGAATGAGCTTTCCACATAGCAAGGGAACCTCAAACCTTTATTGGAGTGAAGCAAAGACTATATTTATGTGTTTGGTTTAAAAAAAAAGAAATTAAAAAACCCAAATTGAAATGCAACCAAACAGATGAATGATTGCCTTGGGGTAAAGGCAGGTTTGTTTGCCTAAATACTCAGCATTGTGTGGTCACAAATAATTATTTCTGCAGTTCAATAGCATGGGTAGGCTTATCACTGTGTAGATGTAAATGTGTCACTGTCTGATCTTTTTCCTGTACCTGTGCTAAGTCTTCTCTCTCAAAAAATAAATTAGACAATAACCCAAGTTACTTTTTTTGACTTCAGAGAAGTTCTGACCTTTTTTCTTGTCTCCTTGATGTCTAATGTTCAAATGTTTTAAGCTTGCATGTTTTCACTAGGCAAGCGAAAAGCAAATTTAATACGAAATCATGAGATTTTGTGTCCATGCTTGAAGTACTTAATGGATTTAGCAACTCTGTTTCAAACTGCCTATTTTCCAGTGAGTGCTGTATCAACTTTCTTTCCCTCTTGAGGGAGAAACACAAACTTTCCTTCCTCCCTTGGCAAGGACTGAAGTGTAGGTGCTTAGGATTCATGCTGTTTTATGTGTTGGTTTTTTGTTGATTTTTGGGGGTTTTTTCCCAGCGGTTTTAATGAAATTAATATCTGTTGGAGGTCTCCTGACCTGCTGTGGTCTCCAGGTTTTCCCAAGTTTCAGCACACCTCCCTCTTGCCAAAGGTAATTTATGAAATTGATTGTTAATTGGTTTGATTTGTCCCAATGATTTTAGTAAAATGTCTCATCTTCTAAGAACTGGCTTTTCTGTGGGCGAGGGTCAAATCAAATTGCTGCTCTGCAGGTAATGTCATCAGTTCATCTACTGCTTAAACTTTGTTCAGCTCTAATGCCAGGAACACAGAACTGTGAAAGAAAACAACATTCTTTGCCTGCCCTCCTGTTGTCACTAAAACTTCCTGTTCCTATATCTACTCACTGCACTATTTCAGATGCTGAATATAGGGGGCTATCTTCCTTCACACTAAGAAATAAACAATTAATTTGTTTTTTTCAGTTTGTATAGTGACTCTGTCACTGAGTAATTGAATCTGAATTATTCATATGCCAACTAGTGACATGAAGTGTGTTACAAGTTTTCCAAGTATATATAAAATATTTCTTCCAAGCTGTATTGTATTAATTTGTGGTGGAGGTAGCAAATTCAATTTGCCTCACTGAGAAAGCAAACCAGAAAGTTAATTCCATTTTCAGTTGGCATGTGAAATCAGTGGAATAATAAGACATAGGAAGGAGAAGCAAATCTGAAAACTTGATTCAAGACTAGAGAAAATACCTGAGGGAGCACAACTTCGGGGTCATGCAGCTAGAAAAAGTATATATGCAATAAAATGTGTGGCATATAATGAGGGAAAATAAAAAGTGAGACAATCCTGGACAAGGCACTTGATGCCCTTGGTGTTGGGGTCACAGTATTGGGGCACATGGAGCAGTGACAGCAGCCCAGCCCATCTGTGTGGTTGCTGAGCCCGTGTGTGGTGGCCAAGGGATGCTGAAGCAACACTTGACAGTCCAGGGTTGTGATTATCACAAGTCAAGGATTGAAGCCTGAGAAAGAAATTGTCTTGTCCAGAGGAAATGCTAGAAGTGCTGATTTGGAGACAACTGTTGTAGATAAATGCTATTTCAAAAATTGGATATAAACTCCACTGCTGTTGCTCAGAAAGCTTCCTCTTCTCCTTAATAAGATGTTACAGGAGGTTTTAAAGAATCGTCTCTCTCACAGAGGAAAAAAACCCTGCTTTGCTGATCCTAGGATTTCTGTTGTCTTACATAGTTTCTAGGACAAAGTGAAAGGAAGGGGGATGGGTAACGATGTGCAAGAGTGAAATGGACTTTCTGAACTAACAGAATTGATACTGTAACATAACTGATACACTGAACCTGGGAAAAAGGCAATCTCAGTCAAAAGCAGTAGAAGTCTGACAAAGAATCAATGCATGTGCAAAGTACTTGAAGGACTAAATGGATCTGGATAGAGGGATCCATTCTTTCGACTAAAGAACAGGACAGATTGTTCCAGCTCCTCCTGTTGGGGATCTGCAGACAAATTTGTTTTGAAAGGCTTGTAAGGCCAGCCCTAAGAACAAGTGATAATTAATATCCAAATTGTTTCTTCTTCAGATTTCTCACTTGAAAGATGCTGGGAAAAAAGCTAATTTAAGATGTGCTAGGATCTCTTTCACAGTGATTAAAGAAGAGAAATCCCTAGAGTAAAAAATCTCTAGTCAATCTAAAATGTAAATTGTTGCAAGAATTTCTGTGTTTATCTTCATGTTTCTCATGTGTGAACCTGAAACTTTACAAATGTTGCCGTTTGCCTGTCCTTTTAGGCAGGTAGATATTTAACAGAAGTAAGAAATTAAGCAAACCAAACTCATTCAATACCAGATTGAACGCTTTTGTGCCTGTCTCCTCTGCAGCAGCTGAAGTAAAACAAATGAAGTGTTTCTGGTCACACTCAGTTTGTCAAGCATAACAAACCTGTATTTCAAGTAAAATAAAGCTGGCACCAGAACACCAGGATGGTGCTTGTCTTGAGCTCCATGACATTAATTTTAGTCCAGAAGCATTGTCAGTTCACAGGTCCTTAAAATAACCTCTTTGCTTGTGTCTTTGACTAGATAAAACTGCATCTGCTTCTTAGTTTCAGCACAGCAAAATGAACAAAAGCTCAGCCAGAATTTATTTTGGTGGTTAGCTGTGAAATACTTCAGGTGTACTCTGCCTTACCTCCACCATGAGCACTGCTGGGAGCTGAGGCATCTTGATTGCAAAACTCCTGAGAGCGTATCAGAAATCAGGTAGACCATCACATCAAATTCAAGGGAATTAGAATTTAAGAGATAATAATTTTTGTAACTGCACAGGCCATTTATTTGTTTTGTCAGTGGCTGTATGAAGTGTACCAGGTATTTAAACCATCCTAGAAATTGAATGTGATTGACTTGACCTTATTCTACCCTGGTGGTTTAAGTAGAACTTCAGGTCTGTACCTTGACAGGTGGTGACTGATGGGACACGCAGGCCTGTCTAAGTACAAGCAATCTGCCCATAATACTCAAGGCAAAGTAACTGGCATTTCCCTCTGTCTGCACAGCCTTGTGACTGCTGGGCCCAAAGATCCATCAGCATGAACACAGTTACTTGAATGCCTGGAGTCCTTTCCGCCCAAAGTGGTTTTAATCAGCATGCAAATAACGTAAATAAACGCAAACGTGAACCACTCAAGAGAAGAAGCCTCACCTCGTATTTTTTTCTATTCAGTTATTGTTATGCCTGTGTTTATGCCATTATGTATCCATATCGTACCATTCCTTTATTCTTTTTGATTTTGAATGCTTTAAATTTGGCAAGACAACTTCGTGCACAAATTGCAAAACCAGTATGACCTGAACTAATAAATTTTCCATGAGCTGGGCTCAGTTTCTTATTTAGCTATAAGAAATCTACTCAAAATGGGCTTTTTTTTAGTGTGTGTTATGCTAAATGTAAGCCTTTGATCAGACAGTACATGAATAAGGAATGTTGTTTTTCTGAATTAAGTGGAAATGAGGCCTAAGGCAGCCTGCTGTTAGGATCATAAGTACTAAATAAAATATACACTAGTTAAACTTTGCAACCTTTCAAGGACAGGCATAATTTTATATATTGAAAGAAATCTTATATAATTAATTAAAAGATTTGTCTTATGTCATGTCATGTATGTATAGTTACAGCTTTAAATACAAGATTGAAATTTAAAGTGCTACAGTCTTAGAATATAGAAAATTTTTTAAATCTACTTCCTCTCTATTAACATTATTTTTTTAAATTATCACAATATTTTTTTGCCCTTGTATTTTGCTGATCTTTAAAAATATGCTTTGGAGTTCTACTTGTATTTCCTTTTTGGTGGCCTAAAGGCATAAAAAACCCAGTTGATTCTTTATTCAGTATTATAGGTCTTATATATTCTTCTTTCTTTTACTTCCTGTGACTTGCTACTCCAGCAAATTGGAACAGAGATGAGTCTTTAAGATGTGATGACCAAAAAGTAAATGAACAATTTCGCACTATTTTTTCACATTCTTGAAATAATTCTTGAAACTATTATAAATTTCAGCCTTCTTTGGCTATTGGGGAACCATTCATAGTCTTTTCTTTGAATCCATCACCTTTTCATTCTTTAACTTTTTTTTTTTTTTAATATTCCTCGGCTATTGGTTTTCTTCCTCTTGTTTGACGGTCCTTAAATCTCAGTTGTACTCTTTCTCAATGTATCAGCTGTATTGTGTGGATCTAAATTATGGTCACAAATGCTAAGATTTTTTTTAAACTTTGATGTAAGTTACTCCATGACAGTGACAAGAATAGGGCTACTATTCCATGCAGCTCCCTACTCTCCCTCCTCATATGACCACAGGCAACACCTCTTTTGTTTTGTTTTGTATTGTTGTTTGTTGGGGGTTTTCTTCCTTTTGATTTGTTTGTTATAATTTAATTTTGTTTTCCCAGATGTGGTTAGCTGGATACATGCCTTCAGTATCGGTGTAGGCTTACACAAAATGGGGTGTCACTGAAATCCCTCAAGACAAATCCTCCCCTGTTTCTGTGGCTGCTCAGGTAGCTGGAAATACTCTGATCCACTCTTTGCTGCCCTGTTTCTCTGATGTGGTCTTATTTTATCTTATCTCATCAGTTTTTCACTTAATGCTATAATACACTTAGGTGTAGTTGGTCATTTTTTAGCAGCATGCTAAGTATGTTCATCCATTAAATGCTTTATTAGAAATATTTCATTCTTAGTACAAAACTTTCAAGCTAATAAGTAGAAACTGCTGCAGGTGTTTTGTCTCAAAGCTGGGGCTAAGTGTCTATAACTTTTTTGTGTCCTAATTTTATTCTGTGCACCATTTAGATAAATTATTGAATGTTTTGCATATGTTATTTGAAAAGATTGGTAAATATGTGTAATATTTTCATGTGCTGCATTATCAATGGCAGTTCATAGAAACCATTTCTCATTTCAGATTGGAGCTTTTAAAGTTTTAGCCTCCCATGAAAACAGAACCCATAGTATTGTGACGCATATTAAGTTTAGTATTTTTCTAATGACAAAGATGTGTAAAGGTTTTAATCTACACAGAAGTTTTGCTTGCTTAATCTATTAATCCCATCTTTATAAAATGCAAACCTACTTGAGACAGGGCTTCATCACTTAAAGGAAAATTAGATAGCTTAGGTATTGATTAATTTTCCTGCGTGGTTGTCAATAATACCACAAAATGAATACAGATTAGCTTACCATCTTAGGTATAACTACCATTTATTTTGTTCTCTGAAACTGCTATCACAGCCGTTTTCTTTTATTTCAACTTTATTACAGTCACTATACTCTGTGAGCTTTTCTGTTTATAGAGAAAAACCACACTTGGTGGTCCATGATAGTGACAGGGTTTCCTGACTTTTCTGCCCAGGACCTCTCCTGCTGCTGCTCCTCCATGGGGTCTGATACTGTGGTGACAGAACAGCGTGGGGCAGGTGATGAGGAGACTGGAATCTCCACGAATTTTCATTAAAACCTAAAATACTGCCTTTAACCAATACAAACCAATTTAAACTGGTTCAAACTGTTGGATCTGGTCAAAACCTGTTTGAACTGACTGGATCTGGTCAAAACTGGATTGAACCATTCAGAACTGGTAGTATCTGGCCAAAACCAGTTAGAACTGGTTGGATCAGACTGAAACTGGTTTGAACCAATTCTAACAGTTTCAAACCTGTCAAACAGCTGAAACCTGTCTGAAGCAGTCAGAAATGGTCAGATCTAGTTCAAACCGGTTTCAACTGGTTAGAACCAGTTTGTTCTGGGCCGAACTGGTTGGATAATGTTTAAACCAGTCTAAACCATTTTGAACTTGTTGACACCGATCAGAACTGGTTGGATCTGGTTGAAATTGTTCAGTTTTTTGTTACTGATCCCTTCAGGGAAGAGAGATGTAGTTCTTGGTCACTGTCACTAATGCGCATCTCTTAAAGAAGGTGTTCTGGAGAGCAGCCATCAGCTTTTTCTTCTAATTCATTGACTTATAGGGTCAAAAGGATGAAGATGCAAATTAGGCTTCTGGGCAAGTTTATCTCCTTTCAAGCCTCAACTTTGCATCTTACCTTGCTCTTAAAGATTAAAGTTATGTGTCAAGCACCCTGTGTTAGTGTGGCCTAAAGAAACACAGTGTATATGCAAAATCAAGCATTTGTTCTTAATCTCATTGAAGTCTTAAGTCTACTCAGAGAACTGTTAGTCTTGGTGTAATAATATTAATTCTTGTAGACCAAATTATGCAGCTGTTACAAGTCGTTCCCGATAATGGGGCAATCAGAACTTTTAGAAGCAAACTTTCTATATGTACTTCTTCTGATGTTGCCCTTAAGTTTCATAAAACCTCTCGGGGCTAAGATTGATGGTGATAATTCAGCAGAGAAGCAGTGTGGAGTTACGGTGAGTGGTCAACACCTCAAGTTCTTCACAAGAAATCCTTGATGTTGATGGTCCTTTCTTCTCTTTGTTGGGAAAAGTGGGATGTTGACCTAGAGTATTTCTTCCTCTACAGCTGGAGGCTGCTTTGGTTCATTTTTATTGTTTGGCAAACACAGTTTATTAACTTGATTTTTATTGACTTGTAAAACCATTTTTTTTCTTCAGCTCACAAACTTGTGCTCCCTTAGTGACTATAATTGACCATTTCTGATTTGTGTTTGTAGCCCTGGCAGCTTTGCCATCATCCTGTGCTTCCTCTCTCATGGCATTTGCTGTCATTTGATGTTTGTGCTTTTTGGGAACCTGTGTTGAAATCTCCTAGTTTTCTTCAAGGTGTGGTTTTCTGATAGCCTAAATAGGTCTCATTACCACAAACTAATCACATGTACATCTTTTGTTCTAACACCAGTAACGATTCACTTGACAACAATAATGATCTCTTAGACACAATCATCCATAAAATAACATAAAGCCTCAAAAATATTTTTGCCAACATTGCTCAAGCCATGCTGCTGTTAAAGGGAATTCCCTTGAACCAAACCTTTAAACTCTGTTCTCCCAAATGTCTTCTCTGGTGTTTAGCAGGGCAGAGAAAGAACAAGCAAACACAGAGAGCACGGGAATATGGGAAAGACTCCTGACAGCCATAGGAAACTGTCAGCAAGAGGAAAGCAGGAGTGGAAGATTTTGTGCCAAGACTGAGGGATGCTAAGAAAAATTAGAAGCTCTGAGATGAGTTTGAGATGTATTGATTTATAGGAAAACTATGAACAGTGAGAAGTGAACTAGAACAGTAAGAAATGCCATGCAAAAATATTTTTTTCTTTTTTTTTAGTGGCAAGGGGATAATTTTGTGGGTGTTTGTGTTTTATTCTTTTTCTAGTTCTATATATTTCTTTATGCCGTTAGGTAAAGCTGTACTGTGTTTTATAGGTATTTTTTCTTTCACATGTAATCTAAAGTAGACGTGGAATAGAAGTTCTTGTGTATTATTAGAAATAAGGTCAATGCTGGTCTTGGAGGCCTAAAACAGTTTTGCTTTTGGTCTACTTTCCTGTCAAATATTAATAGGCAGATGTCACAGCCAGGAAATGTGCCAAGAAGCTTAGAGATTGAACAGGGGGACAGCTTAATATAGTAATCTTGCACACTGCGAAACAGCTTTGGGGTTGGAAGCATTGTAGCTTCAGACATTTTATCTTCAGACAAAAATATTGGTGTACAACCTGAACTAAGCAGCCTTGCTGGCAGCAGGGCTTGCTGGCTTCTCAGAGCAGTGGAAGATGGCATCACACTGTGGCCTGACCATTCCTGCAGAACTTGTGTGGGAGTTGAACTCAAATTGGTAGAAAGGCACGCATTCAGTGCCTGAAATCCACAGAAACTTCAGCAACTGTGTAAGACATTGCACAGGAGCAGCTCATCCATCTGCTCTTTGTGTTAGAAGTTATAAGGAGAAAAGGAAACAAACAAAGGTCTTGTTTGGTTCTGCTCAGTACTTTCTTCCAGCTTGTACAGGTTCAGGCAAACATGGCTGCAGCAGTGCAGTCGAACTGTGTCTTCAACAAGCTCTGCAAAAGCTTTGTTTGTGATCAAGGAGCACTTAAATATGTTTGGGGTATTTGGTTTTGCTGAGGAATATATTTGGTGCTGCTAACTTGGTTTGCAAACTGCAGATTGAGGTGCAGATTGAGCTCTGGTGGGAGCCCAAGACAAAAGGCCTTGATAACAGAGGGCAAGAAGATGGATGTCACCAGCCAGGTGGATGGGCGCTAGGAGACAGAGTGGGAGAGGGGAACTTCGGAGGAAGAGTGAGACCTTGACGAGCTTGGACTGTGAGGAGATAAAAGCCCAGGGGTTCCTTCTCTCCTCAGAGGCACCAGCTCGGACTGCTTCTGTCTTACTGCAGCTTTATGGAACAAGATGTCTGAGTCTCTGCTTTGGGAAACCTGGGATTGAGCTGGTGAAGAAACCTGGCCTGTGAGTGAGGTCTGTGGGGAGTCCAGTGGAAACCTGCCAGCTCACTGGAGCCACCACTGGGAAGGGGCTTTGGTCCCAGCAGTGAAAATCTGTGACATTGGGAGTGTGGCTGTCAGAGAGTCTTGTGCATGGTCACACTGGGAAGTTGTTTGGTTGGTTTTTTGTTGTGTGTTTTGGGGTTTGTTTTGGTTTGGGTTTTTTTCCTCAAAAGCAAAAGGATTTTTAGCATTTTTCAGTGTCTATGTAATCCAAGTGTTTTCTCTAAAATCTGCTCCTACATCAAAATTTGAACTGTGTTTGTGAAGTGACTCACTTAGAACAGCCTGGCTCGTGGCTGTCCCTGTGGGACAGAACCACTTCTCCCCACTCACTGCTTTGAAGCACAGTACCACCAGTCATTATGGGTCACAGTGTGAAGACCTATCATTATAACTGCCTTTGCATGTCGAGTGATTATAACTGTCAGAAGTAATGTTGGGTGTGTACTAGAATATTTTTTTCTGAGAAAACTACCAAAAAATGCCTGGGGGATATATAAGAAATGTTTTGTTTTTATGCTTCGGTAAATTCTTCCGCAGAAAGGTTATTTGTTTTTTGTTTGTTTTTCAGAAATTTTGATTAGCTGATGTGAAATTCTACTCAGTATTATTTTTTGTGCTTACTCAGTATCTTGCAGGCAAAGGTTTTAAAGGGCATCACACATTTGTGGCAGAACCCATAACTGAAACTCGAATTTTGTGGCACACCTAGCATCTAATTAGTGGCCTTGGTTTCAACTGGATGCATGTGGGTAAGTCAATACACACGTATTCAGCTCTGTAGAGCAAAACAGAACTGAGATGAGTATTTACATTTGTGCTTGCAGGAGCAGGTTCCAAATTTACTTTTATTTTCTCAAATATTATATAACAGCCACTGAGAACAGGAAAAGCAATTGAATATGATTAACCTGTCATTGTGTTAATTATATACAGTGTAAGGTTGGGATGACAGCAGCAACTGATCAGTTTTTGTTTCAAACACAAGTCTTCCTGGCCAGTGAGGGTTTAGCAAGTTTTAATTCCATCACACATGCTGAGGTTAGGCTCAGTTGGAAGAACTTTATCCCTGGAATTTTTAGTCAAAGCTTAATCACTCGATTAACTTCCTGAAAATAGAGGATTGACCTCAAATCCTCATCCTTAATAAGAACTTTGCAGTTGGTAAGATTCAGTAGAAAACACTTTTCTATCTCCAGAACGGCTTTTCTTTACATTTTTTAATGAAACTGGAAGGATGCAGTTACCCTTCCATTTTCAAATCAACCTTCACTGAAATTTAAACTTCATGACCAAAATTGCAGTTTGCTTGCTATTTGACTTTTCAGACTTCTTACTTGTTCTCAGTGTGAAAATATAATTACTTGTTTACCAGTTAATGCTGCCTACCTCAATTCAGTTAAAGGGATGCAGCATCCACAGTGCTCTTAGTCACCAGTTTCTTGTTGAGACTGAAACACTTGCTATAAAGATTCTTGTGGTACCTTGCAGTATTCATCCTGACTAAGCACTGGGATACTTTTGGTGGGGAAAAAAAAAATCGAAGCTATCATCCACCTTCAGAAAAATGTCAGAATAGATATTTGCATGTATTTTATATTGTTATTTCCTCAGCTGAACTGGTTTTCCGGGGTCAGATGAGGCTTTATTCAACTGGAGCTTTTCCAGATTTCATGGCCTGCCTCGGGGTACTTCTTCAGACTGAGATTTGCAGAGCGGGCAGCTGGAGTTCATTTGACAGTTTGGTAAACGATTACTTTATTCCTTACAAAGAAGGAGGACAGCTTGACTTGAGTTGCCAGTCAAGTAGTTTTGCAGTATTTGTTATCTAGATTTTCCCTATCCATGAATCTTGTTGGTTTTGGTTTTTTTTTGTTTTTGTTTTTTTTTTTTTATCTTTTTGGTCTTTTTTCAGAGAGTTCTTGCTTTTTTACCTGAAGTTAAAACTTCTTCTTAAAAATACTTAGTTTACAATTGCTTTTAAATGCACTTACGTTCTCTTTCCCCTGTCCGTAAAACTTTTACTGAATCTTTCAGGCTTGATGATCTGTTACTTCTGAAATGCAGAAAGGGAGAGCAAGATCTCTCTCCTTTGTTTACTCATCCTTCTTTGGAGTTACACTGGCAGCTTTTTCATGTCATCCTTTGCAATGTGGGGTAGCATTTGGAATTATCAAAAATCCCTAACTGCTAGGTACTTGGATTCTACTTAATTACAGTGAGATTTGTATTCCTAAATCACTTAGTACAGATTGCCATATTCCCAGGTGTTAACCCAAAGCAGTCAGCATACCTGAAGAGCATCTACTGGGCAAGAAATTGGACTTTTTCCAGCCAATTACCAAATGCTAATTAGAAGATGAAGTAGGTCAAATGAGAATGAATAACTTGCTTGTCTTTGCTCAAGTTCTTTGAGCGGGCTCACAGGCAAGGCTTGGGAGATATTGCAGCTTCCACAGGCAGATGTTTTATGTGCCCTGGCTCATTTCACTACAGCTCTTCTACACCGTGTGTTTCCTATCACTAGGGCTCATCTAATTTTTGTGTGATTGATAATTGCTCCTGTGGTCCTTTAATGCACGCTTCCTTTTAATGTGCTACTGGTAATTCTGTAGGTCATTTCTAAATGCCTCCCAAAAGTCAAGTGAGGCTGGAACTGGCATGGGAAACCAAATTTAAAGCCAGCATAAAATAATGTCTAAACTTACGTGGTGGTAAATGAGACCAGAAATACATTTGTATGGGTCTGTGGGCTATGTACAGTTTTGGGAAAAGCTTCTTGATAACAGTGAATGATATGCAAGAGTACAATTTGAAGTGTATAATACCAGGGTTGCTACAGAATTGGGATGTTATTTAAAGCATTTTGATGTTTACAGGAGGTCCAGTTGTAGAAAAAAGTTTGAGTTTCACTCATCTATATTTATGGGGTGATGGAGTGCAGAATATGTCAGAGTTCTGTAAACAACAGAAGTTTTCAAGATGTTATCTAAAAAATAGAGTACGTTTTTAAGCTTTAGATTTTGGTGTCTGAGTTTTATTTTCGATAGTACTAAGGTTGTTTTCTGCTAATTGCTGCCTATGTAATGACATTTCAATAAATTACACAATTTCTACAACGTTTTCCCACTTTTATTTACGATAACTATTTATACTTCACAAAGAGGCCAAGACCTCTCCCTCCCAAAAGGAACACAGAAATGTAGATTCTTTCTTGTCCCTTCTGCTGTTCTTAAATCCTGATCTTGTGAATTCTTTTGGGTGTTGTGGTTTTGTTTGGTTGTTGTTTTTAAAATTTAGGTCTAATAGTTCTAACAAATAGAATCTAAAATTGATCAATTTTATAGCAATATTGAAAAAATATGGTTTTGAAGGGAAAATGAAACAGCCAAGAACACATTAGATTTCAAAAATGAGATAATTTGACTTGAATTTTTTTTTGAGGAGAAAGAATGACATCTGCTAGCTGTCTGGAGTTGGGAGGAAATCTCCCCTTGAGACTTTCTTCTATCTTCTGAAACATCTTTTTCTGTCAGTGTCACAGATGGAGCATCCTATTAGACTACTTATACTGTAATTTTTATATTTTATCTATGAAGTGCACCTCTAAAGGAATCGTGGCAGGACAAAAAAAAGCACGTTTTAAAACACAATGAGCTTATCAGTGAGTAAGCCTTTAATAAGATTAGAAATATGCATAAATATCTTCCTGAATAACGTCCATGGTATGAAGAATAATGTAAGAATCCTATTGAAATCCTTCCTGCATGGACAGTATGAGAATTTTTTTTTTATTTAGTGCTTGGCATTTTATTCCTTTGCTTAAGACAGTTGAAATGTCTCTCTGTTTTTTAATTTGAACACATTTTAAAGGGTAGTATTTTGGAGCATTTTGTTGTGTTAAAGTGGCTGAAGAAATTGGTCTTCCTTCAATTTCTGGCACAACAAAATTACGGGTTTTTTACATCTGGAAGTCTAAAGCCAAGGATTGAGTCTTTCTGCTTTTATGATGAAAGGCAAATGAGTTGTTATTCTAATTATAAATTTAAAATATCAATAGAAGTACTCACTAAGTAGCAATAAACATCTCTCTATAAATTTCCTGTTCTATCGATTGTATCTCATATGATAACCCATTAACTGATTACTGTTGATCAGCAAAATGAAGCGAGATTATATTTATTACTTTTCACTGCTGGCTCTCATAATAGATTATTATGGTAACCATGAAAGGCAGAAAAGAGTAATTGCTGCTTCATTTATGTTAATTATTCATGATTTTTAATATCAAACTCTTCTGAAACATATATGGAATAAATTAAATCACCAGTTTATTGTTGTACAATTAAAATGCAACAATTGTTTGCTTGTTTGAGGATTTGAAAACAACTGATTTTTTTGTAATTTTGCTTCCTACAGTTCTGCAGCTCTCACTTTACTGTATAGTTGGGGTTTTTTCCTACATCAGGAAACAAGTATTAGGAATGATAGTGCAGCTGCTGTGCATGTGTGTAATTGTTGACCTTGGTGACGCTTTTGCAATGACAACCCCAGCTTAGAAGGTCAGTGTGCTAATTTCCAACATGGACAGAACATAAACTTACTCTCAGCTTTCTCAACTACTTTATTAGCGGGCTTATTTGTGGAAGAGGCTCTGTTGCTTTGATGGATCCGTTTTTCTGTTTTGCTCAGTCTATTTTATGTACCATTGCTGTCGTTACAGTCTGCAGAGGTCCTTATATCACCCTCACCTCTGTCACCTGAATGTCACCAGTCAAATGTCACCTGTTCTCCAGGCACTGAACTAATGCAAATGCAAAATATTAAAATATTTTGTTGGATTTTTGTATTTAGGTCGAATTCAAATGTCCTGTGACTGGCAACAGGAAAATAACATGACCAGGCCATAGTGAATTTAACTTGTGATTTAAGTGTTGCACACTCATCCTTGTTTGATGTATCCAAAAATCATTTTGTGAACTGAAAATTACCATATTAATAAGATTTTTCAGAGCAGACACCAGTGGCTAGGTCTTCATTGTCGTCTGAACTGGTTCTGAAGCTTCTTTCTTACAGTGAGCACTAAAACTGTTGTGTCTTTATCTTCCATTTGAACTAGATGATCTTTAATGTCCCCTTGAGTTATGTGTCAAAGTGAAGCATAATTCCTGTATTTCACAGTGTAACCGGTGTGCCTAAACTTTTCTGACAAACAAAACAAACAAAACCATCACTTATGTTGAATTAGCACTTTACCCCAGTGGCAGCCAAAGGTAAGTGTAGTTTTATATCAACTCCAGGAAATCCCTCTCTGTGTGAACAGCAGTATGCAATGGGCTGTAATGGGAATTTTACAAATCCCTCCCTGCAGGGATTTACATTGTCAGTAGTCTCATGCATATCATGTGCCATAATTGAAAGTCAGGGTTTTTTTCCCCTCCTAATTATACAATAATATTGTTTTACGTGTCATGTAAAAGCATGTATTTTCATGGTTTGTGTATATCTACTTTGAGCAAGTCAGAAAGTGATGGTAATTTTTTCGTATTTCTTTTTTTTTCTTTGATGCTAAGTATGGTTTGTTACTTCTTAATCCCCGTGTTTCATACCACGAGGTTGTTTCTCCAGCTTAGTCAGAAACAGGTATAGCACTGAAACTGAAGCTGGCTGGACTGAAAAGAATGGACAGTTTATTTTTAGTGAACTGAGTGTCCAGGTCTTTGACCATGCGTTTATTTGTGGCAGAAATGGATATTTCAGAGCCACTGAAGTAATGATTATATTTCTTAAATAGCCTGAATTACATGTACGCACAGATGACAAAGGTGTCTAGAAAACTGGGTAAACCAAAATGAGAATTAAACTGTAAGAAATGACTGTGAAGGTTGGAAACCTTGACATATTGAACGTATTTGCGGTGATCACGGAGATTGAAGTCTTGGGTTGGTCTATCTAGGCAAAGTATTCTTGAAATTTTAATAACATGTCCTGAAAATTGAATCACTGATGGGCCACGTGGCCCTTGTGGTTTGTCATCAGTGATTTCCGTAACAGGTTTCTCCTGCTGCATAAACTCCAGGATAACGTGAAATTTGCTCAGTCTCCAAGGAGGAAGTGAATCTGAATGGAGCAATCTATCCACACACCTCTGAGGACGAAAGATTGAGACCCAAGCACTGGGAAGTCATCCCTGAGAAGCTGTGGTGGTCTGCAAGTGCGCAGGTTTGAGGGACACACGTTAGAAGCGTCCTGCAGGAACACGAGTTGGGCAGATGCTCCACAGCTCTGGGCAAACCCTCAGGTGCCAGATGTGGCTTTGCAATTTGCGTTCACAACAGCAGAGTTAGGAGAGGTGATGTTGACACGACTTGGTTTTAGCGTGAACCAGCTGTAGGGCAGCTGAAAGGAGCTTAGGAGAAAAGAGTGGTAGAAGACCTGGGAAGAGACGTAAAGTTTTGATCTTGGCATTTTAATATAACAATTGGTAAGAAAAAAACCCGCCTGATCTTGGATTTACTCCTGGCTTGTCAAGAAAGATAGATGACAATAAAGGAAACAAACTTCTCAGGTGTCTGAGTAGTTTACCCCTTCCTCTCTGGGCTACGCAGCACCTTGGAGTTCCGTCAAGGGTCTCATCCAATGGGGCAGATTGTTAGTTTTCTGCTGGATAACCCACTGTGAGCCTCTCACACAGCTTTAATTATATGATGGACAGGATGAAGGGTGGTAGATGGAAATTAGGAAGGTAATACTGATTTTGCAGGTAGCTGGTAAAGCAATCACTCGCATAATATTTGTGTTTTCAGTATCTACTCTTAAAACCAAAGTCTTAAGAAATTGGAAAGGTGACAGAACGGAGTTACAGGATGTTTCAGGAATGCAATCCATTCAACTGCAGTCTAAGAAAACTCCATACACACAGTTTGTCTAGGGAGGGGACAAAACATCCCTTTTATAACAATTGTTCTGTGGTGCTGTCTGTGTAGACTGCAGTTGTCTCCCCCGGCTTTAAGATTTTCTGCATTTTATTTAACTCAAAAAGACTTTGTGGCAGAAGGAGAGTTTGTGTAAAACTACCTGGGAGTATTTCTTGGCTTTTAAGGTGAGCTTTTCCTTGTGTGTTGAAACTGCCTCTGGAGGACTGAGTGGAGGTGCTTATAATTGTATTAATGAGATAACTTTGGACTAAGAAACACGCTAACAGAGGGCTGGAAGCTGCAAGGTTTGCTCTGTCATTCCTCGTCTGCTTCCCTGTAATTCTGTGGGACTGCGTTGTTTACCCTTAATAGCGACATTTCACTTTTTGCATGTAAATGATCATATTTTCTTCAGTAGTGCATAAGTTGATATTACTTTTTGAAATTTGTATTCTTTGCATATAATACTCATTTCACTGCAACACTCAAGGCAAGGAAAATACAACTGGGTTCTTTTAACTGTTAAAAGTTAATTTCTGTTGTAGTTTTATATTTTTAGATTCAAGTTTGTGATTCATGAAAGGAAGACCTTTCAAAAGGTCTTAAGTCAAAATGGGTATTTCATATGCTATAAATCTCTGTAATACTTCTCCACAGGGGCTTACCTTGTTTTTAGATTGCCTTAGTCTCCTTTTGAAATTGGGAATCACAGAACCATAGAATCATTTGTGGGGAAAAAGACCTTTAAGATCATCAAGTCCAACCATTAACCCAGCTCTGCCATGTCCACTGATAAACCATGTCCATAAGTTACACATTTAGACAGCTTTTAAATATCTTCAGGAAAGGTGACTTATCCCCTCCCTGGGCAGGCTATTCCAATTCTTGACAACCTTTTTTACTGAAGAAATTTTTCCTAATGTCCAATCTAAGTTTCCTCTGGCACAACTTGAGGCCATTGTTTGTTACCAAAGCACCACCCCATGATGAAAACAGTTGAGCAGTTGCAGTGTTGAGCAGTGAAGCATGCAGTACAGTAATTTCATATTGGGGAAAAAAGTGTAAATTTGAACTCGGCTGCCTATGACTTACAAAAGCAATATATCTGTTCTAAAATATATTGTAAGAAAAATTGGATTTCCTGGCATTAATTAGATAAATTTCACCATAAAACAACAACAACAAAAAGTTTATAGCTCAAATAAAAGCTTATAAGATTTAAAAGATGAGTTGGCATATCTTGTGCACTTACCTCAAGTTTGTACTCCAGTGAAGGAAACCCACTATTTTTCTCCCAAGTAAAAATAAAACAGAAGTTGTGGCAGGTTTTTAACAGTGTTTTATAATCTAGAAATGAGAGGATTGTGATACATTTTCTACAAAATATCTATTTCCTTACAGGAAAGTTTTAATTCACCAGAGCCTATTTTATATGAATTCATTTAACGTAGGGATTACTTTAAGCACAACATATAATGGAAATGCTATTCATATTTTTCAAACACTGGAGTATTAAACACATGCTACAGGCAGAAGCAACTTCCAAAATGCTGAAATATGCAATCAAAGAAAAAAAACCCACCTTTTCTTTTTTTTTTTTTTTTTTTTAATGTCCAAATCTTTATTTCTTAATGCCAGGATCAGTCAAATTGTATGTGTAGGGAGAACTTTCCATATTTTTCCCTCACAGTTTGCTGTTTCAGGGCCAGACTAATGTGGTGGCACGCCAAGCAGTCTGCAAGAAAACAGTGGATAATGGAAAAAAACCTTGAAAATACCCACACTATTGGGATGTGCAGCACAGCCCAGCATGAAAGCTGTCATATGGGCCCAGCTTATTAGTGCTGGCTCTGTTCCACGCCAACAGGACCCAGGCTGGCTCCTGCTGGCTCATCCCCGTTCCCTCAGTGTTTGGGATCCAGAAGGAGCTTATTAGCTCAGGTGCATCGCCTTGCAGGGCCAGGTTTTGCCCGGCATTAAGTGGAGGCTAATAGGAGCCCGGGGCTCCCCGGAGTCAGCTGAAGCCTTGCCACGAGCAGCTGCACTGCTGACCTGGCTCCAACACCTGCTCAGGGCTCTGCTAAAGCATCCTCCTGCACCGAGGCTGCCTCTGCCAGCTCTGATATCCCAGCATCTGTGGTGCACTTCATCTGCAGCCCAAATGAACTATTTGTGGATATTTCTGGGCTTGAAGGTGTTTCTAGAGAGTGACCCCATGACTAAACCATCTCCGACTCTTTGGTGCTTTCCCCTTTCCCCTGTTTGCAGCTGGGCTGGGAGGGCAGTGAAGGTTGAGTTGGGATCAAGCAGGCACTGGTCAACCCCTAATTAACAGCTAGTTCATAATTACTCCAGTCCTATCTCTAGCTGGGGGTACTTGATATTGCTTAGTCACATTTGAGGCATTTTGGAGGCTAAAATTCCTGTCTGATCTGGATATTGCCATGAGCTGTCTGCTCCAAACTACTCTAAAATCAATGAAGGTGTATTCATGTGCAACTTGCTAAATCTGTACCGTGTGTGAATTAATCCACATATCTTTCTGATACATTGTGGTAATTTAATTACTTCAGTAAATCTATGATTCAGAAATTAAGCTTATCTCAGTTAAATTAATAACCTAGCTTGCCATTTTGGTAAACTGGTCAGCTGTCAACTTTGGATGTTAATAGAGAGAACAGCAAATAAATGTTACATTACCTCAGTAATGAAAAGATAGGGAAACTGGATGTCTTCTTCAGTGATTTAAAATCTGCCTGTCGTAGTATTATGTACTATTATTGGCATAAAATAATAATATTGTGTATTTTTGTGGATTGCCTAGTAATAATTACTAAAACCAAGATAAGTTAGAAAAGAAAAAAAAAGCCTGTAATTATGTTAAAAAATAGTTGTTGGTTTTTTGTTTGTGGTTTTTTTTTTTTTTAATCACTATGAAAATCAGCTGGAATTTACTAGTTAAGTAGTACAAACAACCATTTTTACTCTCACAAGCTTCTCTTCCAGATACCATTTTCCTCTTTCCTTTAGGGAACATTAGCTTTAAGAGTGATCTGCTCATTTTTCTCTGCTTTCTGTGCTTCTGAGGGTACCATGAGACATTAAACATGGGGCTGATCACAGCAGTTAATGTTTATTTTGGTGGTTGTCCTGCCAAGTCTTGCTGGATCCACAGGTGGCCACAAGTTTGGACAGTTTTTATTTTTTGTCAAATTAAATATTTTATACTAATGAATGCATAAAATAATGTGATTAGATATATTTTAATGAATTAATATCAACATCCTCCTAATTATTTCTGTTTCTTCAAAAGATACTTGAATTTTCAAAAGCATGTGTAAAAATAGACATGCCAAAAAAGTATACTGAGGGGAGCCAAGTCATTGTTTTACTTTGATGTGCAGATTTGCTCTATACAGGGTGTTTCTGTTTCTAGTCATAGCCGTGGGATTCTTACTAGAGAAATCACCTATTTCAGAGAAGATGGTAAAAAACTGTCACTTGTTTTTAAAATTAAATTTTGCTGTCCTAGACTCCAGTACGATTCTCATTAGCAAATTTTCCAGCCAATTTGCCCATTTTTGTTTTGTGGATCCTGTATTTTCTAGTTGTCATTATCAATAGTTTTTGAAAGGAGTCCTTTGAAAAGGAGGGAGGAAAAAGCAATTTTATTTCAAGGTATGACTCCTAGTAACATTTCTGGTGAGTTTTTGTCATCTTTTTTTGATATCTTCTGATGTTATACACTTAATATAATGCGAGTGCCTGTTGCTGCTTCATTCTCTTTTCTCTTCTTTCCACCTTTCATTATCTAGTCTACTTTTACAAACATAAATTTCCCTCTCTGCAAAAGCAGTCATGTCAAAACACTTTCTACCAGCCACTGATCTATGGTGGGATTCTATTACAATCCAAGGGATTGCTCTTTTAAGAATCTCATTAAAGTCTGAACAAACAATACGAAATGAAAAATCCTTCCCCAAGGCACAGAGGCTGTAGACAATACTGCTTTGCAAAGCTAGATAGGTGAGATGATATTAGACAGGCAATAATGAAAATATCAGAAAGATTTCATAGCTAAAAATGTGTAACAATTATGGTCAACAAAGTGGCCTATTTTCTGATTTTAAATATTAAATGTAATTCACAGATGAGAGTGCATAAACACACAAAATCCTGATAAGGTATTGGTCAGAGGGGTTGTTTCTCTACTGAAAATTTTACAGTGATTTTTCCTTTAAAGATCCCCACTAAAAATATACCAAAAGTTGGGGTTTAATATCTTTTTTTAAAAGAAAAATAGTTGAAGCAAAAAATGTTAGCATGCTCTTTTAAAGTTCACACTCTATAAATTTTATCAATTAATGAACTAGAACTAATTTTTTTTTATCTGAGCCATGGATGTACTAGAAGATCTTGCCAGTCATTAGTCTGTGGGTAACTTCTGTTAGTTTTTAAAATATTTGTATTTAAACACATAAAGACTGGTCTGTATCTGAGTATTTCATAAAACTTGATCTGCACTCAGGGCTTAAATAAATTTATCTTTCTGAACAGCTTTTCTTATGAAAGCTGAGCAGTTTGTTACTGCAGTTGTCTCCTGAGAAGGAAAGAAGAGCTTGAAAACTCTTATTCCTGAAAGGGTGATAGGATTAGAGGAATGCTCCAGAGACAGTGGGAGGAAAAGAGTATTTTCTAAATTAGACCCTTTGAAAATTGTTGTATTCTCTTGGTACCGAGACCTTTAGCAGTGGGGTTCGTGGCAATTCCTGTACTCTCCTGGGTGGCCAGAGTCTGGCACTGTTCGGAGCAGATTTGTGAGTTGTGCATTCTTCTTCTGTTTGTATTTTTGGGTGGAAGGCTAAGTGGTTTTCTTTTTGATACAGACCTCATTACAGGTATTCATTGCCTCTATCATCTCCATGTACAATCTGCTCTTGTTTCTGTAGCTGTATATTTGCCATGAAGATGCCAAAGCAAGGTAACCTAATGTAATTGTCCATAAATTAAAGCTTGAAAAAAGAGGTGATTAATGGTAAAATCCATAGCTTCTGAACAGAGATATGTGTAACTTGCTTTTGTGTTCTTTAGGATTTTTGTTTTGGGGTAGGGTGCTGTTTGTCTCTATATTCCACTAATGTTTAATTTCTGGATTTACTCTTAAAATGTTAAAAAAGGCTTTATCAACAGAATTCTTTCATGAAATGGGAAGATTCAGCTGTTTGAGGATTACACACTGTCAATTAAGACAAATAGTTATTGGTTGGTGGGAAGCTCATGAGCAAGTAATTACGAGAGATGTTCCCTGTTGAACCACCACGCATAATCCATCAGATTTCAAGTGATGCAGATTAGGTTGATAAATTAAATTCCATCATTCATACCTTCCTCCACTGAGGGCTCTTACACTTTTAAAATTTTGTTTGCTTTTGTGGGTGGGGAAGAAAAACTGTTTTAAAAATTCATTTAAGTCATTAGTAATGGAGCTGAGAAAATTGTGTGGAATCAAAGTTCCTACTGAACACCTGGCTGGAGGCTGGGCTGCCCAAGTTTGGCTGGGAAATGCTGTTTGGTCCCATCTCCTGTAGACCAGAGCAAGGACTGTAGAATAACTAAGATGTGGTAATTACCTCTTTCCAATTAATTACTTAGCACACAGCACAGGGGAAGGCAATTCCAAGAGGGGCCATAGATGGGTCAAACCAGGCAGTGACTTGCTCAAAATCTCTGCAAAAGTGGGGGGTTTTTTGGGTGGTTTTTTTTTGTCTGCTATTCACAGAGAAAAGGAGCAAGTAGAGTTTTGAATGTGCACTGTGAAGATACAAGTTTTCATACCACACACCAGTTTGAAAATTCTACATTTCCACAACTGAATACATTCAAATGATTTTGTATCTTTAAAAATAAAAAAAAAAAAAAAAGAGAGAGAAATATTGGAAATATTAAAGACACACTGGTCAGAAAAGTCACTGAAAGTGCAAAATCATAAATTTTGACATCTGACACAATTTTTTCTATTTAGATAGAAATCACTGGCCGTATAGAATTTGGACATAAGTATGTCAACAAAAATTGTCAATCCCATAGGAAAGAGAAGATAGGATGGCATTACATGCTTTAGCTCAAAGGGTGATTTTTTTAGTGTTCATTGTTCTAGCTATAAATGGAAGTAAAAGTGAACTTATGTGCATTCATGTTGTGGAATAAATGAAGCGAATATTAAAAACTAGACTTTTGAAAAGCAGAGGGCAAAAAAAATCAAGTGACAGGAAATGGACACATCTGGGCCCTAATGGGTTAAAAGTAATTAATTTCTATTTGCAGTTGCAAGTTAAAACCCAGACATCACCCGGCACTCTTCTTTGTGACTGTTACCATGTTCATCTCATACCATATCTGAGCACAACATACAGGAAAAGGAAATGTATAATTATATGTTCAGGACAAGGAGAACTCTTAGGCCAGACTGGAGCCTTTATTTGTTTGGGTTTTTTTTTTTTTTTTAATCAGTGTTCAGAGCTTTGGGGACAATACGGTGAGGAGAAACACGGGCAGAGGCTTGTAGCACACCTCTTGGCTTCAAAGGGCTGCTGTATTTTCCATAGATATCTTAGATTTTGCTTTAGTGAAGACAAAGTCACCTGTGTGATCTATACCATGAAGCTGAGCTTAAATTTCCCTGTTGTCCCTTCTGTGCCTGCACTGACATGAGTGGTGTGAATAGTGAAGATGGGCTTGATTCAGGGGATATTCACCCAAATTGCTGGGGCTGTTAAATCTTTAATGGCCTGATAATAATGTTTGAATTGTTTCTGACTAGTAACTAGTTCCTCTGTGGGTTTTGTTTTCTGTTTTTGTTTTTTTAAATAAGGGTAAGTTTGTTTATACCTGAGCTCTTACAATGCCAGGTCAAACTGTGGTGTCTTGTTCGATGCAGATTTTGTTGCGTATGCCTGATTAGGAACACATGAATAAGGACAAATACAGAATTCCCCTTGTTCTGTTAAGTAGATGCTTTTGTCAAAAATCTGTTTCAGGAACATTATTCTGAACTCTATGGACCATATAATACTGGATTTTTTGCATGGTATACAAAATATCTGGATTTTTCTTAACAAGACAGAAATCCTGTAGGCTGAATCAACGTGTCACCTTTGATTTAAAGGGGTGATTTTCTAAAAAGAAAACTTCCAGAATGATCCATCTCTGTAGGCATATTTTGTGTTTAATAATGCAGTACAGTATCAATATATCTGATTTTTAGTGAGGATGAGCTGTACTTTGTGTTTAGGCCAGTCTATAAACATACATATCTTTTCTAAGCTGTCCTGTTTACTGTGGGAAGTTGGGTTGCATAAATCCAATGCAGTGGATCCCCCAGCAGGCCATACTGAAGCAGTTTGTGGCATCTGGTTTGGTGGTTTTTTTTTTTTTTTTTTTTGTAATTTCTGTTATTTTGTAGCCTAGATAACCAGATGCAATTTGGTTGAAACACGGAACTAAAAGGTACCACCCGTTGGATAACTGAGAAATGAGGTTGTTCATATCTTTGAGTGAGATTTGTTTAGGTTTCATTACAATGTTTCCAGGGCATTTCCTGTAGTTTTGGGAGCCTGGGCTGATCTTAGTTCTGGAGAAGGTGAAACTGGAGCCTTGTTACAGAGTAATCTTCCACACATGATTAAATTTAAGGCACTCCAGCACACACTGTCCTAGGACGCTGAACCACCCCAGCACTTTTCCCTCTCCATGTTTTGTTGAGCACATTAAAAGATAATTAAAAGTGTTTTCTCAAGGCGTGATAGTAGTAACATGTCTCCATTTACTTGTAGGTATTTACATTTTAAAAATATTTTTTAAATGTAATCAGGATACTTTTCTTTTTTCTTCACCAGAAGTTATATTGTAAAGTGAATTTGAGTATAACATGAGTACATCATCAGTGTGTTGTTGGCTTTTTTTAATTAAAACCTTAGTCAGATCTCATTAGGCATCTTACATGTCATTAATTTATAAAGAAAATACCGCATGTATTAAAATGCAATTTTGGTTAATGCGTAACAACTAAAATTATTAATGATTTTTTCGGGTAGTCATTACTTTTCAAACCTCTTTCACTATGGGAATCTACAGCAGCTGAAATAGCAGAACACTGTGTGAAGTACAATATCTATCAGAAATTACTGAGGATGTGCCACAGCAATGACAAACATTTGTGATAAGAGACCCCATCATCTCTTTCTGCTCCATCAAGGCAGGCAAACATCTGTACACTGCTTCCAGTGTACTCACTGAGATGTGTACAAGAGCAGAGTGCCGTGCACGTGGCTAAATAGAAATGTATTTAGGAAAAACAGATGGAACTTAGACTGCAGTTTGTTGGAAATAGGTTGATGGAGAGGTATGCAGATAAGGAAGAAAATTATCCTATTCTACATTGTTACCATAATAGTTCACTCTGTGAGGTGTACATTCAGTTCAGATTGACGCCAAGACATACTTAGATATAAAAAGATGTAAACCCAGCTTTCTTCCAGGCTGCATTCCATTAGTAACTTGTAAAACACAGGACGTCCTGTCCTTTTTATGTAGCACCTTGGATCATTTCAACATTTTTCACGGTCACTGTGACTAGGCTCTGTTCTGTACATCTTGGTTGAGATGTTCGTAACATCGGCACTGACTTCAGCAGTCCAAGTGCTGTCTTCTGCCTCCTGGTTGGAGGTAAAACGTTGTTCCAGCCACTCACTTTGAACCAGGAGATTGCCTGCTGCAAAAACAGGCTATCAGCATTTATTAGCATGGCATTCTTCACAAGCCTAAGACAAATGAAACATTTAAAAGGAGTGGAGCGTGTTGGGTTGTTGGTTCCCGTTTCTCCTTGGAGGGAGAGGATGTTTTTCCCTTTGACTCATACAACATATATGTGTATGTGCTTCCATGAAAGACTTAACATTTACAAATCGAGGTTTTATTGTTGGTGGGTTTTACATTGTTATATTTGAACACGTTGAGGTTAACCATGGTTTTGAAATTACCAGTGCATAATTTTTGGAAAGGAAGCAAAGAGAGTTTATTGCCTTAATTACAATGTAATGTTCATATTAAATATATTTATATTTTAAAATTCCAATTTAAGGAGATTTTAATAGAAGCTGGAGCTGATGAGGCAAAGCAATGCAAAAAGACTGTTCCAGATGGCATTCATCCAGAGGGAGACATTTGTGTATTGACAACGGTGGAAATATATGGAAAGAGAAATAAGCAGCGAGTATGAGACTAGTGAAGAGAAACCGAGTGAGAATAGTCCAGGACTCAATCTGCTGTTGCAAGAAGAGGACTAGCAGTATTCTCTATGCTGTAATCTGATCCCAGGGAAAGATGCTGAAAATAGTAAATGTTTCAGTCAAGCAGTAGGGCAGTGAAGGAGTGAGTCAGCAGGGAAGTTGTAGATGAAATTCCAGAGTAGGAGAATAAAAGTTTTGCAAAAACGTGAGAAAAGAGGGAAGATGAATTTATAGTGAAGGTCAGTCTTGATGTGATAAAGGTCATTTTTATGGATTAAAAACAAGAAAGACTGCATTGTGGGGGGCTTTAGTTACTGCCATGGGTAATTTGGTGAACCAGGGATCTCATCTGGGCATAATGGTGATTCTTCCTTGTGTCAGAGGATTCTTTTCTTCAAGGGAACCTCTCTGCAAAGCAAAATGTTTACATTTGACTAACTGCATTTAAAATAAATTGAAAGAAATATGAAAAATACTCTCTAATGTTAAAAGTCTTTCCCATTCCTTTTTGATGTTGTTTGAAGTGACACTACCAATTCTAGGAAATACCTTGTAACTACCTCAGGCCAAGGTTAGAATTAAATATTGTGTCAAGGAAAGCAGAGTTTTTAGTTAAAAGCAAATACCAGCTGCTGCCTTTGATTTTAGAAGAGAGCTTTTCTTGCTAAATGCCTCATTATAGTGTTGTGTATCTGCTCCCCTTCCATGCAACTTTTGTTCAGGCTCCTTATTCTGAAGTTGCTTTAGAATTTATTATTTAATTTTTAGCTCTGTCCTATTTGGATATTTTGCTTTAGGTATTAATTTCTTCCTCATGTGCTTTTTTTCCCCTCTGTGCTGTAGAGAGTCTTCGGTGTCATGCCATGGGAGTGCACCAAGGGAGGCATTTTTTCACCTCCCTGGATACCAGCCAAGCAAAGGCTCCCTGGGAGGACTCCTGGGAGCATGGAGAGTTTCATAAATTGCAGATTAATTAAGAATTCCCCTGCTTGGAAAAATATATGTGCTGCCTTGTACTTCATAACTTCCATCTGCTGTCTGCTATCCAACCTGGCAGCATCCTCACTCTGACTCTGCTGCCCAGAATATTGGCCTCTGCATGGCTGACCAATTGTGCTTTGCAATTCAGAATAAAGGGGATCATGGATTTTTTGTAGCCACCTTCTGCAAGTAATAGAGATTTTTTTTCTGCAATGGAAAGCAGGTTCTCTTAGTTACATTGCAAACTTAAAAGAGTAATTGCAGTGAATTGAAGTGTGCTGTTTGTAACTTGGAACTTAAGAAATACCAGAGCTTCTTTTAACTCTGCCAGAAAGAGGAGCAGTTATGTCCCTTAGGAAGTTAAAGCAACTCTGTTTTATAATGAAAACTGTTATGAGATGGTAGAGACATGGTTCAGTGGCTGTATCATTGCCATCTTACCGACTTTCTGAAAGCGCTACCTATCCATCAAATGCTGATTCATTTTCCCTTATTAAAATCACACACAATGCAAAAAAGACATTGATACATGGAAAAAAAAAAAAAAAATTGTACCATGAGAGTGCTTTTTTTTTTCCAATCAGAAAATGTTGGCTTTGTGTTATCCTGGTTCATTGTGTAGTATATATTACATAATATATCTGAACTTTTTAGCATGTTTTCTTAGCATGAGAAATATGAAATGCGGCAAGATTGAATTGCCAGAGTTTTTGCAGAGAATGAGCTGTTTGAGAAAACATTCTGAGCTGTAAGGCAACATGTGAACTTAATGCACTGAGGTTTTGAAGGGGGAATTTTTCAAGGGCACAAAGGGGGGAAGGAAGGTGCCTGGCTGCCCTGCCACCAAAGGGCTCTGGTTGAATGGGGTGGGAGGGTTGCAGGTGCTGCCCCAAGTCCCACATGGGCAGGGAAGTTGGTTCAGCTCCCCTCGAGAACCCCAGGGCTGCTGCTAGAGCAGACAGGGAAGGAAAAAGGAGGGTAAGAAGCAGTAGCTGGTATTAGTGGGGGAAAAGTCCAAAGGAAAACATTTGCTTTGTTGATATCTGCTTAAATAGATCTCTTTCCTAGAGGAGGATGTCTTCAGTGTCAAGGCACGTTGGATATGGCTTTCAGTTTACACTGATGTAAGCTGCAGGGTCTAAATTATTATTACTTCATTGTACAACAAAGATGGAGCTGCCCTCTGAAAAGAACCTGCTAATACAAGCTTGTAATTTCAATTTTTCACGCATTTTTCATTCTGTGTTTCACTAAAAATCTAATCTACCCAATCATTGCTTTAGGCTAATAGCCTGTAATACAGTATAGTGTCAAAAATGTCAAACTTAATGAAAAAAAAAAGGAAGGAATCATAAGTGTTCACTGAAACCACTTCTTTGAATACTTTTTTCCAGAAGATCTAGGTTTTGTGGAGTATGTACTAATCAAATCTGAAATAAAAAGGGAAAGCTGTACAGCCATGAAACTGTTCCATGGCTAAGGTATGTATTCAAGCTATAAATCTATTAAATACATTATTGAGAAATCATTGACATAAAACCTAGTAGAAGGTTTTATGCCAGGCATGTCAGATATATTTTGCTGTATCCTTGTTGAGGCTTGTACTTGACCTTTTTAAAACGGAAACCTGAAAATTTTCACCCTCTGTTGGGCAAGGTGGTCGAATTCTTTGCTTTTAAGACACTTCAAAATTTCTGTTGGAAAGTTAGAAGGAGAGAAGGAATAGATTCTGCAGTATTCATGCTATTTAATTGCAACAAATAGTTTAATTACCTGACTCAGCCATGTATGATAAACGCCTGAAGTCTCTGAGGGGCTGTGATGGTCCATGTGAGATGAAACACCTGCATGTCAATAGTTGGGTCGATTTGCATAACTCCCTTCCACGGGGAGGCCGTGGAGAACAGGCAGCAGTGATTTAACAAGTCTTTGTGTTCATTGCTGTCCTTCCATCTCTCCCATTAATATTTGTTTTGTTTTTCTCCTTCATGCTACAGCAGTAATGCTGATGATGCAACCCCAGACAGTCATTTCTGTGTAATAGCTTTGAGCATGAAATGCTTGATTTGCACTCCTGAGCAGCTACTATACTACTTGCTCCCCAAGTTTGGATGGATGGGGCATCAAGGAAACGAGGAATTTTCATAAACCTGAGGGTTGAGGATATCATGCACAGAGTAAAAAAAGGAAGAGGGCGAATGAGTAATGCCACCACAGTGCAACTGATAACAGGAGTAAGAAACATTGTGCTCAAGACAACAGATTTATTTGGTTCAACTCTTGGAGAAAAATAAGCAAGAGTGCAATACAAAAAAAGAAACAGACTATTCTTAGTCCAACCTACCATATATAAAGTCTTAAAAAAGGACCCCAAAACTGTACACATAAATAAAGGATAATTTTTTATCTTTTGGATAAGGACTGTGTGGACTCCTGACAGCTTTCTTCTTAGTTATTTAGGTAGTAAATGCAGAAGAGATTATTATATGCCAATATGTTAAATATTATACTTTTTAAAACTCTCAGAAAGGTCAAGAATTATAGCATTGTCCGTTCTGGTTTTTCTTTAATTTAGAATTTCACAACTTCCTCCCCTTTCCCCCTTCTGCATATGTGTTCAAGAGCTTTTAAAACTTTCCTTTAAATCCTCTGTAATGGTCTTAGCTAATATGATAAATGTCAAGTATCTTTGAAAAAGTTCTGAAAAACTTGTGTCACAAAATGAATTTGAGGCTGAGCAATTTGAATCTTTTTTGTCCATGTAATTGGACAAAACTTCAGTGGACAAAAAAAAAATCCATAAATAACAATTAAATTTGCTGTTGCAATGTATAGAATCATTTGACCTCAGTGAAAATTAGTCCATGTGCAGAGAAAAGAGCACCTGCCATTTTGCTTGTGGGTCAGAAATAAGGCCAGATGACTAAGAGTGCCCTAGTAAAATATGCTACTGCCTTTATGCCACTCTGCTCCTATACCAATAGATTGCAAAATATGCTCAAGATAAATTCCCCAAAATGCCCAAATCAGCATTCAGCAAAATTTAATAGACTTGCCCTGTTTTTTTGTTTGGGTGTTTTTTTTTTTTTTTTTTTCTTTTTTGCAAAGAAGTTAAGGGCATATTTTGCAAAGTAAAAACTACTGAAAATGTTCAGGATATAAATTCAAGCTGTGTGAGTAGCATAGTATGCAGACACCAGGAATGCCAATATTCTCCACTGATGGCATTTCTAAGTACACTGTTTTTATTTAACAAGGCCTGAAAATTACTCCATTTTCACTTTACTCAGAAGCAAGTCTTGAGCTTTGGTTCATGAGCTTATTTCCCACCCCCATCCCCATCATTAGTTCATCGCTAATTGGAAGAGTTGTGAAAAAGTCAGTGATGAGGTTAGTCTTAACCATCTGCCCAAAAAGTCTCTTCCCTGGAAGTTCACACGTGCCTGCACCGAGACACACACCACAGGGTCACTGTCCTTCTATAACAAGCTACTTAGCCACAACCAAATGAACAGGATTAACTGCATTTTTCTACAGAGATTTATTCATGCTTAAAGTTAGATGCAAACTAAACTCGTATCTTTATGAATTTAATTCAGTACTACTGGATTTCCACAGTGAAAAGTTTTTGTTTGCTTCAAAATAGAGCTAGCTGCATTTTCTATAATTTAAAGAATGTTTTTGTTGAGTTAAAGGGCACACTTTTGAGTAGGAGTTTTTTTGGGGGGAGATCCATTTCCAACAATGTTGCTTGATCATGTGAAGGTATCCCACCATTTAACCAACAGGCATTCACCTGTTAAATAAGTGCATTTATGGTCAGTAAAGTATCAAATAAACTGCCTGGTTTTCAGTTTTAGTGGCAGATTTCCCTTTAGCCCTTGCTAAAAAGGAAGGGGGGTGATGGAATAATTTCTGCATCGTTCATTATATTAAATTGTTAGCAGTATTATTCAGATACTGCTTTACAACATTACTTATGGTAGTATCAAAATGTTATATTCATTAAGAAATAATAAATTCCTTTGACTTCAGGGAAAGTCAGGGTGACTCAGCATCCCTGGCAGAGTGGCTTTAAAACTGTGTGCATGTGTATATACGTATACATGCTGTGTATATGTGCATGGGATGTCAGAAGCCTAATCCATGCAAATCCATGAATCATTAGATGACAGTATTTTAACGTATTTCCTGCTAATCCATACGTGAGCATTTCTACATGAAATGCATCTTTTAAGTGAAACCAATATACCAGATTCTATTATAGAATGTTAAAAAAAAAAAAAAAAATTGGTTACTGTGTGGGTTTCATTTTTTATGGGGTTTTTTTGGGTTTTTTGTTTGTTTGTTTGTTTTTTGGGTTTTTTTTTATTTGTTTTGTTTGTGTTTTTGTTGGGGTTTGTTTGTTTGTTTGTTTTTTGTGGGGGGAATTTAATAAATTGTGATCCAAAATGAAGAGCCTCTTTCCCATACAGTACTTTAGAGCAGCAATTGGGAAAAAAAAAATGAAAGGGCCGGAAGTAGGGTTTGTGTTTTGACTGAGCCAAAATCTTCATGTTTTTCTTAAAAATACCAAGGAAAAAAAAAAGGAAATAATTTGATCCTAAATCAAAACTTTAATATTTTGAATACTTACCTTCTAAGATGTAAATTTAAGAAAATTTCAAAAAGAAGTTTTATTTTACAATAAGATATCTATAATTTTTTTTATGTTGTTTTAAAAAGTTGATATGAAAGGTTAAAAGCAAAACAAAGAGTAACCTTCTGTTCCTTAAGGACAACTTAATTCTCATCACACTATCTTAGTCTCAGGAGACAAATGTAGTTATGACTGAATTCTTGCTTGCACAGTTTGTATGCTCTTCAGTTTATTCTTAGTCCTTTCTAGTTCTTCATGGAGTTTCTTTTAGATACTGGAATGTCTATGTGATGAAACCATACACAAATCTGTTGCAGTGTAGGAAAAAACTGAGAATAGAAATAACTAATTCTTTAAATTTTTCACAGCTGTGAGCTGTGATACCAGAACAATTAACCTGTGACATCCATAGTGTATCCAACAAAAGACTCAGTCAAAGGCTGATCAGCACAAATATATTTGTAGGTATATTGTCAGTGTTCCAATTGAAAAATTAAACTCGAGATAGATATATATACACATATATATATATATAGAGAGAGAGAGAGAGAGATATATATATATCCTTACACTAGGATGGCATTTTTGTGCTGCAACCATTGCATTGTTAGGAAGAACATCTGAATTAAGTTGGCAGGTGTGGAAGTATTCAAAACCTGAGATAAGAAAATTATTTTCCTTCTCAACCAAATCATAAAAAAAAAAAAAAAAATCAAAACAATTGTTATTATGGTTGGATAAAGTACTAAATAAGTTTCCTTTTAAGTATGTAATCAATTGCAGCTTGAAAATTTCTTCAGTCATATTTCCAAAATCACTCTTTCAAAGACATAGATTTTTCATATTGGATCTTCTCTTGAAAAAGTACTTTTAGGAGATAATTTCTTACAGAGGGCTGGGATTTAATCTTGGATCTGAATTAAGTTTCAGGATCAAGAGAAGGGAAGTTCATTTGCTGTCTAAAGTACAAAATAAATATTGAAGCAGAATTTCAGCTCAGTTCTCTCATACTAACTTACGTGATGTGGTTTGACTTTAGGTACAGTCATGCCAACAAGGTACCATTTTATAGCTATTTAGAATTCACTTTACAATATTAAAATCTTGGTACAGAACCACATAATTTCAAGAATAAAAGCTTCTAAGTGCCATGGTGCGTTCTTTTTACTGTGTATGATGCATAAAATGTCAAATTATAAAATTATATGTATTATAAAGTATATATCAAAAAGTACAAGTTATAACTAGATCCTTTTTGATGTATAAATATCATGGTATGGGTCTGTTCTGTATGATAGGAGTGATACATTTGAATTTTTAATTTAGTTCAATGGCAATCACTGAGTGGGGATTTGAGGTGAGGGTAAGATGCTGTGATCCCTTAGTGTGTTCTGGGATGCTGGAGACTTGGTCAAGGTGTTCTCACCCTTGTATCTATTGAGTTATTCTCCTGCAGAAGTGTTGGCAGAATATGAGTTTAAAGATAGGCTGAGATGTGTTACATGGAATTGCAAGTAATCTTACCTCTAATTAAATCAATAATCAAACCCAGTGGTGTTTTGAAATTCTTTTCTTCTGTTGATTTCAGGGACATTGGTGGGATACTATGTTCAAAAAATAACGTGGGAGCAAAACCCCAGCATATTCAGGTGCTTTTCACTTTTGAGGATCAAGTATTTTGTAACTTGAAGGATTAAGATGGAAATTTCTTTTTTTCTCTCAGGTCTTCACTTGCATCATCTAAAAGAGAAAGCATTATAAATTTATTATAACTATGAAGAGGCATTAAATTAACCAGTAATTTCTTTTTTCTATTAGAACCATTTTATTTTTTTATTTCAACTGTGTTTAAACCTGAAATTTAATTTTTTTAAGATTTGTAAATTTTTGGGTACTGTTGTGTTTGATGGAATATATTTCAAGTCATTTTGGAAGTTTTGGGTGTTGTTTTTTTTTTTTTTTTTTTTTTTTTTTTTTTGTACAGTGCTTTCAAAAATACATGTCACATGCCCAAATGCACATAAGAAATGGATGAGAAATATTTTTACTTTTTAATGAGAACGGGCTGTGAAATATTTATAGTTAAAGTTTTTATACCAGACATGCACAATGTTTGGGTTTGTTTTTTTTTTTTTTTCTCTTATCAAATATGTAATGTACTAAATTTTTGGTGTCAGGAATTATGAAAGAGCAGACATCATTAAATTGGCAAAAATGGTAAACTGCAGGCTTCAGGAAATCTTCAGTTCTGGGGAGAAGGATCTTTACAAAGAACTGGAACCTGTTCTGGGAAGAATGATCCAACTGTTTCTTTTCTCCTGGACTTTCACTGTTTGATAGTTTGGTTGATCTTAAGAAATTAGAGAATGCACATATAGTATTAAAATTAAGCAAAGAAATGATAGTATAACAACATTAAAGAGCCAGTTGACTGGCAGGGAATCTTAGATAAAGTGAAGAAACTCAGGATTTTTGCCACATTCTCAATTTTATTTAGTCAGCTTCCCAAGTCTGGCATGCCATTGTATCTTAGGTGTTATTATTTATTTCTATATTGTTTTATAAACATAAGGGCTATGTAAAATTTGCCCGAGAAAAAAAAGATGACGCTTAAGCTGACACATAGAGAAAGTGTATGTAGACTGTAGCATAAATAAACGTTTTAAGTGCTCTAACATTATATATGTATAAACAAAGTCTGTGTTCCTGTAACACATCTATGAGCATGAATAGTCAGAACAGCATTGAATCATTCAGAGGCTGATTTTCCTTCATAACAGCACCCTGTTTTGTATGAATTCTCATTCTCTCTGTGACCAATGCATGCATTGGTCATTATTTTTTTGAGATTTAGCTGAGATAGAAGGGGTCTTGCTGAGACAGGGAAAAATGAAAGGTATGTTAGAAAAGTATGTGGAAGCTAAGGGTTATAGAGCAGGCTCTCTAAATTCCAGGAACATTAAGTTGAAGAAGAAATATAAATCCTAATCAAGTTTCATCCCAACATTTCCTGTCTATGGTAGAGGTACTGAGAAGCATTTCAAAATAATATTTTAGCCTTGTGGCTTCCTTTTAGTCTCCTAAAGATGAATCATGAACATTTGTGGCTCTTGCTAAAATTGAAATATTGGTCCTGTTTTGTTCAACAAACAAATGGTTTGGGCATTTTCTTCTGGTTGTAGATAGTTTAGAAACTGTCTGCAATTTAGCATGTTCAGGCTCCATTCTTCCTGTCCTTCGAGTTTGCTTATAAAAAAGAGCACAGAGCAGTTTTAAATTATGAGCTCTTAAAACCAGTTGGATACTTTTTTTTACTCTGTCTTCTCTACCTCCTGTTTTCTTTTTTGTGTGTTTGTTCTTTTCCTCCCACATGTCCTACACGTCAAGCTACATTAGTGTGTCTGCTAGGAAACATCACAAGAAAATTCTGAATGCTTGTTGAGTCAGATTAAAGATTGTTTCGGTGGGGCTGCAGTAGCCTCAGGTCAGCTCCTCCTGATGAGATTTATAGGATGGTTCTTCTGAGTTCGCTGCGTCCTCTCATTAAACCCGCTGTGCTGACACGGTGTCATGGACAGAATCGAAATGTGGTGTGCTAGAGCCACCACAGCTGTTTTTTGTCTGAAATCCACAATTCAGCTGACCCTGGGCTTCACTCCTACACTCACAAGGTGTCTGGGCAGCATTGACAGAGCACTGCATAGGCTGTGGCCATTGGGTTTATTTGGCAGAGTCGCTTGCTCTGGCTCCCGTACGGAGCAGCTTTATCCTGTTGTAGCTGACAACTTTCCCTGTGCTTGCGTAATCAGAGTAATTAACTGGGTGTGTGCTTCAAAGTTTCAAGAACCTGTCTTGGAGTTTAGCTATTTTAAAATTTGAGAACTAGCAGAGGAACAAAATACCAGCAGAAAGTGGTGTGGTTTCTGCTGTGAGTGCCACATCAGTTGTCATCATCATCTGGTAGTGTGTGGTTTCCAGGTTTTGTGAAAGCATTTTCCTGTAGGGTACTAAAGTCAGCACCACATGAACTGTGGTAAGAGATAATTCTAACAGAAGAGTATATGATAATATATCTAATTATGCCAGTAATGTTATCTGTAAGAGAACTCAGGAGAAATCTTGTTTTCTATGTACTTTTTTTAATGTGATGGTTATTTCTAAAATGACATCTCATAGTTTTATAATCAGGGAAAGCCATTTTGTAGAATTAGAAGGGTATATGGAGAGAAGCTTTACATCAAAGGAGAAAAAAAAAAAAGTCTTCTTTTAGTAGTTATCTTCATAAAATAAAATTCAGTACTTGAACCATTCAAGTTCCAAAGTACACCCACTCAACCTACACCCCATACCCCAAATAATAATTTCCTGTGGGGGTCTGCTGTTTTTTTGGGGTTTTTTTTGGTTTTTTGTTTGTTTTTTTTTCCCTTGAGTGGGGGCATGTTTGTGCCTTTTGTGGAGGCAGTTTTTTAAGCTTATAAAATATGTCTTAAATCAGTTTTGCATAGGAAAGAAATTTAAACTGTGAGAAATCTGGGGTACACAGTAACCCCCAAGTCTGGATTGAATTAAATCATCTGTCTGGCTGACATTCGTAGTGAGGATTAACATTTCTGTTTGCCATGACATAATTGTGCTACCTGCAGAAAAGGAATTTTACTGTTTGCAGCTCAAAATGAAATACAGCAGATACTGTATTTGTAAGCCGTGTTTATTTTTCATTCCCAAATTTAACATGGAAAGCATTTGTAATAGTTAAGCATCAAAACGTTTACTGAAGCTGCACATTCAGATCTTGTCTTTTCTCAGTAGACTGAGAATGGAATGGCATCAATGGAAAATCCCATAGATATCTGTCAAAATGAAACTTTCAGGGACATGAGTCAATATCAGCCAAGAGCCTTTATAGCCTTTGGATAGTTTGCAGTCATTTGGATCTGCAGTATTAATGTTGCATTACTCGATATTGTACATATATTATTTAACATATACCAAACAATCAGCTTTCTACGTTAATTCTTTGTTCTTCTCCTCAGCTTCTCATTTTCTCTGAAAACAATGCATTGCAGAGAAAGTCTTTGAGATAAAACAAAATAACTATTTGGGAGAAGTGATGCCAGGTAAGGCCAAAAGTGTCTTCAGGCTAAAAGTATTGATTAGCATTTTTAGAGTTTGATAGCTAATAATTCAACACATTTTTAGCACAAATCCTCTGGTTTAACATGACAGCCACATTATTAATTAGAAGAAATTGGAATGAGCAACTTCAACTGACTGCTAGATGCATAATTTATTAATTTATATACAGTATAAATAGTTCTGGGTGTATGCCAAAGGAATTAATAGTCATAGGAATAATATCACGGAACATTCATATCAAGGAGACATGGTAATACTTTATTACAATGTTTGAATTAATGTGAAAAAATTAACATCCTTACTGTATGCTATGTTTATTGCAATTCAGAGAGAAACTGATAGCATTACAGACCTGGAATCAGGAGACTGCAACTCTGGAAAACACACACAACTTAAAAGTTTGCCTTTCACTTTGCAATTGGGGAATATGTGTTGTAGAAGGAAGCCTAACATTATGTTCTTTGGTTGGATGCCTGATGATTAAAAAAGAAAAAACAAAAACAAAACCCCAAAAAACCCCAAACCTGCTATGAATGGCCTGTATTTATACCTTATTGAGTTGCTACAATATAAAAAAAGAAAGTTAATATTTTGCCACACGTGCTTAACTGATAATTATGCTAATAGTATTTGTTATTCAATGGGAGGGAGATTAGCATATTTTTGTTATGTTTTGCATTCTCTTATGTTTGAATCTGTGACACTTGAATATTCTGAGGAGTTCTGGTTGTTAATTTCTGCTGTCCAGATTTAAATAACTCACTTTTGAAGTACTTTGCCCATTTATTAGCTACTTCTCCAAGTAGACTGTATGTAGAAACAGGACATACCAAAGGTAGACATAACCTGGGCTTCTACTCTGTGTTTTGTTACATTAAATCATTATTTTGCTCTCCTTTGATGGCACACAACAACTTTTCACATTCTGATTTGGTCTGCTGTGCCTCTGGGCTTTCAAATACAGGCACACCAGAGGCCATGTAATGCAGTTTTGGTCACGTATTAAAGTTGTGTTTCATCAGCATCAAAAATAATCACAGATAATGACAACCAGAGCGGTCCTAGGAGGGTTATGAATGAACTGTGGTCAGAACGAAGTCAGTATATGATGGTATATTGAAAATCTACTTTTCAAAAGTCATGTGCATATTACCTTTCCATCTGTAATCTAATGGATGAGTGAGGTTCCTTTGGAAGAATGGATTTTGAAGTTTCTGTATTGTTTCTAAGAAATTCCCATTGCGAGGCATCTGTGCAATCCTTTTCTTTGTGAAAGACTTGAGAAATCCACCCTTATTAGATAGATTTTCTTTTTCAAATGCCATTTCTCCTGTAGATCATGACTTTTACCTGTTCTCCTATTATGCTGTGATTTTACTGTGCTTTTTATATATTTTAGTTTCTCTGTATAGATGAATTACTTTGTTTTCAGCCATGTTTAGTGTTGTATTTTAACTGCTCTATTTCCTAAGTATTAAGTCCTTGCGTGAAGTGTGACTGCAGCAATTTTATATGAAGTTTGGGGGTTTCCAAGAGTAGTAAATAAAATAGCTTTTGTATACTTTGCTATATCTTAAATTCCCTCAGACTGACAATATTAGAATTCATGTAGAGCACCAAAGACCTACAATTTAAAAGAAAAAAAAAAAGAAAAATATGGAATTCTTAATAAAGAATCAGGTGTGGCTTTTTTGTTCAGAGGTCTGGTGCTGAATCTGCTAGAAATAAAGAGAGATGTGGAGGCATTCAGAAGGCAGCAATCTGTTGGTCAGCCAAGTCAGGAGCCAGGACAGTGCACAGTGTGATGCTCCTCTGCATGACTCACTCAAACCCACCCATTAAATCATCAACAACTATGCAATTAAAAAGACTTCTGATAGACCCTTGGCTGAGTTAACTCTTATCAAGTAAGAACAATGCTAAAGATTGTACAGTCCTTCTGACCTTCCTCTTATGGTAGACTTGTTTGGCTTATTCCTTCTGATAATCACAGAATCATAGGATACCAGTTTGGAAGGCACTTGGAGCATCATCTGCTCCAGTGTTTCTTGGCAAAAGCACGGTCTAGACAAGATGGCCCAGCTGGATTTTAAGTGTTCAGCGTTGGGGAGCCCAGCACTTCCCTGGGGAGATTATTGCAGTAGCTGATTGTTCTCTTTCTGAATAATTGTCCTCTTTTGTCCAACTGGAATCTCCACAGAAGTAACTTGCACCCATTACCCTTCATGTTCTCCATGGGACTCCCTGTAAAAAGGGGCTCTCCAGCCTCTTTTTAGGCACTCTTTGAATACTGGAACATGGTGCCAAGGTCTCCTCTATGCCTTCTTGTCTCAAGGCTGATCAAACCCAGTTCTCTCACTCTCACGTGCCAGGCTTCCCAGATCTTTGCTCATCTTTGTGATTATGCTTTTATCTTTGAGATAGTGTTATTTTATTATGATAAAGAGGATGATTTTATTTTTGCTTTAGAACAATGGTTTTGACTGAGCCTTCAGCAAAATGGTGTGTTTTCCGTGGGTTTATGTTGTATTGCAATTACTCATTTTGTTCTGATGAGTGTTTTGAAGCTGTGAATATCAGGTGAACATTGAAATTAGGTTTATAATTTCTAAGGGAATATGGAAATATTTACAGTACTACTTCAGTCTTCTTTTAAGATCAAAATATTTAGTCCCATAGTTAAGAAGCTATGCTTTTGAAGTTGAAATTTCAAACTAAATGCAAAAGGTCAAGAAAAATACCACTTGGATAGGGAGCAAAAAATTCTCAAAGTTCTTATGAAATACAGTGTATTGTATACAAGGGAATACACTTTCAAAGCAAAACAAACCACAAAGAAGCATATTGAGTGATTGTTTTCTCCACTTGTTAATAGAGATATTTAATTATAAATTATTCTCTTGAAATTTCTCTAACATCAAGAACAGGTTTTGTATTAATGTTTCTAGAAATAAGTGTTAGGGTTTCTCTTTGGGTTTTTTTTTTTTTGTTTTATTTGTTTTCAGTTGTAAAAGAACTTGAAATGTAACCTGAACTTTACCTCTTCTTCAGTATGTTCTGTGTTACTTTTAGGCAGGTAATCACAGAAACAATTAGGATGTTGTCCTGAGGTTCCTGTACTGCAGGTGCAACTGTGTGATTGCTGTTTTGTAATTACTGTATAATTCTAACCACACATATGCATCAGATAAGCTGTACAGTGTACTTCAGATAAGTGAAAGCCCCTTTTCGAGTTCAAGTGAGTACTTAATAATTTAGGTTGCACTGTTACTTAGTCTCAGATCTACTCCTTGGTGTGGTATTTGGCTTGTGAAACTCACAGCTAATGGAGAATTTGTCATGGAATTGGTTAAACTGTCGCAGAAAACTGTTGAATAACAGTGCTGATTAAAACATTGAAATTAAAATTCCTTGAAATATGCAAAAAAGCTTTACATGATTACAGAGGCAATGCCAACTTTAGTATTTTTGTTTTTGAAGTCTTTGAAGTCTGACTTTGCAGAACAGATTGTGAATCCCTGGCCCATTACACACCTGCAGAGATTTTGGTGTTTTATTTCTCTTGGGTGAAACAGCAGAAGCCCAAACCATGTTAATCACTGTCAGAACTAGTTGTATAAAATGCCAGAATGCAATGAACCAGGAACTTTATAATAAATATGACAATACAGTTTAAAGTGTTGTTTTGTTAGGCTTGCAATTTGTTGTAATTTATCACCTATGGTAGTACTGGAGGGGGAAAATATCTGGGACTTTCAAGTGATCCTTTCACTTGGAAGAAATGCTCCTGTATCTGTATGCTGTTTTAAAGAGGAAGGAAGGAGAAATGAAGTGCAGCTGTGAGACATATAACACATGTATTTTAAATACATGAAATTAAAATGCACTACAATTACTGTTAATATCGACTTAACATGTGGGTTCTACTTGAGATAAAATAGATAAGTTGCATCTTTTTTTATAGAAAGGGGCCTATATTCTATTGTCCTTCTAAACAATCAGCAGCTTTACCATGTGAGAATACTGGACTTAATATTACAGAAATGACGCTACTAAAAGCTGAAGAGAAGAATGGTTTCAGCTACATGAACAGAATCTTTCATTGTTTCAGTATCTGTGCTGCTCTATTAAGTGAATTATTTTATCAAAAGCTACGTCTCAATGTGCTTTCTGAGCAACTTTGTAAAATAATTTTCAGAAGATTTTCTGGAAAAGAAATTGCTCCATTTCAGCAGCCTTGGTAGGGAGTGATAGTGTTGTTCTAGAACAGAACAGGATCACTTTCTGTTACACTGCCACGCATGCAAGTACAGTTTCTTATCCTCTGGACTAGTGAATTCCTGAGTTACTTATACAGGGGTGACATATTCCTCTAAAACAGATTTAATTGAAAATACAGGTGCATTATGGCTAATTTTTACAGAATTTACAGATTCTGATTCTGATATTTAACATGCACCAGTTTATGCAGATGTTTAACTTAAAGCACAAGAGTAAGCAGGTTTACTTCACTGGAACTGATATTACTGATATTTACACTTAATTTTGTCAGGCAGAGTTTTACCTTCTAACAGGTTTCCCATGGCTTTGCTATTGTCTGTTGGCTCCAGATTCCAAAGGTACCTTGAAGGCAGCTGTTGAAGGTTCTTGCTTTGCTCCCACAGGAAATTTTTACTGCTTCTGGCATAGTGCTAGTTGAAACTGTTGACCACAGAAGAATTGCCTCTGACTATGTCTCTGTTTGTTGTTCCTCCTGCTGTGACAGCTTCTTCTATCTGTATTATGCTCCTGCTGGATCCCTCTGATGCCTGTTGGCATAGCTGTAGCCCCTGAACCAGGTCACTGGCAGTTTAAACACTAGCGTATGACATAATTTCAGAGGTACTTGTAGCTCCTGCTCTCACATACATGATCAATTACATGTTTTTTAAAGTAATTTTCAATAGGGAATCCTGAAACAATATGAATAGGGTAAATATATTTTGAGGAAGAGTACACATGATCTCCTTGGGAGGGAGTCAGAAGAAGGAAAATCACCCAGAATCCACCCCTGAAATATATTACCAAGTTGGATGATTTTCCTGATTTTTTTTTTTTTTTTTTCCCTGAGAGAGTTTCCCAATCAGTGGTAAATCAAATGATAAGTTTCTCTGCAAGGCCAATAAAAAGATTTTTTTAATTGTTAGAATTAACTGTTACTTGTCATGCTGGTCATTTCCACAGACTATATCCCAAACAGAGCTTTGAAATGGATATAAATGATTTATTGCATCCTGAGTTGACTAGGAAGGCTATGTCCCTTGAAATGGTGGTGAAGTAAGTTCCCATATTTATCATACTTCCCAGTGGATCTGTATTAGTCATGCAGTAGAATCCATCACTCTTCAAAACCTCAGGCAAGTCTTTCACATGGAGCAATGATATTATTTATGGTGCTTAACAGAGTTTCTTGCTGGAACTCATCTGAAATCACTGGTACTTGATGACCATATGGATTAGAATTCGCACTGTGAGCGTTCCTGCCAGGTCCAAATTCAGAATTTTAGGTCAAAAACCAATGTAGTTTGAACAATTGGCCTTACTTAACAGCATTTGATATCTGCAACTTTTTCAAATATTCCTCTGTATTAGAATAAACAATTTGGAAGAGCTCTGGCTTTTAATGCAAGAGATTGACAAAAAATATGTCACACTCCATTCTTGAAAAAATTTTCTCCTCATGAAAGCCTAATGTTCCTGGGCTTGTTTTCCAAACTTTTCTTGATTTTTTCATGTTGCTAACTTCTGAGCTTCCTTCTTCCATAAGAATAACTGGAACAGTGCTGAGTTTCTCTAGGTCAGTCCCTAGAAGAACCAGTCTCTCTTCACTAAGTAACGGCCCAAGAAATTCCCCCTAAGGAAGCCACTGCTGGTGATCTGACTCTGTCTGAGGCATGTGGCTTTTACCCAGTTGCCCTTTTTGGCAAAACCCATTAATATGACTTTTAATAGTTTCCTTCCTTGAGAAATAAGTGCTTTCTAAGCCTATAATTTGTGACCAAAAATATCTGAATTTGCTCTAAACGTGGAAAGTTTTGATTTTAGGAAGCTTTCGCATTTACAATCATTTCCTCTTCTGCTTTTTTCGACAACAGTGAGACCTGCTCTTACTTCACTCCTGATCAGACTAGTGAAAGTAAATGGCTTTGCTGTTGTTTTGCTGAAAGCCTTCTGTCTTAACAGAATAATAGAGCAGAACATTCAGTTGTTACATGAACATGTGTTTTGGTATGGCAAGTTCTTTGTGATTTCTCCTGAAAGCCAGAGAAGATTTTGCTGTGAAGTAGATCTCTGCTGAATGGGTCTGAGTTGTAACAAGGTCTCAAGATAGTGACTTTAATCTGGTTCCCTGTTTGCTTCTTGTTATCTACTTTTATCTCCCATTTTGTCAGAGGTGTGATTTTTTTTTTTTTTGCCTTTTTTCTGTTACATCTGCTGCACCTGTGTGATAAGGTCTCTTATGTTTGTTTATCTTTTGATGAATGAGATCTAAAAGTCTTTTGCTTGAAAGTCAAACAACAGTCTGGTTTGAAAGTGTCTTCTCTGAAATACCATTTTGGGATCCTGCTGTTCTCTTTGAATTTGTCTTTAAATGAACTCAGGAAAGAATTGGGTATCTATGTGAATGGCTGACTGACTTTTTACTCGCCTTTTCTGAACCTTCCACTGTTAAAATCCCTCACTTCAGAGGGGTAAAAAAGAAAGCTCTGTGTGATATGCTTATGAAGCATGCATGCAGTCTAGGCATTACATGTTTAGAAAGTATACATGCATTACAGAAAGCTTGAGCCTGTTAGTCTCTATATCCAGTAAAATGAAAGGGGAAATGGCCAGAAAGGTAATGGGCTTGTCTAATTTTGGGCTCCTCTTCAGGAAGCTCCCTCTTTCCAGTGGGCTCTCCCCCTCAGCATGGGGTATAAAAGTGAAGTTGAATTGCAGCTCTACAGCAGAACTCTTATCTTTAAAGCAACACACCGCTGGTGTGACGAACTCCTTGCCACAGGGTTTTGTAGATGCCGAAAAGTTTATGTAAGCTAAAAAGACAGCAATTGAGTTAGAGATGAGAAAAGGCTCTCAGAACAATTAGATTGAAATATACAAACTCCAGCACAGCATGTCCTTTAGTGACACCTTTCTGCAGGATACCAGAAAATTCTGGGGAAGCTTAAATCTTTAAATTCTTATTCAAACAAAAGGCATTGTTTCCGTTCTCAGATGTGCACCCTGCATACCACTAGAAATTTGTAGTGTTGGTGGGACTGGTCATGCTTCATTTTCAGTGATTAGTTTTGAACATGAGACCACTTAATACCACTATAAAGTCTGGCTTGTGTTCCCTACTTTCCAATGATAAATCGGCAACAAATAATTCAGAAATGTAATTATTTACAGTACAGTATGTAAAAATGGATTTAATTTAATTTATTCTGAGCGAATTAATACATATGAAAGAATCATCCAACTGAAGATCAATTTGAATGTGTCCCTAAATGTATTTGCATCTTAATTCTGACTTTCTAATATGATATTAAAGTGATTATTAAAATACAATTTTTCATTTTAACCACACTTCTTGAATACTGTTATTGTTCAGGTTTCTCACCTGCACTTGAGTTGGGGGTTATAAATCTACTGTTGAGCTGTGACAGGACTATTGTGCCCTTCACAGGCCACTAGCTCCTGATAATCTCATTTTATCTTCAGTGCTTGTGTACAAGAAGGATCACATAAATGTGGTGCTATTGAGTGATGCCATGATTGTTGTGAGGAACGTGCTTGGGCCCAGGCTGGTGCCACAGCAGAAGGGAGGAGAAGGCTCTTGTATAAGGAGGGCTGAGATGGGAGGCTCTCCAATTGCTTTTTCAGAGTTGATAGTTTCACTCAGGCTGTCTCCCTGCACTCCCAAAAGGCTTCACATACATGGTCTCTCTAATAAACTTCACAGCCTCTTTTGGAGTCAGCCTGTGCACCCTTCCTGCAGTAATAATGGTGGAGTGTCTGGTCACATGAGTCTGACGTTATTTTCCTCCTTTCTCAAACAAGCGCAGGGCATCGCAAGGAGTTGTAGCCCAGGCTTTGGTACAGAGAGGGCTGTTGAGTGAAGGGAAGGTGAGAACAGCCTGTCAAAGTATAGGCAAGGGCTTAAGGCAACTAAAGGTAAAAAATGCAGTTTGCTTGGGTGTAAAAACTGTATTTAGATTAGGTATAGCATTACACAAGAGAGTGGAGTTTTGATGGGCTTGATTCTTTTTGTTCTTGCTAATCCTTTGCCAAGCACTTGTGTAATAAAAGTATTGTTGATATAGATGAATTGCAAGACCCGAGCGCATGTCCACATAGACACTGAAACACTGGTGGTAGCTCAAGTCTACCTAATGCTATGGTTTTAAAGGAGTATTTGGCAGTTTATGGCAGGGATAATTTGATCTAGTTCTTGAGGGAAAAAAAAAATATGGAGTCACATTACTGTGACTCTGGAATCAAAAAGAAACAGGAGGGTATCCAGATATGCCTTCAACCTAGAGAAAGAAATTAACAAAATTTAGGAAAGTAAAGAAAAAAAGAAAAATAAATAGGGATAAATGCAGACCAAAACCAAGCTTAACCCACCAGTTTCTGGGTAAAACAAAAAGCTGAATGACATACATATGTTATAAAATAGGTGATATAAACTTCTTTCAACCTTGAACTAAAAACAGAGCAAGCAAAAATCCCTATTCTGTAAATATTAAATGTTGACTACATAATATACTAAACCTCTCAATCAGGGAATTTTTCTCCCTTACGCCCCCTTGACACTCTATAATAATGAACAAGTTATTTAGTTAATGAAGAAAGCATCTTGTATTTAAAGATCTACATATTAATGTGACCTTCCTTTGTTCATAGCTGTTAATATTTATTGCCTTTTCTCATTGAGATTTTATTTGGTGTTCTGTGACAAACAAGAGTATGATTAGTGAAGCTGTAAAGTTCTCATGGTGGCTGCCTGTGTTCCCAAGATAGCAGCATTAGTGTCTGCAGAAGCAGTTAATGCTGTTTATCATTAGTGACAGAGGCTGGGAAGGACCTTCTGTAGCTTTTATCTTTCACCTTGCAAGCAGAAGTTGATGAGCTCTGTGATTTAAATGCATAGGTGATACTGTAATATTTATATTCGTTTCACATAGACAGGAGCACAGGTAAACTAATCTTGTTGATGGAGATTAATTAAAACCATGTTACTGTACAACTGGACAGGCTATGAATGGATATACTTGGGGGAAAAAATAGCCATCAGCACTTCCATTTGCTTTTCTTTTTGATTAAGCTGATGTTTTCAGAATTTGGAAAAAAGGCATATAGGTAAGGATTTTGTACCTGTATTTCCACTGGTTTTGAGTTTAGAATCTTGAACTCTACATCTCCCATCCACAATTTAGAATAAAAGAATTTTAGAAACTTGTTGCAATGGACTCTACTTTGCAAAACACACAAAATGCCTCGTAAAATTATGTCTCTTATGGACCTTCCTATCCAGAGCTCCTTTTGTATGTACATGTTTGTGTTCCTTGCATCTCCTCTATTTCCAGCTCCATGCAGGATGTTTCAGCATTCAGCTTGTCCAGTATTTAACTGTGCATATCTGGGAAATGGATGATCAGCACTGCTTTTGTGCCGAAGGCTCATCATCCATTCCTACTTACAGAAAAAGTTGATGTCTTCTGAGCCTTATATTTTACTTCTGAAACTCCATTTTAAACAGAAGTAAGTTGGCTGCCTACATTTTGTAGGATCTCACTTTCAAAGGAAAACTTGTAATGAAAAAAGCCCAAGCACCTTGAATAACAAAAATAGTTGTAGTGTTTGTATGCGTATTAATGTAGACTTTCAAAAAAAACTTCTGGCTGTTTCAAAAATGCTTATTTGGAGAGGAAAATTTGAGGCAATCTTTCACAACTACTGTCCAAAGGAGGTACTGACTGCTAAGTTTCCTGTGCTCCTTATTTGGATGTTGGGAAGAGTAGATTTTATTTGTTCCATAGTAATGCAAAAAGATAAAAGGTGATATAGAGGTGATAAAAAGTGAAAATCTCCACAGGAAGTGTTCTGAGCTGAGCTCCTTACCAAAAGCAGGTATGAAGTCCCTTCCTATTAGCTCAGAGAATAAAGTACCTGGATTAGAGACCCCTTTTGTACAAAGTACCTTTTTTCTGGTGATAGCTATCCTTTTTCTGAATGCAACTGCACAAAGCATTGGTGATTAACAAGTATTTATAGTTTGGTGATTATAATAATCCAGAATATGTCTTGTGTTATTTTTCCTAATTATTTTAAGCAGATTACAGATGAATTATTTAGCCACATAAATAATGTATAGTTGCCTATAAATTTTTTGTCTCTAGCTGGCTGTAGCTGCTTTGATGGTCAATATGAAAAAGAATGAAAGGGATGCATGGGGTGGGGGATTTAGTGATATATGAAGCAGCAGCTACTTAAAAGCGAAAATTGATGGTAATGTTTCTTGCCAGTTACGTTATTACAATATTTCTGAATTTGTGTAAAGGATGAAGTTTAAGGACTAAATATTACATCTTTTTGTAGCAGCTCAGTTTCACTAGGCTTCAGTTTCACAAAGTGTAACAAAATAGCATTGCAAAAGAGAGGTATGAGGTGAAATATACACCTAAATATGCTTGTTTATGTGGTATATTATTACAGATACTTAATAGTAATTTGTTCTTGTAAATGCAAGAGTCTTGCTTCAGTTTAAAGTGTTAATATTTTAAGAGTTAATGTCTTAAATGCCTCTTCTGTGATGGCTTTCACAAGGTAGGAATCAGGCTGAGTGATCTTCAGTACATCCCATGCTGGTTGCAGAAGCGGTGCAAGCTTTTCATCTTGACATCCATAAATCAGAATCTGATCTTTGCTTAGACAATATAATTCTTATGTTGGGGGTGGGGGGGATGGGGAGTTTTCTACTTTCCTCCTTTTGCTGTTAAACATCCTTGATTCTACACAGTCTTCCAAGTTTTACATTATTTGTAAGGGTGGCTTAGGCAAGAAGCAAAACTGTATTTGCAGAAGCTCCTTTCCACTATGAATGGCACTTCCTGCACTCCTGTTGCAATCAGTGGGGAAGTAGAAGCTTCTCCATTGAGCTGCTCAGAACATCTGAGTTATGCCATCACCTGGATATTGTCTGGGGTTTTTTTATTTTCCTCTTTGGGGAAGACAGCTCGGGAAACCTCACTGTATTCAAAACTCAGAGCCAAGAAGAGAATGACACTTACTTGTCTTGAATCTGTTGATAAAGCACATAAAGGCTGATGAAATACATGCAAAACAGAGAGTACACATGCACTAATACAGTGTACAGTAATAGTATGCAATTTATCACTACAAAGGCAATCAGAAAGATTAAAATCTCTGTATTCTAAGCTTTGAAATTTACCTGGAAGATTACTGTCAGATGACCATTCTGTTAAGGGAAGAATTGATACCAACCTCACCTGAACTGATGGATTAAATTGCAAAGAAGGTCTTAAGGTATTTGCAGATGGAAACTTTTGCTTTAATCTGTCTTTTATGCAGGAAGAGCAGAGTATAAAGGGAAAGATTACTTTAATGATCATGTCACTAATATGAAATTGTCTCAATTTTATATGCAAGACAACCAAATGTTACTAAGAGAAGCTATTACAATGAGCAGTTTGGCTCAGTCAGCTTTCCTATAGAAAATTCCAGATTGATTTTCATTTTGGTTCCTTTGATTTCAGAGATTTTTTTTCAGGTTTATTTTTTGTTTTTTGTGGGGGTTTTTGTGGGTTTTTGTTGTTGTTGTTTTTGTTTTTTGTTTTTTGGTTTTTTTTGCCGGGCCATCATCTGTATTCCTTTTAATCTCTTTCCTGTGTTATTTCATGCTATCTAATAAGCCAAGGATGAACAATTAAGGTTAAGAAAGTTCTCCGCTGCTCAGCAGTTTGGTTTTTCACACTCAGTCTTTTTCTAGAGAGAAAGTAAGGGGAAAAATCTTGGTCACAGTTATCTTTTTTTTGAGTACTCCCACTTGTGGACTTGTTCTGTCATGGATCCAGTACCTGCAGCAGAAGTAATTTCCTTCCAAGTGGTACAAGACTTTTGGTCATCCCAGCCACTTTCTTCAGCTTGCATGAAAGGGACAATGTTGATGTAGGGTGTTTTGCTCTTTGTTTGATTTAAAGAGGACTGAGAATTCCTAATGGCTAAGAGTTAAAAGACCATTGTGATAATTTATTGAGCTTTGACTGGAAAATGAATTATTGGCATTTGCAAGTTTAGAAAATGAGTGAAGTGACTGAGGATAAATAAATGTACTACAGTTGCTGCATAACTCATATAACTAATAATAGCTAATATATCTAATAAATAATATAAAATACCCATCTGGAAGAAAAAATAGCATGGTCTTATTGCATTTTTTTCCACAAATATTTTCCATTAAGCTGAAGATAAAAGATCTGCACCCATATGCCACAATACATTTAGCTGCCAAAGGTTCCAGGTACTCCACCATCCAGAGCAGAGGCAATTAAAAAAAAAAAAACAACATTACTCTCTGGTCTCACTTTTTTTTCACTGTTGTAACATGGAAACGTTTGATTCTATTTCTGCCAAGGAGCTGGATTAATAAGGGTAATTATTTCATAAAACATTTCCATAATCTGTGTTGTATTCCACACCCCTGTTCCACGCAAAGAAATTTTTGTTTCCTTTCGTTGCTGCAACATAGGAAAACATGTGAGTTGCTACTGGTGAAGCACAGAAAAGGCCTGCTAAACTTTGCTCAGTCGTATAACTGAAGGGTTTATGGAAAAAAAGTTAGCAATTTGGTTTTCACGTAAAACTCTTTAAATATTTTATATTCCATTGTTGTAACATGGATTTAAGGTCTTTAATTATATAAGCTTTTTTTTTAATAAATCACCTCTGCTCTAATCTAACTTAATAGACTTTATGAGGTAGCTGGGGGATTTGTGGATAACAATTAGTCTAGGTAACTTCAAATTTAATGGTAAGAGGAATGGAATTCTTTAAGGTCAGTGCTAATGCTGCATTAGTTATGCCTGAAATTGATACATATGGGGAAAACACTGAGTTAAATGAAATTTTAATGTCAGTTACCATGAGTAATAGGTTGATTGTTGTTGATGCTCAGTGTAAGTAACAGTGAATAGCAGAGAAGTCTGGGCTAAAATAATTTAACATCAATTAATATTTCAGCATGCTGTACTTATTTATGACTTGAGAACATCTTTAAAAAAGCCCTAAACCAAATATAAGCCAATTTTAATTCAGCAAGGAGGAGGGGGGGAGGTGATGCTTAAGCTTCTCTGGTGTACATTTATTTAACTATTTTTAATACAATCAGGATTATTAATAACGGTTCAAAGGCACTTTTCTACATGGTATGAGAAAATTAAATGCTCTTAGGTGATGCTTACATTTTTATTTAAGTGCTAGCCTACTGCTTCTCCACAAAGAAACCAAGATGTAGATAATGTGGCTTTGTTTGAAATGATCTCATTTCTTCATCTGGCAATCACTTTGGCAGTACATTGTAGGATGGATTGAATCTTATTCACTTCTGTTTGCTTTGTGCACACCACTGTCACTTTTCCTTTTTCAGCTAGCTCTAAAGCCCTGCTAGAGACCGTACTGTCTTTTTTTGCAATATAGATATATGGTGCTTTTACTGTACTTTCTACATCTCTACTTTGTATGGGATGTTATAAATAACAGCCTGCTCCTCCTCACCTCTTTTAGGGAAGCCTGTGGAAGCCTGCCACCATCTAACCTAGAAGAGCTTGTGCTCACTTCCCTGATGTGTTTGTTCAGGTCACTGACCTGCTGTGGAGGAGATGGCACAGCTCTTCTGTCCCAAGAAGCTGCTATTGATATAAGTGATCTCCTAGCTGTAATGCAAAAGGTGCTCATAAATAGAGGGGCATTTGTGGGGCTGGAGTCTAAGGAAGTTTCCTGTTAGTCAGTTTTATCAGGATTTGTTTTTTACTTGTGTTTTTGTGAGAGCTGACTAGCACTTACTTAAGGAATTGGGGAGGAAGGAGGAAAAGAACTGTCAGGTCTCAGATAGTAATAGTTTTTTTCAAAAGTTTTTAGACATAAATGGGAGAGGAAGATGATGTCTCAGTGAGAAAAATACATTGTATATGTGAATGAAAAAATTGCAGAATTGTTGCTGTTTATGGTAGGATGCTTTCTCTTTAAGAGGAATCTTTCTTCCTTATTGAACCAGTGTCTTACATTTTTTCTGCTAATTCTCCCCAGGATACTCTTGGAACAATGATGAACTCTATTTTTCTGTTAAGTACTTTAAACTATTTCCTTTGTGCACAGGATTAGCAGAATGCAAATTAGAAAGAGTTCTTCAGTGGGAATCTTTTCTTTTCCTCTCTGCCTCTTTTTGAACCTGTCATTGCCCAAACACAGCTGCTTTTTGATGTAAGTACCTTTCGTTTAAAATGACTGTATAAAACTGCTAGTCAGCAACATTGTGATCAAAGAATAAACCTGAGCTCTGGGTTTTATTCCTGTCATCTCTTTGAATGGCAGATATGAGTTGCTCCAACCAGTTTCAGATGCCAATTTTTGTTCATGAGAAATTTGCTTCAGAATCAAATACTTCTTAATTTGCTAAAAGAAGTTACAATTTAGAGGAAGCTTTTTATTACCAAACATTAAATGAGATAATTCAAGGTATAGTCATATTTCAGTAGGTTATATAATGTATTTGATTTTGTCACGTTAAGAAGCAAAAAGTTTTCAGAACCATAAGAACCACTTGAGGAAAAGAGACTGTGGAATTGAGTGTAAGATGAAGACTTATAAACTGCTGTAATCCTTTGGTCTGTATGGAGAATAACTCCTTTTAGGCATGAGGCTATTTTGGGAATGCCTATAATAGATATGTATAACCAAAGCTGATTCTTCAGCTTGTATTTCGACAGTGAAATAAATTTTTAGTAACATACACTTCTTCAGAACCTGATACCAATCCATTATTTGATGTTTTATCCAACTAATGATTTTAATGTGGGATTATAGAATAGTACCAGTTGGATGGGGGAGACCTCAGGAAGTCTCCAGTTAAATCTCCCACTCAAGCAGGGTTAGTTATGGGGTCAGACCAGGCTGCTCAGGGCTTTCTTCAGTCTGGACTTGAAAATCTCAGGCTGAAGGTTGTACAACCTCTTTGGGTAACCTCCTTCACTGGCTGTCCTTGTAAGTGAATTTTTTTTTTCCCCCCTCACTTCTAGATGAAATTCCTCAACTAAATTGATGCCTGTGGAAAAAAAACCCCAAAACTCAGATATAATTTAAAAATCTCATCTTGAATGTGTTTCTATTTAATGTAGAAGTGAAGAATGCAGGAATCAGTTCTGAGGATACATGGGGTTTGTTTGGGTTTTTTCTTTTTGCCATGTGTGGTGTTATGGTTTTTTTCTTTGTTTGGTGTTTTGTTGGTTTTGGTTTTTTTGCTTTTTGGTTTGTTTTTTGTTTTTCTTCTTTTTTGTGTATGTTTTTTTGTTTTGTTGTTTTTTCTTTCACTTTTTGTATTTTATTTGTTTGGGGTTTTGTTTTGTTTTGTTTTGTTTTACCAGTTTATGTGTTTATATGGAAAGGCAGTATTGTACTATGCTCTTCTAATGTTTGGTAAGACTGTATAGAGTACAATTGTATGGATGTAGATTTCCATATTCTTAATGGAATGACGTCTTGGAACTGTTTCCTCGAGTTTCTTGATGACACAAAAAGCCAACAACTAAAACCATTCAGGAATGTCTTCCAATATATTTTATTTTGTATTGGTACATCTAAGAACTTTACTGGTTCATTAGAGTTCGTAGGCAGGTCCTTCCATGTTAGAAAGCTTTGGTGTATGTGGCAGAAATGATTATTTTAAAGACAGTAAGCATTTCAAGGATCTCAGTACATTTTAGGAATCCTAGTGGAAATAAATTGGTAAACAGAATTAAATGAGATTAAGCTGTCAAAAAAAAAATCTTACACACTGATTAATGAAACTGCTGTTTATTTGCTAAATGGTGGGGGAAGAGTTTATTATGATCATATTAGACACAGAATTTTTTTTCCAATTCTTTGTGGGAACTTTTATTGGTTTTCCTATATTTTATTATTTGTCAACACTTCTTTGTGATTTAATATTTGCAGCAGAAGGCATCTCGAATTTGGGCTTTTACTGTGGGGTGTGAGGAGGTTGAAACAAAAGCCAGGCTTGCTTTTTTTTCTCTCCTAATAAAAGGTTCATGATATATCTTGGGTGAAGCTAACAGCTATAATTCTCTGACATTAGTTCATTCATTTGAAGCCTAAACACTGTCCTAGTTTTTCATGGTGATCTATTAGCTGTCTATACCATGTTTTATTTCAGTGTGTATTTTTTCTCAATTAGATTCAGATCATTTGATCTTGAATAATATTTATGGATCTATGGTGCCTATTGCTGTCTGTTTTCTGGAGTGTGTGTCTAAAGACTAATCGAAACAATTAAAACCACAAGAAAATTAAGTATTAGCAGTCCCTCTGAATTTGAATATAACTGTTGAAGGGAGCCTCACATTTAAAAGTGTTCTCCTCAGGAGAGAAAATGTCGCAGCTTCTAAGTAAAAATAAATGCATGCAGGTATTATATATTGCCAACTTAAAGGGCTGCCCAACATTCCCCTCACCTCCCAAATGTGCAGGTTCTTACATACACCTGTTATGGTAAAATCTCTAGCCAAATGTAGGGGATGCTTAGGAAATACCAGGGGGAAACAGATTGAAGTTTGTTTTTATTCCCAGTTTCCTGGAATGCTGCAGTTTAGGATCTTCCCGAGCTAGAGAACATGTTTGCCTGCACCAGAGTCTTGGAGAGATTTTTGTGCCATGACCTTAAGTTAGTTGTCTTATGGAATTTGTGCCTGTTCTTTGTGTGAGTGATAATGACTTGCAGAGTTTGCTTATACATTGTGTAAAAAAAGGACTCACTCCCAGCCTCCATTGCTTGTTGATTTCTTATAATGGTTTCCAGTTTTGCATTGTGAGCAATAGTGAGTTGCTTATTCACTCATTCAGTGATAAAGATGATATACTCTGCCATATTCAGCATTAAAAAAAATATATAAAAAATAAAAGAGGCTATGTTAAGCATACCAGACTTTGAAGTGAAAAGACCTTCATCATATGAAGACTAAGTATAAAGGAAGTATGCTTGATTATTTTTATCTAGTTTAGTATTATTATGCATTGCTTTTAGACAATGGTGATCTCAGCAAAAAGTGTGATTAGCTTGAAGCTGACAGCCATTATTTATATGAAAATCTACTTGTATTTGAGAATTGTATCATCTCTCATTGTTCCTGGGATAAGTGCTGTTTCAGCAAGGCTCAGCAAGTGAGAATTTTCACAATTTTGCAAAGTACCGAATGCCCATTGTAGTGGTTGTGCTTTTGTTTCTGCTTGTTCTAACTGTTGGATTAAATAAGTTTACATTTGGAACAGGATGAGATCTTGATCAGTTGCAGAGTTCCAGGTGACAGGTGGTAATTTCTGAAGCAATAGTAAGTTGTGTGCCTTTGCTCCCTAACCCCTCTCTCTAACTGCTGCAGTCCCTGTTAGAGTCCTCCCAGTTTCAGATGTCTAAAACCCACCCATTTCTCACAGTAAAATCAGTTTACCTTTCCCCGTCCAGCTGTGCCTGGACTGTAGTAAGTCCTTATGTACTATGCAAAACATATTCAGAAGGTCTAATTTTGGTTCAGGACTGCTTCTTTCTGAAAGATTGCATTAACTTAAAAACTCTTTCAAAGGCAAAACCATGTATTAGGAAGAAAAATTATTTTGGAGAAAACATATCTTGAAAAAGTAAGGGAAAACCAAGTAAACCTAAATCAGTCTGTACAGACACCAACACCTAAACAATGACCTCTTCTGCATAAAGAAACTGGAGAAATTGAAATACAGGGGTAGTTGGATAGGTAAGATAAGTAGGATTAAGACACCTCTCGTCTCATGTCTTAACTTTTTACAAGCTTTTCTTCAGTGTTTTCCCAGGTCGGTGCTTCTTTCTCCAAATTGACAAAAATGCCTGCGAAAGGTAGCTCTCCTCCCTTCACAAGGATTGGTGTGCTTGAAGATTTCTCTATCCTTATGCTTTCAATCTAAAAAAAAGAGTTATCAGTTTAATGTATAGCTTAGGAAAATGATGTTCTTTCAAATCTGTGCTTGTCAGTTGTTTTCTGGAAAGAGGTGGCACTGTCTTCCTGAGCAGATTGCATTCATTTTAAGAATTATGGGCATATGGTGAGCATCCCAACTGTTTTAGCATAACATATTTAAACCAAAAGTGTTGGTGCCTCATCAGTCACATAGTTATCTCACAGACTACATTCATAAAATTGTTATATTTCAGTATCCATAATGTTGCTACAAGTTCCATATCCATTATCCTTCTATATAATACAGTTTACAGGAATCTTTAACATTTCTGGTAAAAGCATAAAGGTAAAATGAAAGTTTAGAGATTTATCTTCATGGAACTATGCAAAACAGTCAAAAGAAAGCAACAAAAATATGAGGAACACAGATTTTTTTTTTTTTAATTTATTTTTATTTTCAATGAGTTTCTAAACATTTACAAATGCCATTTTGGAGAAGGAGGCAGGAATAACATCAAGCTATACTTGTTTTTATACACTGTTATTAAATTTGGTATATTTCTTAGGGGGGTTATTTCTGGTTTGAACTAATGGCTACTGCAGTATTCATTGCAGGAGCACCTGGCCTGTGGCTGCTTCTCTGGAAAGGTTTGAAGGGTGAGAGCTCCCCACAGTCCTTTTATCATGGGCAACAGAGGGAAAATCCCAGGCTGGTGTGGGCATGGCAAAGGGTGGTTGATGCCTGCAGTTCAGGCAGCTGAATTCCTGCTCTAGTATTGCTTCAGGCTGTTTGTCAGCAATTCATCTCAAGAACATTACCTGTAAACAATTTTTTTAATTTTTTTTTTTTTCATGTTGATGGTTACAACACAACCCAGTCCCTCCCATCCTAGTTCACCGCAGGAAAATGGAGAATATTTCAGCAAGTTACTCAGTTGTAACAAATGTACACAGCAGATGTTGTGTGAATTTTCACAGGACAAAAAGAGGTTGTCATGTTTATATGATCTCAGTATCTTGTAAATGACCTGTAGATGCATGGGTTCAATTTTAGAAGTGTGCATCAATTTTAAATATCCCATTTGTTCTTTACAGAATAATGCAATAATTCTGTTCTACGTTAATTACCTGTGTATTTATCCAGTGGTTTCTATGTTAACAACTGCCAACCTATCAACCATTAGGATTAAAAAAAAAGCAGGAAAGGCTTTTGTAATTCTAAGTTTTGTAAAGAATATGCAGACTTCAGTATAGTCAAAACTCTGAGCTACAATATTTGGAATTCTTTTAGGACAGGGGCCACCTCTGATTGGAGGATTTAAAGGAGTCAGGAGCAGGGATTCAACACGTAGAACAAGTTGCAGTACTCTAGTGCTGGGGCAGAGAAAAAAAAAAACTTAAGGTGTCAAGATTTGCTGCTGAAACAAATATCTAAGGAACTAATGGGAAGCTTTGTCTCGTGACAGCTGCTTAGCACAGAACATGATTTTTCAAGGTATGTCTCATCATATAAAATGTGATTACTGACTACATTTTTAGGCCCTGTAAAAGTAACAACAGGTATTGCTAGGTATGCATCCAGAAGTGGATCACAACAATGTTGAACCTGAAAAGCAGGCAGACTGTTTTGTGATTTCTTATTTCTGTGCCTCTGATCTCTTTTAAAAGAAAATCAGTGCACAAATCTTAAATGAATTGAATCTGGCATTGCTATCCATCCTCTTTTTTCTCTGTAAGTCTAGTTCATGTGAACTATTGATGTTCAGAAAGACCCTGCAGTTTTATGAGTTCAGACATTTGTAAAACCACTGCAGAGTGCTTCCTCTTTAACTCACCCAGAACCTTCCAACAGTAATGCAAAGATTATTTGAAACTTAGAATATCAGAATTGAATTAAAGTTATGAATCAGGCTGTGGTTGCTTTCCCTTCTGCTTCATCATGACATTACCGCTTCAGTGGTGACTGAGAGCAGAAGTTACCAGCATCCTTCTAGAATCAGAGCAGTGCTGTTGAGCAGGGGCCTCTGAAATACAGAGTCTCCACTGGTCTCTCAGGAGTGTGTTTAAGAGAAGGTTTTATTGGCAGTACTGGCTGCATTAATATTTTATTCCTTTAACTTTTTCCAAAGGCATGAGACCAAATCACTGAACTTTCTTCATTAGTGAGGGGGGCCATTGAGCTAAATGGAAGAAATGAGGCAAAAATTGTTCCCAAAGGATTTCTAAATGAGAGAGGACTTAGAAAAATAGCATTAAAATGTAAGTTCACACCCCAGTGTCCTCAACTGACTGCAATGCTGTGAATTAACAAACAGTCAGTTAAGATGATCATAGGCAATTGATTATGTTAGTCCAATATTCTCTTCTTTAGATCCCCATCAGTGAGATTTTGTAATGTAGGGATGTTTAAATGAAGTTTAGAGTCAAAGTTGCTCTAAGTGTGTGAAGATCCTACAAGATTCCTTAGAGGCATACAACTCTTCCTGTCTGGAGTCCTGCTGCTGCCTCTGTGACTTCAGGTGACAGCAGCATATCCCCCATTCAGAACACAAGATATTCTATCTTCCTTTATACCAAAGTGTATATGATAATTAGTATGATTTATGTCACAATTTACTTTGACCCCCTCATCTAGTGGGGATATGAAGGCTTGTTCCATTACCAGAGGGAATTTTTAGAGTGAGACAGGATTATTAACTTTCTTACTGCTGCTGGCTGTGCAAAGTGTGCCACCCTCCCCTGTCACCACAGCTTAGACTCCTTTTCCTATTTGGGATTCATCCCCTTCAGCTTCCTTCTCTGTGTGCAAGAAAACACAAAATCCCAAATCAATCAATCTACAACCAAAATCAACCCAAAACTATCGATGGGGATGCTAAGTGGGGAAGGGGAGGCAGAGAAAAGAATAAGAAAGGGTAAGGATTCAAGAGGAATATGGAGGATTCTCCTGCTGAGTCACAAAGTTCAGAGTAGACTACTGTACGAACCTGAGCCCACACTTGACTAGAAATTTATGCCTAAAGGCCCAGCAGCACTTAAACCTTACCAGGAATGAGGGGGTGTCAGCCCGGGATCTGCCAAAGTCAAGAGGGCATAATGCCTCATTTATGGAATTTTATTATTTCTGCAAAGTATTTCCCATGCTGCTGTTCAGAACTTCCACTTAGCTGACCAAAATACCTTCTAATTATGCCAGTTTTAAGAAAAAAACCTTTAAAATTCTGCTCATAAGTGGTAATCTCTTCTGGCGTTCCTTGGAAGTCTAGTCCTAGCAGCTCATTTGAGGAGACCCAGAGACACAGATGGTGCTTTGAAACTGAGAGCAGGGCAACTTTCAGATACACTATTTAGTGTGATAGGAATTCATTTCATTATGTCAGAAAAATAAAACTTTGAAAAGAATACATTGCAAGAGGTGCACTTATGAATTCACAAATTGATGAATTATTGATTATGCCTATCAATGCAGAAAACAAATTAAAGATGGGGAGAAAAATATTTGTAAAGCATGTTCATTCCAAATGCATAATAATCATGATGTAAATACTTAGAGAAAAGCTCAAATATTTTTAAAAGGCGAGGCAGTCACACTGCTTCTGATCCATCTTTCTGACAGTTGCTAAGACAGCTGCTATACATGAAAATGCATTTTGAAATGGTGCATGGATATTTGACAGGAGAAAAGGCTTAATGTTAAAACACAGAATACAAGACTATGGGAGTATAAAATTAATTAAAAGTGAGAAGAAGGTGGTTCTTTCTGAACAGGCATGCATGAGAACAAAATGTGTTTGCAGCCTTCAGTCCCCAAAGAGTTTGGTTATGGAAAGAGGCAGGCTTGTGAGCATTTGAAAAGTGCACTCTGAAAGTGATTCAGGTATTCACTGCAGTGTGATGAGGTCCACTCAGGTATAAAATAATTACAAGAGGGAAGCTACACCAGGCTGAAGAAAAACGGTAACCTATTCTCATCTATTATTTGAAATAACTTGCTAAAGTTCAGTCATCAGATTTTTTTTTAAACAAAGTATTTTAAGTGAAGTATTTTTAATATAACTAACATAGATTCATTTCAGTGCTGTATGTTAACTAGAAATGTCATTTATAATTAATGTATTTGGAACAAATCCTCTATATTACAGTCAAAATGTTCTTTGAAATATGCCCATTAGTCTTACAATATCTTTCTAAGCAATCTAAGCTAAATTCATTTGAAATCTTGTCAAAAAAGAAAATATTTTAGTCTGTATTTATTTAATTTAATTCTATTTACACAGAAGCTGCTAGAGCATATGATGGTATTAAGGGTGTGAATTTTATAACACATCTGCAAATTATTATGCATAAAATCCATCTCTTAACTAATTAGCAGTCTCAGCATGTCTCCTGCTGTATTTAATAATGAATTATTAAATTTTGGCTCTGATGAGGAATGATTGAAAAGAAAGAATTATTTCTTTAGCCATTATGGATGAGGATCAGGAAAAAGGGAAGCTAATTCTACATTCAGAAATAAATAAAAAGTGTAGATCAGTTTGGTTTGCTTGATTTCCAGCTGTACTCCCCAAAAGAAGCATCCCACATCTGTTCCTTTGACAATTCTGTCAAAAGAAAGGAAGGGTTTGACAGAGAAATAAAATTGTAGAATTCTGAGTTAATACTGTAGCAATCAAACTCATTTTTACGTATTTCCTCTTTCAAAATGAACTTTCTGTAAAGGTCATGTGCTCTTTCAGGTACAAAGAGTAATAATTTGACCCCTGCTACTTTTTTTGCCAATCTTTGGGCAAAAAAGTACGTAAAATCCCATAGCTTTGGATTTTGTCTTTATGGTTGTGCTGTGCAAGGCCGTTCTTGATACTTCATGCTTATTTGGTCACAGGAGCAGATTTTTCTCAATTAAATGCTGAGCTCTGAAATAAACTGATTATTTTATTAAATTCATGAAATGAAAGGCCAGACTGCGGCAGGGAAACGGGGTCAGAAGAAATTGTGACTTTGCACTTAAGCCTGGTATCTCACCAGAGATCATTGTTAGGGCCCAGTTCATCTCAAAATGCACACTGGCTTTGAGGTAACATCACTTGATGCCCTTGCCTCTACCTGTAGCTCTGATCAAAAATCTCTTTGTCACTATATATTTTGTGAAACAATCAATCTGAATCCCTCTAGGGGTGATCTTTGGGAAGGAACTGTGTAAGGGGAGTTTTAAATGGGTTTCAAATGAATGTTGTTCTAGGGCAAAGAGAAAAATCCGCCCTGTAAAACATATCCATGCTGAAAAATGCGTTGCAGGAGAGAAAGATGTGTTAGGAGGTGTAGTTTCAGCAGTGTTATGATTTCAGATAAAACCTATGTGTTTTAAGATTATGACCACTGGTATAAGTGGCACTGCATATTTAGTACTTTACCCTTGTTCTTACTAAACTTACTCAGTACTTCATATTGATTTGGTCATTTTATTCTTACCCTCTTTAGTCTGCATCCTTGTCCTGTTTACGTGTCCTGCTTTTGCATATTATTGGCTTTAAGAGGAAGCACTGGAAAAAACTCGGTCTAAAGTAATTCTTAATTCGTTGTGAATCTTAAGAAATTCAAAGCCATGCTTTTTTCTCTCTTCTGTTGTCTATGTACTTTCACGTAAGCAATATGTGAACCGTGTTGTTCATGTTGCATTGAATCTGGATCAGCTGAGGATGACAGGAAATCATCTTATTTGAACTAGAGACTTGCAGGGAATTTTCCTCTATTTAATAGGGAGATACTGAAAATTTAGAGGGGTGTTTATTATAAATCATAAATTTTTATTTTCATCTTGATTTGAAAAAAAAGATGTATTTTATATTTTAGCAACTCTTTAAAGGTACAAGAGGTCTTTAAAGAATAATGGAGTAAATGTAAGACACTTCTTTCTGATCAGTTCTGTCATAATCTGTGTGAATCAGGAATAGTCATCTAATACCACTTAAGCATCTAGGCTTAGTTAGGAAGAACATTATCTGAAATAGAAATGCGGTGTACTTGTCAAAACAATCTTGCTTGCTGCTGATCTTAGCTTTGTAAAATAGAAATTTTTGGATTGTTTAGTATTTTTTAGTCATCTTCCTTTCTAATAAATCTAGAAAGTAGATGAAAAGTAATTTTGTTTCATCTCATATATTAATTAAAGGCTTACAGTGCAGTTTTTCAGGTTATAGATTCTAGCAAACATTTAGCTTCCTTTTATATAATTGTGAATGGTGATTGTTGAAATTAATTGTCATAGCATGGTAGAAATTGATTTAAAACATCAAGCACTCATCTAAGTTTCAGGGTACTTTTTTGTTTGTTTCATGTTTTAGTTGGCTTTTTTTTTTTTTAAGAATTGTATTTGGGTTTATGCATTTTATAGTAACACAGGTTTGATTACTTGGATGCTACTATGTCCAGCCAGCAGAAGATTATCATTTTCTCTTCCTTGTCCTATTCTCAGCTAGAAACCCGTCTGTATTTTGTGTTAGCAGTTTAAATAAACCGCTGTGTCCTGAGCGTGTGGTGTTCAGCTGCCTGCTGGGTTAAATCACCTTAGTCCTTTCAGGAGCGTTTTCTACCCCTAAGTGAATAACTGGATACTCTGACACTGAGGACCTCTAGCTGATGCTGCCATCCCAGCAGCCTGGTCTGACCTCATGTCTGCAGAGAAGACAGGGGAGCACAGCAATGGAATTTTTTTTTTTTTTTTTTTTACAATACAACAGCACAGTTGCTTGTATAGAGGAGTCATTTTGTCAATCCTGGGCACATTGCTAGCGAATTATCGAATCCAGCAGCATCACGTTGAGATTGATACAATGCTGTGCACAGGGTTGTGCTGTCCACAATTGAACAAAATAGAGCAGAGTATCCACTTTGGCCTGTGGACATCCTTAGTGTACGCGCTCTAAAATACTTACAAAAAGATATCACAGATACCAACGTGGTTCTGTCTGTAGTTATGTCGTTCACATCGACTACTTATTTGAACAAAGTAATCAAAATGGGCAAAAAAGCCCCAAAGAAGGCATGGGTAGTCCCCATTATCATAGGCAGGGCGTGTTTTCACATTTTTCTTCAAAGGCGTTGCATTGAGTGCTTTATCCTGGCGAGCTGAGGTGAAGTGTTTGCAGGGCCATGGGGACAGCATGTGTTCGTGTATCAGAGAAGTAGTACACAGCATTTTGTGTATTTTGTCGATTCAAAAAATAGTTTGGCTTTTGACCAAGTTGTATGGGTTGTTTTTTGAGGTTTTTTGGCATTTGAAAATAAATCCTCTGCTTCAAGAAATTTTTTGTTTGTTGTTTAGAGACAGAAGGTAAACTGATGACAAGGTAATCGTATCTTGCTTTCCCACAACCTGATGAACGTTGTCATATTTGGGAACTTCAGGACAAAGTGTAATTTTCTTGTAGCTTTTAAGGTATTACTATTTCTCCATAAGCAGTATAAACACCAAAAGGCAAAATATCTTCTTGAATTCTCTTAGTTTCTAATGACCAAGGGATTATAAAGTATAAATACAACCTCTATTTAAATTGTAGAGTTTGAGTTGAGAACAATAGTAATAATCTCTTAAAAGGGCTAGATAATACTTATTTTTAAATTAAGGATTTTTTGTTTGGTTGGTTTGTTTTTAATTACATATTAGGAAGGAAAATTCTGTAAAATCTGAGGTAGAATCTTACTTTATACATTTTCATTTCATAAATTTAAATGCTTTCTATCTGGGGGAATAAATTATATTATTTTTTAGCTTGTGCATGATCAGCAGTTGGCAACTCTGTTCCTATTCAGTCTTTGTTTTTGGAAACAATGCATAAATGAGAAAGATAAAAACTTGATTTCAAATCAATATTTATCAATTAACAAAAAAAACCAAACAACAAAAAACAAATTTAAAAAATAATGAACACCACATATGATCATGTGGGAAATGGAAAAAAATTTGTTTAAGGAAATCCTTCACATACTGAGCTCATTAGTTTATCTTTGGCAGCCCCTGCCTCTATCCACAACCACTACTGGATTGGTGATGCTGGTCTCAATTAAGAACATTCAGGTGGAAGTGATCTTCCCTGAGAAGTTATTAATTACATCAGGGAAAAGAAAGCTACAGTAAAAGAACATAATTTAAAAAAAATTCTATCAAAAAAAAAAAAAAAAAAGCCCAAAAAAACCCAGAACGAAACCAAGTAACAACAAAAAATTTAGTACATATTTTCAGGATTTCTTCTATGATAATTTTGTACAACAGCCACACTAAAATTGACTAAAATTGGTTAGAATGATTTTGCGGCTTATGGATATTTCCCACCGGAAATGATGTAGTGAATTAGAATAGGTTTATGTGCTGTAGCAGCACACTCCTATCTTCAGTGGGAATTTATGATGCAGCTGTTAAGTCTCAGACTCCTTGCAAATTTTCCTGTAAATAAAGGATTAGTTTTTGTGGTGGAAGTTATTCCATCCCAATACAAACAACACTTTATTCAGTGATTTTGTTCGCGTAGCCCTGCACAAAAGACTAAAAAAATCTTTACAGTGCAATCTTTTTGGGGAAATTACATGTCTTCTCAACCAGCTGCAAAGTTCCTGACTGGAGAGGCAGCACCCCCAAAGCAAAAGAAGTTTTCTGATTAATTGGTTTGTCTCAGTGTAACTGTTTCAGGGATGGGGGAGGAATCAGCCTCCTGCAAGAAAGAAGTTGTTCTTTTGAACCGGTGCTTAATGTGACACTGTATCAGACCATCTGTCTGATGAGCAGGAACTCCAGCAGAGCAGATTGTAAAGGTACTGAGTGGTGGGGTTGTTCAGGGGTGAAAAAAAAATCTGTTCAGTTTTGATCTCTTGGGGGGCTAATCTTCAGGCGCTGTGAAAGCTGTTTATTCTTTTGACTTTAGTGGAGCTCTAAGGAGGTATATCAGTTCAGGATCTTGTTCTCTTCTCCACCTATATCTCTACCAAGTCAAGTGAGAAATAAATCCTTGCTGAAGAGGCAAGCAATTCCCTCTTACTCCTCTCTTGATTTGGATAAGATCTGGCACTTTCAAGAATTTATTAGATTTGCAATGTCCTTTGGTTCTCTTTTTATGTATGGAAAAAAAGGCTTCATTTCACCTCTGCTCCTTTTTTTGTTGAGGTTTTTTGTTATAAAGAATCTGTGCACTTATTACTAGATTAAATTTAACCTGAGATGAATATTTCCCTGCCAGTGTTTTCTGTTGTTAGATCGATGGTTGAAAACAGAAAAATCCTCCTCTAACTTCCAGTTTAAGAAACAGGAAATAGTATCTAAAGAATTGCATCAAGCACAAAGCCCGCTTTGACAACAAACTATTCCTAACTGCAAGAGTCTTATAAAAAGATTTTCCACGCTACAAAATATATCACAATTAAAATAATGTTGTTGATCAAATTGAAATGGAAAACTAACCTTTACATTCAGGGAAGAAAATTATAGACAAAATGCTTAAGTACAAAATAATCTCTCTTTTTAGGGGGAACATATATTAAATGCTTATCTATTCTCTCAGAGAAGAAAAAAAAAAGATTGTGTAATTTTCTTTTGGCAGCATTTATTTAAAGTTAATTCAGTTGCTTAAAATAAGGTATCTGATGCTACATAAGATGTTTTAATGTAGCCAAGAGCTGTGCCTGGAGTAGATCTACATGACACAACATCTTTGTGAGGCTTGAGACTGTCTGGGATACCCCTGAGTCTGTTGTATGGCATAGGACACTTGTGTTTGAGCAGCAGAACCACTCCCAGAATAACTTAACCACTGGATCCTGGTTCCCTGTTGTTATTAATAGGTTTTTTTAAGAAACTTTTTATAGTTATAGGTTAGTGAATGAGGAGTAACCCTTTCTTTAATTCTCTCCAATTTAATTTCCAGAATATTAAATAGTAATTTGTGTGGTTTTAATTCATTCTGCTTTTAACATGTCATTTTAACGTTCACTTTCATGTAGTCTCAGAGTTAACTTAAAAAAGGTTTGGAAGTCTTTGGATTTCTCAGAAAGGAGGGCTACAGAGGAAGCTGTTTTGATAAAAGAAAACACAAAGTCAAAACCAGTACTATCAGTACAGAAAGGCACAACAAACAATGTATCAAACCTGACTGAACTGATAATAGTGCTCCCTGCGGTGGAGATGACACTCATTTGCAAAAAAAAAAAAGAGGGATGAGCCCTAAGATGTGTTCCTCTGCTATCAGACAGCAGTTCCTCAATATCTCTGAAGATACAGCTTTTCAAAAAGTCATAGTCCACTTTACGAATTTTGAGTTTTGAAGGGAATTTTCGTGCTGCCTAAATGGTGTTGTTCATTCATTAATTGACAGTATGAAAACCAAACTATTTGTCTTTCAAATGAGAGATATTTTCCTATCACTAATGCTTTTGATGTCCTAGAAAGCATCGTAAAGGTACCTGGCAGTTAAGACATGTGAAAAGTGTCCATTTATATGGGAAGTGACAGATTACCTGCATTAGATAGTGGAGCAAAAGGGGGGAAAAAAAAAAACAACCAAACCCAAAACAAAAAAAAAACACCAAAAAAAAGAGAGAGTTGACTGTCAGAGCAGTTTCTTACCACATAAAAATCAGGGAGGTACATGAATTATAGCTGCCTGATGACCCATAACTGGGTTTGGACAAATATTTTGGAAGCAGTCATATTTTAAATATCAAGTACTATCTCTCTCCTAGAAGAGAAGTTCTACCACAAGCCAGCTGTTCCTTTCTCAGATCTTGGTAATGTGTGAGCCTCCCTCTACAGTAATATATTCTAAATCTGTTTTTCAGTTCCACAAAGCAAAATTCTTATGAAACCTGGCACTTTTTCCCCCTTAAAACGTTTTCTTCTAAAGGTATTGTTCTACTTCTAATAATTGTAATTTGTTTCTCATGTAAAATTAAAATGTTCTTTTCCCTTTATATTATATTGAAATATTGATGAAATAGCAGTCACTGGAAGGCTGATGTTTCTTCTTGCAACAGTTTTAAGTTTTCATGTTAAGTCAGGACTTACTGTGTCCTTCCCTAAGATTTTACTATTTTCAGAAGAGAGAAGTAAGATTTAAGTCTGGTTTAAAGCAACGCTTTTCTGTAAATGCATTGTAAATTTTCTAATTTGTTTAAAGATAAATCAGGTAATACTAAATACTTTTGCTTCCCTGGGTGTAAAGAAATGCATGTATTTGTGTCTAGGTGCAAATGTGAGAGAGAGCATATATATGCATGAGCAACAGGAATTTTGCCTACTCTGTGTATCCTGGTATCCTCTGTTTTGTTGATTCTTCATTCATTATGTGCCGTCAAATAACAAGGGAAGTTAATTAACCGACTATTTGTAGACAGTAATTATAACAGTGAACAGGAAAAAGAAATAGAAAGGTATATTTTTTATTCTTTAATTACTGCTTTGCACAATTTACTATTCCTCTACTAAACATTTTTATTTTCTGTTTTAAATTCAAGTGTAATGTTTCTGCAGAAAATGTTTTTGGATTGCCTTACGTGTAGTGGTTATTAAAGAGGTTAAAAGGGTGTTAAGGTGGTTAAAGAGACAGGCTCGTCTCTTTCCTGTCTGAGCAGGGAGATTACAGAAACATGTTTGACTCTAAGTTTTTTCCTACAAAAACCTTCACTCTTACTAGTAACCAGACCTAGGAGCTTTAATTTTCAAGTGTCTGTTGCAGACATCTTTTTTACTTTGGGTTGGCTTGGTCTTATTTTATTTCCTGTGCTGGAGTATTTTATAGATTGCATCAGAATACACCACAGAATCAATTAGGCTGGAATAAAGCTCTGAGATCATAGAGTCCCACCTAGGACTAAACACCCCATGTCAATGAAACCATGGCAGTGAGTGCCACGTCCAGTCTTTCCTTAAACACCCCCTGGGACAGCGACTCCAACACCTCCCTGGGCAGACCACTCCAATATCTAATCACCTTTTCTGTGAAGAAATTCTTCCTAGTGTCCAGCCTAAAGCTCCTCTGGCGCAGATGAAGGCTACATCTTCTCATCCTGATTTTTCTGACAAATGATCAATTCTGCTTTTGGAAAGTATTTGAGTAAAAAGCACAATGCTTTCCTCATACAGACTGCAAAAATGAGGAGAATAAACTGACTTTCTGACACCTTCTGATATGATTCTGAAGGTTCACATGCAAGCCTGGAGATGTACATAGGAGCAGTAGATTTTCTGAGCATCAATCTCAGGAAGCCACTGAGACAGACAACCAGCAAAGAATATAAACCCAAGGGAGTGCCAGATACTATTAATCCCGTGATGATTTATATTTCAAAAATGAATATTCTATCTCTTCTTGGCATCTTTGGTCAATTCAGTGCAAATAGCCCATGAACATGAGTGTGCAAAACTGTATATATCTACATAAAGCCTTATGAAAATGTGCCCTGCTTTTTTTTTTTTTTTTTTTTTTTTTAATAATGAAGTTTATGCATTTAACAGAATGGAGAAAAAGGTTCTTTATGTACCTTTAAAATGTCTTCCATTTTCATGTTGTAGCACTAACAAAAACTAGCAATCCTTCTTTCTAGAAAACTAATAGCCAAACCTGTGTAAACCTTTCTTCCCTGTGTCTCTTTTCTGATCTTTCTAGCTTTTGGGCTAATGAACAGAGCCATTTCTTAGCCTTTAGTTTCATAAACTGTTACTTTGCTCTTGATTATGAAGTTATTTTAAACTAATATACCCTTATCATCAACAGTAAGTATCAATACTTCCTCTGCCCCTTTGGCCTTAGAGACACCAGTGCCAGGATCTGTAGTCACAAACGGAGTGACTTTCTTTTGGCTTCAGCGCCTCAAGTCCCCATAGCGCGTTGTCACAACTGCGCTCTGAAAAATTGTCTGGAGCACCTCCATAGCAATGATTTCATAGGAATTATGCTTGAAAGAGGTATTCCTGAGCATTATTGTTGTTGTTTTCAAAGTAGATTGTGCTCATAACTGAGGGAAGAAGTATACTTCACAAGAAGAAGTATAACTTAGGCATGAGGGGCATGGGCTTCTCTCCCATCTGTTCCACCTGTCTGGGGAAGGGTGCAGAGAGGTTTCTCATAAAGCTCCTATTTTTGTTTGGTTTTTTTTTTCTCCCCTCTGGGCCAAGGTGATTGTTAGCCTAATAACAGTTCTGTGATCTGATTTTAGAGTTTGTATCTCCCCTTCACACCACCAGCCTTTTCAGAGTTCTCCCTCACACATGTGCATGCCCCACAACCCCTGGGGCTGACATGAGAAAATCCTCTTGTTGCTGAAGTTCAGTTTCCAAAAAAAAAGAGCATCTCAGACTGCAAGGCCAGTAAAGTCCATCTCCCTCCTTCCTCAGGCTGCAGAAAGGCCTTGAAAATGATAGGAAGGAAATATTGTTGCACAGCTCTGTCAGGTGTGACAAGGGAGGGCTTGTTGATGATTTGACAGGTCTTAGAGGAGCTGATATGTTTGATGCAGGTCAGTTCCCAGCTCAGACCTCAAAGTTCTCCAGAAACCAACACTGCTTGATGGAGGAGCCTGAAAGAATTCAGCTCGAAAAGAAATCAACCAGAACAACTTTTCAACCTAAAATGGGAAAAAAAAAAAAAAAAAAAAAAAGAAAAAGAAGAAAAAGATAAATATTGAGAGTACTCTCTGTAATGCTCTTGATTATTTCAGAAATATAAAAGAATGATAACACTAATTCAGCTTCTGCTTTTCAAAGGCAATTCAAAATTATGCTGCTACTTAAGCATTTTGGAGGATGGATTTATTAGTTAAATTGAAAAGTAAATATATTGTGTTCAACAGGGGGAAGGCTTTATTTAAACTCCCTTGAAACTGAGGCAATATATGTAAGTTTTGCCTGGGTAATTAATAACCATTATTTTTAGCCATTATGGAAAAGTGAATTTAAGGCAGTGAATATAGTGAATTTAAAATTGGGTCTCCAACAAAGAAAATTAATCAGTCTTTGTAGTCTAACCCTAGAATTCAGATTCTTACAATGCTACACAGAGGGTCCAGCTGCGGGAAGCTTTTGTTGAATACCTTTTCTTTAAATTGTAATCCTATATGAACTCCCAGTAAACTGTAACAAGAGTAGATTCAATCATCAATTATTTGGAAAAAAATATGCCCTTTATTGGCTGTCTGCAGATCATTATTTTGTCAAAATGAGCCGACATGAAGGAAAGGGGGTAATTTTGATGCCAGCATTCCGGTAGTGCTGCAGTCTGTCTTGCTGTGCATGATTGTGAGCTGAAGAGGTTAACATGAAAAACAAATTACTGTGCTTTTCTGTAGTCTTCATTAATGATGTACTTCAGCAGAAAAAGAAAGAGACAACAAGTGGGAATGGTACCAGCTTTGCAGGCTGAATTGGTATTCTGCTGTGCACAGTTCTTTTTACTCACTGGCAGCAAGATGACTTGTTTTTTCCAATTTTTGGTGGTAAAGGGTCAGGAAACAGTATTAACTAAGGAAAGCGATTAGAAAGAATTAAATTGAAAACTTTTTTTCTGCCCAGCAGAAGTCAGCACGAAAACCTTCTTACTTTGCTTAGGGCTGTTTTATCATTTTCTTCTCTCCTCCACCCCCACGATGATAAATCCTAAGTGCCACATGCACAAAGGATACTATTTGATCCTCAAAGTTGTTGGTTTTTATTCAGGTAGGAAAATGTTTCTTAAAGCACATTTTGAGGTCTTTCAAGTGTTTCTTTTCATATGTGCAATAAGCCTTGTTCTAGCTCATGTAGTTTTTAAGGAATGAATTTAGATATACAAGGAATGATAAAATATATTTTTCCTGACCTCTATGTTATCCAACAACTCAGGATTCTGAAGAGTATTTTGGGAAGTCAGTATGGCAGTGGCTACAGAAAAATAGCAGCATTGACTTTCTCACTACTGTAATGTTTCTTTTCTGTCCTCAGAAAATATACCTGACACTACTTGATATCAGACATTTTCAAGTTTCCATTGTCCCAGGTCCTCTTGAATAATGGTCTCATTAGAGAAATACACCAGGAAGTTTCATAAATTATTTTTCAGTAAATGTCAGTATTTTGTTCTTCTCTTTTAGGTGTAAAAGGCACAGGTGATTTACACTGGCTTTTCCAAACTTTTCTGTTCTTGTATACTGAATGGCAAGGTTATTTATGTCAGGTTTTATTATTATTTAGGTTGTATTGGGGGGCAAATTTCAACTTTACAAGTGAAAATATTTTGATTTCTCTGTTTTCTAGGAAAATACTGCTATTAATTTAATTTCAGTGTTTCCGTTCTTTGGGTCATGGAGGATGGAAGGGTATTTTTTTGCCTCTTTCTTGGATTAGGGTTTAGTTTAAGTCTGTGCTGAGGTAGACAAGTAATAAGCAGATCAGCTCTTCTAAATTCATTATTAAAACAACTAATTTATTCATTTATTTAACTGACTACTCTCTAACTTGTTTAATGATTTTAGTGATACCCGCCACCCACACACATGCCTGGAATGCAGATTTTACAAAATTAAAGCATAAAATTAAGGAAGAAATAGCTTTGGAAGAAGTGTAAAGAAGAAATCCTGTCAGTCTTAACACTTTCAAGAACATAAAATGATAGAGAAGATTTGTGCTGTCAAATAAGGTCCTTTTCAGTAACCATGGGAACTAGAACTGTGCAGTATTCCCCTTAATGCATTTGGGGGTGTCCTCTATGGCAAAGAGTACATAAATAATAATGTACATTTGCTGTTCTTTTAGACCGAAACATATTGTTGTTGTTTTGTTCAGAAGAGTCCTCAAAACGTTTGCTTTCCTCGTGATTTTGCAAATCAAAATTTTTATTTATGAGATCTAAAAATCAAAGTTCTTTGACAAGTCGTGTTGGACTTGGGAACTGCTGAGGAACTTCATCTTCTATTTTACCACCAAATGTAACCTACAATGGATTCCGTATAAAGAAAGCTTTCCAAGCAGCCCACATCACCTCATGGATGCCCAACCTCACAGCAGGTCTTATTGCTACCAGTGGAAATGGGACTTGTTTACTTGCTACTTATACTTTGTTTCATGTTCAGTGTTGCTTATTAAGGAGTTCCTGAGCATCTCACAGGCACAAATATATATAGATAGAGAGGGGAGTTAGTTAATGCTAAATTCCATTTAAATTGTTTCCACCTGTTAAAATTAGAACCAAGTGGTAAAATAAATTCAGCAGAGTACTTCTGGAGTGTTACGTCTTGCAATTAAACTGTGAGATTTGTTAAGACTTGCAAATACAATTGATTTAATAGCACGTATTAAGGGTTTTTCTGTTATATTGCATTTATTAATAAGCCATTTGACACATTTCTAGTACGAATCTGCATCCTTTAGCCATAAGTTACCCTCACTGTGCTTAAACAAACTACCTCTAAATCAGAAAAGCACTGCAAGTTTCAGAAGAGAATGCTGAACCCAAATTTACTCCATTTCTCTCCCTGTCTCTTGAGACCCTTGATGACTAGTCTCAGTCACTTAAGCATTTTTCTGTCACTGTGTTTCCCTATTTAAAAAAATAAATCACCTTTCACAGCCTATACAGACATGCCATTTAAACTTGGGATTCTATTTTTCTTATCCAGCGTTTTAGAATTTAATAGAATTATCTGCTGTGTGCTTTCCTGAGAAAATTAAATTCTGGGAAGGCTTCCAGTTCTCGTCACCTTTTACTTGTGGTGGCTACCACTATTGAGAAGAAAGATAACATTACTAATTTTGTGCCAGTCTTGGCGAGCTTCCATTAGTTCTAATGTAGTCATGAGATTCTTGTGGATACATAAGCTGTTTTATACTTCCCTTTGTAGTCTTTTTCTCTTTGAGTCTATTTCCTTCCTCCTTCCCTCCCTCCCTCCCATTTTCTAGTTCTTATTCTTTCTTTCACATTTTTTCTGTCTTCCTAATTCTTTCTTACTCTCTCTGGTTTTGTTTTACAGTGGGCTGGGGATTTAGAATCTGCTGTCAGTTTTAGTTCACAGGATGGATCCATGGGAAGGGTACAGTGGGTTTGGGTTGGCTGCACAGTCCTTTGTGTCTTCACAAGTATATGAAATTCTGGACCATCAGGGAAATTCAGTAATTTTTGAAAGGCCACTCTATATTTTGCCTTTTGCACTTCAGAACACAGAAGTTGATCTGGTTTTTATTTTAAGTGTATTTATTCTAATATAAGATTGAATTGAGAAGGAACTGGCAGATTGAAACTCTGTCACCTCAATTTTAGTTCACCTTTATGTAGTGCAAATGCAAATTATAGCTATTATGGTATTCAAGCTGTGCTTTTCTGGTGACCATATGTATTAAACAGTTTCATTCAAAACTGCCACATACAAATCCCTCCACAGTAAAATTCACACATTTTAAACAAGCACATTTCCCCATTATGGCAATACATTTTATCCAGATTACTTTGTCTAAGGATGTGAAGATACTAATGAGTTGACATGTTTTCTTTGGCAGTCTAACTCTGTGATGCAAGTTTTCATTCACGAGGTGCAGATGTAAACAAAATTGCTCAAATTAAGTATTTCTTTCACTATGTAGTCAGTACAAACACGTTCTTCTTCAGGCATTCTTTTTTCCAGAAGTTGTAATATCTGTGGGTTTAGTTTGATTCATACTGCCTGTATTCTCAACTCATATTTTTTATTAATGGAAAAAATAAAAAAATGCCTTCCTCATATGTACGGGTTTTGTCATCTAAATTGTAAATAGTATCAGATAGTGTGGGAGATACAGAGAAATGGGGTTTGTTATGAGCTTGTAGAATTTCTGCAGCAAGCCTGAATTTTGAATTCCTATTTTTAATTTAAAATATTGTAACTGGAACGTACAGAAGTAAATTTTGAAGAAAAGTTTTAGCCTGCCTCTTCTCCAGTGTGTTCTGCATGACTTCCACATCTTCTGCGTAAGTCTGAGGGACGTGGAAAAAATTTCTTAGCCAATCTCTTTTTTGTGACTTGAGAGCTCACAGGGACAGATGTCATGCATGATTTCAAACATATGCAGACTTTTAGAGAAACTAAAAGTCTAATAAAAAAAAATGTAAATATTTATTTGGAAGGAAAACTTAATAGATTTTTGAAAAAGCTTTTCCATTATATCTACTGCAGACAAGATAATGCATTCTGTTATTTTAGAGAATTTGGGAAATTTTATGATTCAAAAATAACCATGCTTTGAGACACTGTCTTTGCTGATCCATTTTCTTCTCTTTTAAAAATCAGTCCAGTGAATAGGATATGAACACTCTCTATTACTATGGTGCAGAAACTGCAGCTTCAGGAAACCTCTCAGAGAGGTAGTCTGTGGGTAGAGGTGGAGATTTTCTTCCAAAACCAGATCTGGGTCATTAAGGTGATAAAGAAGCTGAACCAGAAAATATTAAAGTTACCCTAAAATTAAAAATCCACTGTAGTTTTATCTGGTGTGATGAGAAATAAAGGAAGAGATTTAAGGCTTCTGGACACTTGATCACCTGCTGGTCCTAAAGACAGAGTTCAACAGGTAGTTAATATGTAGCAGTAACATAAAATGAGCTTTTGGAACTGTTTGGGGCAGGTGGGAGAGGAGTTGAAACAGAAGTGACAAACGAGTGGACTGCAGTTACTTTGAAACTTTGAAAGTAAATTAATGTCTCTTTATATTTTCTCAAAATGCGCTTGATCATGGGGTTCACCCACTTGGTAATAATATGTATATAAGAAGAATAAGGTAAATTAAACTCTTTTTTTTGCCCCAAAATATATCTCTCTCTCTTCCAAGTAGCTTTATTTTGATGCTATGATGGCTGTAAACTTGCACTGAGTAAAGGAAGCTCTGTCTCCTTATCTTACCAGAGAGCTTCTGTTTCACTCTTCAGACTTGTCATCATGTCAAACACACTTAATATTTAGAGATGTCTTCACTTCATACATCACCAAAATTTTTACCCCAAATGTATCACAGGTCTGTAATGGCATATAGAAGAGGCAAAAAAAAAAAAAAAACAAACAACAAAACAAGAAGAAAATAATGTAGACAAACAGTGCATTTTTATGTTACACTTTTTGTCAGGTGGAGTACAGATCTGTGAAAATGAAATATAAATTATTTTCTAAACCTACAGTGTACAAAGAACATCCTGGAGATAATCTCACAAATAAAGGTGATTCATGTATATTTTTGTTACACCCTTAGGAAAATGCATTGCACAGGCATCCTTCTAGAAGGAAAAGTGCAGCACTGCTTAATGAGACTTTTGAATATACAGACACAGCATTAAAATCAAATAGAAAGGCTGTTAGCATTCCTTGTTTTACTTCAGAGACAGAATAATGGAACACTTTAAGCCATCATCAAATACACATTTTCTGCTTGGCAGCTGGAGATACCAGACTGTGTAGAGTTGGTGAGGTGCATTTGGGAGTGATTTGTCTGGATGTAGTAGCCAGCTTCACAGCCAAGGGGAGTTTGTGGCTGGAGAAAAGAGGGAACTGGGGGACAGGACCAAAAGCCTGGTGAGCTGGCAGGCAGGGGGAGATGGAGGGGTTGCTCAGCAGCTTTGAGGAGGAGGATGCAAATGTGATGGTAAAATTCATACCCCTTCAAGAGTTGGTGCAAAGAGAGTGAGTGAAAGGTTGGTTGCTGTCACTGGAAGTTAAGAAAAACAGCCAATAATGCAATTTCTTTTGATATTTCTACTAATGAATGAAACTATTAACATTCCAGAATTAAATTACTATGCTTGTTTGTGGAACTGAATTATGTCATGTAATTTTGTTTTGGCTTGCATACATTTTCAAACAAGAGTAAAGTGCATAGAAAAGATCTATTGTTCTGTCCAGTAGAGCAGATAATATCATTCTCTTGAAAGATTCTCTTGAAACCTAACTTATTTCTGCTTAAGAGTCCACTGGGGTTTTCAGTAACTCTCATATTTGTAAATTTTCTGCCCTTTGGGAGATAAATAAAACCTTTTTTTAGAGGACAGTTATGGGAGAATGTTTCCAATTCAGTGTTCTCAGTCACACAGCCGGGCACAGTTATCTGAAGTAAAATTCAGCCTCTGGACAACTCCAGATTTTTGTCTGCAGTGGTAAATTACCTATCATTATAGATGCCTCTCTTTTAAAATTGTTGTGGGAATACTTTTATTTGTGGCCTTACGAAAGTATCGGTTATAATGTGCAAGTTAAAGCGTGGTTTTGTCACAGATTAAAGTTTGTCACTGACATTATGCCAGAGTTGCTTTTGCTGTTTGTCTATACAGTACAGCCACACTACATTGAGCAGTTACTCACTTTGCAAATGGTATAAGGTAAGGATAAAGCATTTCTGTTCCAGTTTCTCCAAAACTTGAATGTTTGCACCCAGTGAAAATTGTTGATAGCTTCAGTAAACAGAATTTAATACATTACTAATTTTCTGTAATTAACTGGCTACTAGCCAGTGATGAAAGCAAGAAGACAGCTTACAATGTTAAAAATTTTACTTTATTTCAGTTAATAACTTTGGTAAACAAGCATTTTATACATCAGTTTAGGACTCAAAATCTTCCCCTTACTTTTTGGTGCTTCACAGCCTAACAGGAGATTCATAAGGTTGCTTCCTTTCTCTAAGAAAAACATAGCTCTGCTTGGCCCTTTCTTTTGTGCACTTCCAAAGTCTTACATGTAACAGTTTGGATGTAATTGTGTTCCTTTACTCCCTGAATGTGTAATCCCTTTCAAGACTCTAATGGGAAATATTGGAGCTGGATTAGTTAAATGGTCAAGTGCATCATCACATACTTTTTGGTAATATTCCTTGATTGACACCAAATATTCGCACTGTGACAAACAAGGTTCTAGAGATAAAGAATGAAATAAAACAGTATGGAATTGTAATTATCTGTTCATGACTCTGAACTGTGTGTTCTTGTCTCTGAAGCAGGAGATCATTGCATATGTGTTGTGATTTGTGTCTGGAAGCTGCAGGGATGAAATGGAAGAAGTGCTTCAAAGAGTGCATAGCAGCAGAAATTAGATTTGTTCACTGTGGATCAGAGTAGAGACCTGTTTTACCAGCTGAGAAACAGGAATATTCCCAAGCTTTACCTACATTGGGTGACATGGGATTAGGATATGTGTCCCCTGCAACTCACTGTCATCTCCTGTGCCAGGTGCCCCTGTCCCTTTGCTTAAGTAGATCTTCAGCAGCAGAGTTCTCTAACCTGCCTGCAATTCCTTGTAGCTCTTTCTACAGCTGCAGCAGGAATAAGAGGTATTGAGATGTCCCTTTGTTCTTCCTCATCATACCCTCGATATCAAATGTCTGGGGTAATGCCTGCCTTCCTTCCTTTGCTGCTAAAGAATCCCTCCTGTGGGAGATCCTGTTTTGATTATATAGTACCTTCTTAAAGCAAGCAGCATGCAAACTAACCCCCCCCTACTTTCCCTAAAACCTGAAAGTTGTTAACAAGGTATTGCTCAGCAAGTCGTCTCATCCGTACATGTTACTGGAGGACAAAATATTCTCTGGAGTCTCTTTCCCATTGGTTTGTATTTCTACAAAATTTCCTGAAAAGAAAATGAGACTTCAGTAGCAGAAACCTACCTCCCCCCTTCCCCCTCCCCCCCTTTGATGCAGAAGTGTCTGTGATTTTTTATTTTAATTATGTGTTGTCATGGAAAAATGAACAGTCCTAATGATATTCAGGCATCCAAAATGCAAAATCAGCCCCACATTGAATCTCAATTATGCCAATTCTGTTTTCAGTACCTCTGTCTGAACCCTGTAATAGAGTTTTGGGAAATCTCAGCTCAAGCAGGCTGCAGAAAGCACAGGCATAATTTCAACAACATTTTTGTGACCGTGTTTGGTGAACCCTTTGCAGAGTGCCTGTAAGGAAGTCGCACTGTAACCTACCAGGTATGGAAATGTAATATTGAGAGCACAAACCAAGGCTGCTCTTGGTTCCAGTATATACACAATTCCGGTATTAGGAGATTATTTCCCAACAAGATATTTGCCTTCCAAAATTCTGCCTATTTTGGCTAAATGAAAATCCAGTAAATATCGAAAAAAATTAGAATACGAGAATACTCTCGAAGTCTGAGCTTTTGTTGTAGCTTCAGATCACTCAAGAAGTGACCTTGAAGAGAAATAAATCTGCCTAATCTGCTCTCCTCAGTATTCCATAAATACGTGACGGAATGAAATGGCTGTCAGAGTTACAAGATTCTACCAGCAGTATTAAATGCATATAGAAAGGAACCTCCTTCTTCCAGGAAGGAGGTTTTGCAGCTTTGTTTTTGCTGCCTCCTTGGCTTTTTGAGGGTGTGAGGGGACTGGTTTTAACCTTGATCTACTCTGCAGGATGGTTCAGAATTGAATCTTTGTGGTGCTTCAATTCCTTCTGTTTGGTAGTCTTGCACAATACCTGTATAAAATGATAATTTTTTTAATGGCTAATAGAGTAGTATTTGTAAGATTTAAATACTGGTTTTACTCTGATGTGAATTTTAAATGATTAATGCTACTTAACAATATCTCTGCATAATGGGATGAATGCAGAATGAGTGAGGAGGTGAATTTAAAGTTCAACATCTATGCTGCGTTTACAAGGTAGATTAACCCAAACTAGATAAGGTGCTTCTGGGTCAGAGTAAGAGCTCTGTTGATTCCCTGCTGGGCAGATGAAGAGGATCTGGCTGGTATCTGTCCTCCCTGTTCCACAGATGACAGTCTCAGGAGTGGGGATGATGGAACAGTGGCATTTCTGCTCCAGAGCCATGGTAGTATTAAGGTAAACCAAGGGACATTTCAGTTTATACGTGAGACAGTGAGCCATGGCGCCTGAGAGGGCTGATTCACAATCCCTGCAGGATGTAGCTGCAACAGGTTAAGAAATTAAGTTCTGCATACTCTTGGTTTATTTAACTGCCTAATTGGAGTGGGACAGAAACCTCTTCAGCTGCTGCAACTTAATCAGGCACGAGTCATGAATCAGAACCACAGAACTGCTCACCTGGGCGTTAGGGAAGTGGGGTTCATTTACATTCTTGTTTATTCACCCTGCCTACCTGTTTGACACCCTTGGGTGGACTTGTCCCAGATCCACAGCACCAAGTTGCTGGCTCAGGGAGCAGTAACTTCTTCATGAGGCAAAACTTGCTAGCCTGTCATCCATGCCACCTTCCAGTCCTGCAGGAGAGAGGGATGCAACTTGTACCATCTTCAGTGGGTGGGGAGCCAGCACACAGTGGGAAGGGGACAGTCTCTCTATCCCATAGTTTTGAATGCTCTGGGTTCTCCTGGAGAGGCCTGTGGTTTTGTATGAGCTTTGTGAAAGATCAATCATAGAACTGTTTAGGTTGAAAAAGACCTCTAAAATCACTGAGTCCAAGCAGAACCCAGCACTGCCATGTTCCCCTCTAAACCATGTCCCCAGGCACCATATCTACACATCTGTTAAACACCTCCAGGGATGGTGATTCCACCCCTTCCCAGTTGATCAATGCCTGATCAACCTCCAGTGAAGACATTTTTCTCAATACCTAACCTGATCATCCCCTAGTGCAACTTGAGGCCGTTTCCTCAATAACTAGGCCATTTTCAACTCTGACTACGTTACTGACTGGCTGCCAGGGTTGAGTGAGACCTGTTTCAGGGAGGCAGTTCAATGGAGAATCCTTAAAGAATGATCTCCTATCTACTGTAGAATGACTTCAGCCTATGAAGTTATTTTCTTATTCTGTACATGTATGCTGAGTGTGTCTGAAAGACTTGTTTAGAAATTGAATGTTGTGGGTTTTTTATTTTAAATTATTTTATTTGCTTTATACAAAGGCACTATAAAGACTCAGGTGCTGTAAATTTCACATCACATGGTTCTGAGGTTGAATTTCTCTTCTGTATCATACAAACTTCTTTGGTGGGTTTTTATTGTTTATTTTGAGCGTGAGTAGATGGGCTCTTGACACTGCATTAAGGAAATGTCAAAGTAGGCATCTGTTCCTAGTCTATAAATCATTATTTAACAACTTCAAAGGTTTGACAACTACATGGAAATGAAGCACAAACACCTTGGTATTGATTTTGTCTTTTGCTTTGTATCTACTCCATTAAATTCTATTGGCACTGACAACTGCTGAACTCTTCTTCAAAATTCTGTGAGCTTTCAGTCTTTAAGGACAGCTTTATTTCATTTTCCACACCTTTTTCCTTTTAAAATCTCTCTGTCATTAAAATATTACTGCGATCTTAAGAAGAACTGTTTGAAATTAAATCTCTTGGAATTTCTCCTTCCCTTATGTCTGTGCTGAAAGATAATGCTATGGTAACATGTCACTGATGAGTTTATGGGCACTTGCTATCAATGGATTGTTGTTACTAGATTTAGTTACCCAATGTAAGGACTAATCATCAGTCACAAGTGGCTGGTTTCATATAAAATAGAAGGTATAAAGAATAGTTCCTTAAAAGAGATGTTTTCAACTGTATTCCAAAGTGCATATCATAATACTAGCTGGGGGGAAATAAAAGTTACACTTAACTAGAAATCATTAAATTACTTTATAGATTGCTAGCTGGGATTATATTTCATTTTTAAATGAGGAATAAATAAATATCAGTAAGCACTTTCAGAAATAGCACTTCTCAATGCATCAGAAACTAGAAAAGGCTTTGTACTCACTGCAAATCACTTTGTTCTGGGTCTCCTCCACACTTTATAGTGTCTGAGTCCATAGACAGAGCTGGTTTTTCCTGCTTAAGGTTATACTGCATAAAGTATCAGGGCTCTGTTGCACTGACCAACTTGTTATTTTGTCATATGAATGTCAAAGTATGTGATACTCTGTGCTGTGGCTGGAGTCAGAGCAAGTAAAATATGCCAAGATGGGTTTGAGAGATTCTCGTGGGTGATGCAAGGCAATTGCCTGTGATGCCACCTATACTGCATCCTGAGAGCAGACCTGGGAATAAATTGTCTCGAAAAATGGACAGAGGTGTTATTTTGTGAGTTGCTGGTTTGTTCATTCCAGAATAGAGTCTGGGATAAAAGTAACAAGCAGTGTGAACGATCAGGGATGATTCAGTGCTCAGTGTCACTTCTAGACATGTTTTATAGTCAGTGCAGATGTCCCTTCAGGGAAGTCTACAAACAATTTTAATGTGGAGGAACTGAGAGATTGCTGCAAACCATTGATAAAACAAGCATAAACTAGAGAGAGTCTGGAAGCTGTGGTTGTATTTTATTTCTTCTATTTTAGGGGAAACCAGAGATGGTTGTGCACTAAACATGTATCTCATAATATACATGTTATTTCACAGACTTTGACCTCTATAAACAGGAAACCCCGCAACTTTCTTGCTGAGTTGTTCTCACACTGTCCACTTTTGGAATAAGGAATATAGTGCAGAGCAAGTAGTAAACCCAAAAATTTCCCATTCAGAGAGGGAAAGAGAGATGTGAGATGCATGTGAAGATGAGCAAAAGTAATATTTCTTCTTGGGGGGGCGAGAAGAAAAGAAATAGCAGGAGGTGGTATTTGCAGATTATCTTTTAAGTGCCAAATTCAAGAACTGTCTCTGATTTTAATTTTCCCAGCCCTGGAGATACTGTAAATCATCATTCTCTAGTTTTGTGAATCCAGACCCTTACTGCCTTTGCTTCCATTTTTCACATTTAATTTCATATCAACTGGAACATATTAGGAAGGGATAAGCCTTTACTTTGGAAAGGTTAGGATTAGAAGAAAGAAATTAAAACTTTTAAAACTAAGTTTGATCAAAAATTATAACCGAAGTTTTTGATTTGGTTGCAGATGAAACAGTATTAAACAGAGACCTTCTTACAGCTATAGTTTCAAAATGCCTTCAAAGTTTCTTTTGGGTCAAGGCATAGCTACTCCTTATGAATTTTATCTGTCTGTTTATTTTATGAACCAGAGTTCGAGCCACTGAGGAAATGCTGTAGAATGGTATAGTAAGGTGTATTTTGAATTACAAAATAATTTTTAAGGGGGTTGTTTTTGTGATAGTAATATTTAAGTGCAATAGGAAACAGTTGAATTTCAGCCAAGCACTGATTTCAATACTATACAGCTGTAAGGAATGTGTAAGCATTATCATTGCAGGGGTTTTTTTTAACTGCATTTTGCCTGCATTCCAGCCAGAATGAAACAAAAGTAATGGAATGAAGACTAAAGTGTCTCTTTTTTATACCTACTTACATAATGAAAACACTGTGAAAGAAATACAGACCACCTTATTTGTCCATTTGTAAGGAAATGGCCATAATTTTCCAGTTCCTTGATCTTTTTCAGGTAATAATCCGTAAGGGCTCAATAGATTCCGTAGCAGACCTTTCTGACGGTAAGCTTGTATTGGATATTGAAGTGTCAAAAAATCTTTGAAATGCTTCTAATAGTTGGTTTGGGGTTTTTTTGTTACATCAAATTGAGTAAGACAAGTAGTTTCAAATGGAACTGAGGTCATTGGCTTATCTCGTATTTTTTATTTATTTCTGAAAACAGCAGCTAGCTAACAGAATGAGGTTGCTGGTATTGGCAGCTATATGGAGAGTGTAAATATTTTGCCTATAATTTTAATTACTCTTCAATTTAATAACTGATAAAGTACAAAAACCTAGTTTGGATATTGTCACTGTCATGAAGTAGTAAGCAGTTCATGCTGCCTACTTCTTGTGTCCTTTAAGAAGGTACCACTGTTTGGATTTCCAGAGAGGAAGGAACTGTAAGCTGAGAGGCAGAAATTTTTTCAGCTGTCAAATTGAAACGTACACCTAAAATCTCTTAGAACAGATTCAGAATCATTTAAGTTGAAAAAGATCTTTGAGATCACCAAGTCCAAGTAAATCTAACACTATCAAATCCACTGCTAAGCAGCATCCCTAAAAACATCACCTGAGAAACATCAGTGTGGGCTTACAAAGGCAGACCATCATGAAAGATGTAGCAAAGCTTAAAATGACAAATATAAGACCTAAAATTAACCTAAATTTTATTTTGTGTTTTTAGATAGCTGATTTGAAACTAACCTGCAGGAGTCAAATGCTTTATCCTCCCCAGATGAGAGTTATTTCAAGGTGGTTGACAGATTAAGGGGTGCTTGTTTTGGGAGGCAGGAAGGAAGAACCTAACACTAAGTTTTTAGGGGGGCTCATTAAACTTTGCTCCCAATAGCTTGGCTAGAAGGACAGGCAATTTTGTGTTCATCTGGTTTGAGTTACTGCTTTCTACTTACACCTAAAACTCCTGCCTGCATCTCATTCTGCTGGGAAGATGCAGAATTTACTTGCAAGTAATGAGCAACATGAAACTGGCTCTTAAAGCAATTTTGTTCTGGCATTTACTTTTTAGGGACCTGGGGGACAGATGCTAATACATGTCACAGCATCTAGAAAGTAGTTTGCTAGTTCACACACCACTTGATAGACTGCCTCATCAACAGGAACTTTTGCTGCTGCTTCTCTAATGAGAAATATCATCTCTTCTTAGACCCAAATTCCAAACTTGCAGCAGGACTTGTTTCAGTTCCTTTAAAACATGGAGCTTTGCACTTGCTTCTCTGTCATACAGTGTTCACAATCAAAGAAATGCTTTCTTTAGCCTAGACATTTTTATTCTAATTGCCTATGAATATTCTCTGCTTATGGAGTCTGAAAGAATAGCATTAAATGTTACTGTGCTTTATTTTGGTATCACAGTTTTATTAAAATGGACTCAACTGCCTGTAAGAATCACAAAGGAATAGTCTTAATTAAGCTGCTCAAAATATCAGCCCCAACATTCAAAGGTTTCCTTCTGTTTTCTAGTAGAGAAGGCAACCTATTATTGTTACAGAAGAGTCAATAAATCCAGGCTGGGGAACTAAAGGGGCATTCAGTTTCTGAGTCAAGGGGCTTTGACAGTGAATGCCCTTCTAGGAGGTCCCACTTCACTAAACTGACAGAACTCTAGCACAAATTTCTCTGCATGACAATCACACAACAGAGAAAATGTCTCTCAAGTACCCTTTTTCTAGTCATTTAAATGTCAAAACTAACTCCTTTGGTTTCATTTGAAAGCCCACAGGTGTGGTAATAAGCAGCTTAGGTTACAAAGCTAATGACTGATAAAGTTGATTCTGCATGACAGAAGGAATACAGAGATTTCTCAAATAAGATTTAGTTTGTTATCTCTATTGCTAGCCCTGCTATTTTGACCTCTAGTAATTATGTGACAGCCGTCCAGATTTGCTAACAGATGTGTGGAAGGAAAGCAACTTCATGCACTTCAGGCTTGGCTATTGATACGAGGCGGGGGCGTGGGGAGGATTAAGGAAAGAGCTACCACTTTCTTTCTAGCTATAAATAGGTGTCATACAAAGTTGTGCAATGTAGAAAGTTTTCCTCTCCTCCATCTGGGCTTCTCTGTTCTCGGTCATGGTTGGATTGCCACAGGGCCACTCACCATGGTTTTGTTCTCAAGTTTTATCTTAAAGAAAGAAAAAAAAAAAAAAAAACCAAAACAGCAACCAGTAATTCCTAGAGTAGGGAAAGAAAAGAGAAAGCCCGAAGGAGAAGAGGAAATCTTGCTGTAAAAATGAAGTGATTCCTGCTCCTGACTGCCCTGGTGAGGTTGCTGGGACACCTGGGGACGTCACCTCTTCACTGCCACATGAGTCTCAGAGCTTGGGAGCTGACCACTTCCACTCTGGCTGTCAGCAGAGCTGGGGGATTTTTAGAAGACTGGGAACTGAAATTCCTCAGGGGCTGGATAGACACACTGTCAAAGGACCAGAGAGGATAACTGTCAGGAATGGCCCAACACTGTATTTCATTTTGACAACTGAGTACCTTGGCTCAGTTGTGACAGACCTGCAGGGTCTGGTGGGGAAACTGGTGGAAAATTCATGACCAGTTCCAGCAGAGAGATAAATAGGTGGGGAGGAGGGTTCCCCACTTGTGAGTAGAAATGGTAAATCTGCAAAAGCTTTCCTCTCTGGGTACAGTAGTGATGTAGAGCCAGTCAGGAAAGTTAAGATCTCAGTAAAATTCACTGAGTTAAAGGTAGGCTGGTAGGGTACAACAAAATTTTACCAGGTAAACAAGAATACCAGTTCACTTTTCAATAGGGATTATGACTGAAGAAGTCTGTTAAAAGCAGCCTAAGATAAAGGCAAAAAGAGGCAGAAGCTGCTTGGTGAATGGATGAAAACAGAGGAGGAGAAAAGAACTGGAAGAGGAAGGATTCAGTGAGCATAAAGGAGAGCTAAGCTGCAGTTAAGGAGGCAATCTGAGCCTGTCTCTGGTCTCTTTGTGTTTGCCTGAAAAAATTCTTCTTTGTCCTTTAAAAGTTGTTAGCCTTGTTTTTTCCAGAGTGCTATGGCCACTAAAATGGAGTGCCACATACTGAATACAGAAACAAATCTTTCTAGTAATTTTCCATTTTGTAAATGCTTTAAGTGATTAACAGACTACTTTTTTTTCGCAAGGCAGTATTTTAAGTTGAATTTATTTGTATTTGTACATGGCTGATTTTTTTCATATTAAATCCGTTTGCTGGTGGTGGTGATTGGACATCTGAGATTAGGAAATGACAATAACACCATCATTTTTTTCCTTGTTAGTGTCATTGTTCTTTGTGTTTCAATGCAATTTCATTGACAGCACTTGCTTAGTTTGACCATCTCAGATGATCAATAACCAGAAGTGGTGACTGACCAAATTAACATATAGAAAATCAAAATATTGTAAATACATTGAAGTATTCTTATCATGGGAGATCTTTAAACATAATAAAATGACTAACAAGGTAACAGCCAAAACCAGCATAGAAAATTAAAATGTACCATTAACAAGAAAGTATACTCCAGAGCTGTCTGTATGGAAAATCAAGACTCACCAGAGTAACACTAACCACTTATATTACTCCTCATATATTTCAAGCATTCAGATATGACATCCAAATTGTTTTCACCAAATTGTTTCTGAGCTTATAGATGCTTTATCCTTATCTAAGAAGCATGAGGTTGAAAGGGAATCCACATCTTTACAGCTGCCTTTGACAGGTGTGAAGGCTTGAGATCCATAATACTGGGCTTTTATAAATATATATGCGTATTTGTATTTCTTTTTTTTAATATTGTATTTTTTTTAACATTCTGATAATTCTTTGATTCTGAAAGAGAAGAGTGGGAAACAACAGAAGAATATATTTTCTTATATTTAATTTATTTAATTCAAAGGGCTTTAGTCTATTGGAGATGTTTTGATGATGGAGGCATCAGAAATGCTGGGAATGTCATGTGAAACAGAACACAGAGGCCTAGCATTCTTATATTTGCACATAAATTAGATTTTTGTTTAAGATTTCAGTGTAAGTAGAATGATGTGAAAGATCAGAATGAATTTCAGCTGAAGGCAAGAAAATTAATAACTCTTGGTCAAGATCATTGAATAACACAATTCTTCGTATGCTACTCTAAAGCATATATGTGTGTATGTGTGCATAAAATGTTTGCGTGCACTATTTTATTAATGTGTATCAGAATGGATTAAATGCCAGCAGTTAGAAAAGCAAGAGTGTAGTCTTTGAAGTGACACTGAAAGTAGTATGGAAGAGGAATCAGTCAGCCTTTATAAAGATTTGTGTCTCCAGGCTGAGCTGCAATATTCTTTCTATTCTGTGCCTGAACTAAGACAAGGGGAAGGTTTCAGCTTTTTAAATTTCCTCTCCTCCCTCCCTTATCCATTGTTTGCATTCTATGTGCAGCATCTCTGTTTAGGAGAGTCCTGCGTGGTCTGTGTGGTCTTGTTCACAGGTGATTCATTGGTGCCTTTTCTTGAAGAATATCTTCACATCTCTTATTTAGCAGGGCTGGCCATTCCACATTGTCTTTCCTAACAAATTCTGACTTCTGAGGTAAAAACCAGCCATTTGTTGACCTCCCATTCTCAATTTCAAGGACTGGGATGCTGTCTAAAGCCACAGTGATTAATTGAGGCAGACAAGATTAGACGGGAATATATATTTTCAAGGGAGTGTAGGATTGCTGGATAGCAAAGCGTGGGAATTAAAATGAACTCTGGAAGCACTGAAGAAGCCAGCGCAGCACGAGCAGGGCTCATCAACATGCTGCTCATCAGGGGGAGCAGGGGTGGCCCTGCAGCTCTTGGCTTATGCCAGGACTGCCAACAAAGGCAGTGATTGTGGTGAGCTCCTTGATGGGATGAACTGTCCACCAAGACCAATGAACAAGCAGCTGCCACACAGGAAGGCTTTTGGTAACTAACACCTGTGGCCCCATTTGAAATTACAATTAGCTGCATTGTTGGGAAGTGCTTCCCAATTCCAAGGGATATCTACTTCCTTTTTTTTTTTCTACAATTGCTGACATGTGGTTATATCATGTAATTTTTCTGAAATTTGTTTTTGTTTATGAATACATGCTATTCATTTACTAGGTCTGTTTTTGAGGGATTAAGAAACTTTTTTCTCTGGATGTTGAACTTGGGTTTGATTTTTCAGTAGCATCTGTGCATAGCATGAATTGAGAGGTATTTATATTGCTAGCTTGTTTGAATTGTTTCTTTTCTCAGGTCATGAAGCATTAGCACTCGTTGCAGAATTGTTTCATTTCAGAGAATTAACACGTTTAAAATACAGTAAGTGCATACAATGAACTATAAGCTGTCTGTAGACTTTTTGTTTTTCTCGCTGCAACATCTAGAAAAGGAAGAAAGGAGGGAAGACAAAAGCAGCATTTTCTACCCTGCAATGTGTACCCTTAAATAAGGGCTAGAAATTGAGGTAGAGTAGCTGAAATGTCCACAGTTCTGGCACTGAAGGGGAAACCGGTGGGTTTGAGAAACTGTAATGAGAGAGTTCCACAATTAGACCAATTAACTTAGGAGTGTGTTTGTTTGGGTTTGAGTTGTTGCTGGCATTTTTCCGTTTGACATTTAGTGATCTGTTAAGGTCCAAAGAATTTTCTAGCAAGTAAGCACCTCTCCAGGTGGTAAAATTCTCTTTTAGTGGAGGGAAAACTTGGAGGTACTGTAAAGCAGCTGTATAACCTGCTTGCATCAGTACCTGAAAGCAACAGCAAATCTGAGATGAAGTCTCATCTCATATTTCTTCATCATCTTCCTAAATTAACTCAGAACGACCTCCAAGTTCTCATGCAATTTCCTGTGCATTCCTGAGTGAGGTGTGACAGGCTCTGTACCTGGGCTGAACTCACTGGGACCTTGGAGCTCCTAAGGCTCCAAATGGGTGAGGAGCTGCAAGGAGCAATTGAATAAAATGGAGGAGGAAATCTCTCCACTCTGAAACTTACTGAGCTTCCCAAAAGCTTTTTTTTCCTCACTGGGACAGATGAAGCCTTTTCAAAATCATGTGTGTGAGGTTATAGGTGGGGATGTTTTTTCTGGCTTTGTTTTGTTTTGATATGGAGAAAGAGAGAAAATGAAGGCAAGGAATGTGAATTCTTACAGCAGAAATGGCAACAAATGCTCACTCAAGTTCCCGTCTTAAAAATTGCTTGCTGACTAGATGTGGGTCTCCTCTTTTAAATGTGAACTTATTAATCATTTGGAGATAGCAAGTAACAGATTAGTCTTTAGAAAATCAGAGGTATTAAATAAAATAATAGTTTCTATAGTAGAAGTCCAACTCTAAACAATATGGTATTAATCCAAAACTAGTAATAACGTGAAGCATGAAAAGTTCTTTAAAAGGAAACTTTTATGTTTTGCAGCAAATACAAAGCAGTTTTGATGTTGTTTTTATCTCTGTGCTCTGTCTTTGGGGAAAGAAAGTGGAAAACAAACATGACAGTACCTTAATTCATTGTTTCAGTAAAAGATCAGATACATTCAAAATGCACATTTGTTTTCCTTCTTTGACTTTAGTCAGTGCAATAGGGGAAAAGACCAGCTTTCTGGTAGTAGATGATGTTGCAAGTACATAATAAACCCAGATCTCTAAACACATCAGTCATGTGTCATCTGAAATATGCATTGTGTCTCACATTGCAATTGCTTCCCCAATATTCATGAAATATTCATGCTGGATATATGCAGTACGTGCCACATGGATGGATGTGACATGAAGCAGCAACAATAATCAAGGCTTCAGTAGAAGGAGGCCAAAGCAGAAGCAAAATAGCTTCTATTTCACCTTTGCATATGGTATTAGGAAGAAAATGGGTTAGAGATGAAGTGTGCAAGGCTTCCCTTCTCACACCTGTGTGTGCTCACAGGAACACACAAATACAGGTGCACAGAGGTACCCAATCATACCACTGCTCTGTCTCCTCTATCCTGTCAGTCAATTCAGTGAAGATTTCAGTGTCTAGGAAGCGTTTTTTCCCCCATACTAAAAGGGGATGATATGGTTCTCTAATCATGAAGCAATCTTGGTTATTAATGGTGAGTTTAGCTTCTTAAGCTCATGGAGCAATTGGATGTGAAAGAACATCCACACCTTAAGCCCACTGTTTGAATTACGACTCTTTTTCCTGTTCACTTAGTCTGTCCTGTTTATTTTGCTTGGAAGCTGGAAAGAGAAATGAGCCTGTGCTATGTTTTGTCATCGCCCATAAATCCTCGGGAGGATGGAGTAATAAATTTCATTTCATAGATAGATGGTGGAGTTTGTTTTTATTTAAATTATTTTTATATAGCTTCATGCCAAGATGCTGGGCACATTTGGATGACCTGAAAGAATTTCCAGATGTCAAGGTCTGGTCAGATTCCATAGACAAAGCCCAGGGGAGCTCAACTCAGCCCAGAGGGGTTGCAATCTTTGCAGGTGTTTTCAGTTGTAAATTTCTTGTTTTGTTTTAGAAAACCAGAAAATAAATCCTAACACTGAAAAAGGGCTCTGAGTCATGGCATTTTATTATCCATAGTGCTGTTGCTTTCCTTGAGTGTTCAAATATTTTCTCTGGTTTTATCAAGTGATCCAGGAGCTAGAACTCTGTGCTACTTGTGAAGTACTTGAAATGATTACATCCCATTTTAATCCTTTTTGCAGCTAAAATAGTGAAATGTGTCTCTAATAGTGACAGCTGATAGGCACAAAACACGTCTGTCTTAAAAGAGACTTTGAAACCATCACCAGTGACCTTCCAGAAGAGAAATGCAACACTTCCTAAACTAAGCTTTTATTGATGACACTTGGCCTTTTGAATACCAGGTAACACGGAGGGGGACCCAAGGTTTTAGCTGTTTAGTTCTCTTCATTGTGCAGTCCTTATCCTCACAGGATATGGAATGCTAAGCGTTGGTTTTTAACACAGTATACAATCTAATCCCCAAATCCACATTTAATAAGAATTATTATAGATTTTTCCTTGAAGCCATGAATAACAAAATAACAGGTAATAAAATACTCATAAAGCATTACTGCAACAAGATAATATTTTTTCCAAGGTGTTAGTATGACTTCTTCAGATTTATTTGGTTAACCCAGCCACTGAATTTTACTCCCACAGTGGACAACCAGAAGAAATATTTGCTCAGTCTTACCACTGAATTCATAGTAAGGGGCTTCCTTCTGTGTGAAGAAAAGTTTTCTAAATGATGAGTGCTTGTCAGTCTTTAAGTGACTTAGAGAAAGCATTATTTTGAAAATTACCATGTCAATTTAACTATGACACTAACAGAGGCAGGTACCAGCAGTTTTCTTCTGATTATGTTAAAATCTCATCTATTATTTAGTTTGAAACTGACAGTATATATTAAGGCTTAATGAAGGCTTTCAGTAATTTAAAAGATGAGATTTATCTTTGCAGATTTTGGGACATTTCCATCGTTTATGAGCTCTAGGATTTGAACAAAAGCTAATCTTAGGAGGAGTTTCAGCCAAATTATTTTTACTTTGAAATAAAGAACTTTGAATTTACAAAAAAAAAAATTTTTTTTGAAAATTAATACCTCTAGTCTGGTTTAAAAAACCACCAAAGTGGTGGCATTTTTTCTCTTTTCTTTTTTTTTCTTTTTTTTTTTTTTAAGGCATGTATTAAAATAATATTAAAAAGTAATAGAACATCATGACCAAAAGTTGGAAGTTCAGACTGGTTTATGAAAATGAATCTCAACATAGACTTTTCATAATGCTCATTAAAATTGACTGAATTTAAATGAATCTGTCTCCTGGAGTAAGGAGAATTTTTGAATTTCATGCTTGTGAAGCACAGCTGAGAGGCAAGACAGTTTCCATTTTATTTGTTAAGGTAACGCTGGCTTTGCTTGGCTGGTTTGGGGTTTTTTAAGTGGGGTTTTGGTTTTTAAAGGAAGAGTTGTACAATTTTTCAGTGTCTGCGACTTTGCATGACTCTGTCTTCTTCTGAAAATATCTGAAGCTACTGGCTGATTTCAGTCAAATTTGACAGAAGGCTGGAGGTCCCCAAGGTAATTATGTTTATTTCGATTTCGTAAAGACAGTCAGAAAAAAGAATGAGCTTTGAACTATAATAAATTTGCCTCAAGAACTTCTGTTCTTGTTTTGGGAGAGCAATTTTCAGGAAATAGGAAGTAATTATATTGGGAAAAAGAGCAAAATATATAAGCATATGCAAAATTGATGGAAAATCTTTATACGATAAAGTGAAAATGAAAATCAAACAAAAGCCGTAACGTTTTAGGAAAGTAGGGGTTTTTTTTCTTCATTCTACTGCGTTTCCTTATTTTAGCAGAGGGAAGGGAAAAGTTAGTGCAGCTGCCATAAAACATCATTAACTCCTCTTATGAGAGAGATAAGAACTGAGATATAGAGAGGATGACTTTTTTATGAACTGCATTTCTAAACTAAGGCAGTACTTGACAGAAAAATAAATTCCACTTTTGAAGAGTGGTATCTTTTTTCAAACACTCAAAATTCCATATTTTTTCTAATTGCATACTTTGTATGATGGCAGACATATGTATTAATCTTTAAAATTGAGCAAGAATTATGTTTCGTATTTAATTTTTGCTGTCAGCTGGGGAGAAAAGGAGCCACAAGTGGTTATGAATCTTTAAGTACTTTTTATAAATAAGCAATTTTGAGATTAATATTTGGGAAGAAGTGGAGCCTTCATTTATGTTGTACTTCTGCATATATTCCTGGCATTAGCACTACTTCTTTTTCAGGGTTGAATTTCAACCTTATGGACACTGATAAATCATCAGAATTGACCTTTCATGCATGGGTTAAGAGTGTTATAATTAATGCCTGGCCAGCATACTCCCTCTTTATTTTTTTCTCTTTATCTTTTTCTTTATCTTTTTCTTTATCTTTTTCTTTATCTTTTTCTTTATCTTTTTCTTTATCTTTTTCTTTATCTTTTTCTTTATCTTTTTCTTTATCTTTTTCTTTTTTTTTTTTTTTTTTTTTGGTAATCTAAGCTGAAATTCCTCGGGAGCTTGTGGAGTCACAAACCTTGGAAACAGTCAAAAGCCATCTGGACATGGTCCTGAGCAGTTAGCCCTAAGTGGCACTGCTTGAGGGAAGGGGTTGGACCAGATGATGTTCAAAAGTCAAAGAAATTCTGTGATTCTGTGAAATTTATGTATTTTTTCCTACTCTTGTCACAGTTTCATTTTTGCTAATAGTCAATGAAGGAAGCAACCATGAAATGCTTGGAATATTTGAGATTTGAAAGGGAAATCATAGCAGCCAAGAGGAGGTGGGGCTTGTGATGTGGATCATGCAAGGTCATTTGCTCATCCTGCTGGTAGCAGGTATCTGAGATGGCAAGTAAATAAGGGTTAAATATGCTGAAATATCTGTAGAATGAATGCAGAAGCAATGAGTTTCACTCACATGTTAAGAAAGTATGGTAGGGCAGATATTGCATTGATCTATTTTATCTTATTTACTGTACATAGTCAAACTCTGAATTCTATGTTTCTTTTATTTTGTGAAATGAAAGAGATGTTTAATAATTGAGTTCTTCAGTGAAACTTCTTAATGAAAGGGCAGCCAGCTCCCTGAGCAGCCCCTCTCCCAGAAAAGGGAACATCAGCCACTGCTGCTCACAGGTAGCATTCACACCATGCCAAGCTTCAGTGAGGTAGCAGCTCTCTTTCCCAAAGGCTCCCTGTCTGTGGGATCAGGAGAAGTAAAAAGGATATCATCATCTGGTAGGGACCAGTTAGTCCCTGCCAAAATTGCCTCTAGACAAGCTATTGCCTTCCTGGACCATGGACAGGAGTGGAATAACTAGTATTTCAAGAAACTCAAAGTTCTGACTATAATAAGGGAAAAATATTTTTAATTGTAATTTTCCTAAGTCAGTTATTTCAAATTATGCAAAACACTGGAAAACTAGCGATTTGTTAGTGAAAGGAATCACACAGAAGTGAGCAGGCGCAGGAGCACAATTCTTACGAGACCCTGTGTTTAATTATTTTTAATTCATAAGCTAAGTGACGGGTTTAGTTAAAATCCTGAGAAAATTCAATCTTTAATTACAGTGTGTCCTTTGAGTGGGGAAGGTGTTATAATGTATCCTTCAAATAAAACAAAGGGGATAATTCCTTTTTTTTTTTTTTTTTAAACAAATATCTGAAGTCAATCTTTATACAGGGATTGTTTATATAATATGACATTAAAAGGAATGAAAATTAACATATGCCAAGGCTACTTCAAGGTGGCAAGGCAAGCTCTCACAGCCTAGGAAACACTGATGAGGATTGCCTATGCAACACTGATTTGTCCCCTGCAGGCAGGGACACTAATATAGGCTTTGATTATCTGCTCACAGACTGGTGTCACCTCACAACGTTTAACTGCTGCTGAGTACTGCACGAGCTGCTATTCAGCATTTCCTTCCAGCTTCCCCATTCCCATCCTGCATGTAATATTTACAGCACATGGTCCAGTCTTCACACTGAACACAGACGGAATTATTGATTTCCTCATGTGCTTCTTTCCCAAGTATTTCCCAAGCTGTTATATCTTATGACTAGATCCTCAAAGGGACAGAGGTATTTTGCCTAATTTGTAGGTGTCTGCCTCTCAGCTTAGGTTGTACAACCCTGACTTAAATTCCCTTTTCAGCGTGCCAACACATCAGGGTATTGCTGCTGCAGGCTTTTCCACAGACCAGGGAATCCTTGGCTTGGTTTAGGTGACAGGAGTACTTGCACTGGTGCAGGCTCATCAGCACACATCCAGCTTCCTCTGTCACCCTTAGATACAGCTCCTGTTGCCTGATGAGGAGTTGGGAGGCAATCCATCTCTGCATAGGTTTACCATGGATATTTGTACATATAAGGGATGCTTATATGTGTCAGGTCTGAACCCAGGTGCCTTTTGCCACTCCAGGCTTATTGAGAGATAACACATCCAGGGCTGATAAGTCTTTATTTATATAACAGAATGCCCAGGGAGGTTGTGGATGCCCCAGCCTTGGCAGTGTTTAGGGCTTGAGCAATCTGGTCTGGTGAAAGGTGTCCCTGCCCGTGGCAGTGAGGGTTTGGACTAATGATCTTTAAGGTCCTTCCAACACTTGCTCTTCTCTGATTCTATTTCTGCAGGAAAGGAGGGTGATTCTGGCTCTTTTCCTGTGGGGATGGTGAAACCTCTGTCTTCTTGCTCACCTCTTACGTGCTGGCACCTAGTCAAATACTCGAACTGTGGGACACCAAGGTTTACTTCTCACATTTTTTGGATGAGCTTTCCTATCGGCAAATACAGTCTTTCGGAATAATCTTGCTAGTAATATTCAGATGATGTTGTAGTGGGAACCCTGCCAACACCTTCTGCCAGGTGCCACCAAAGACCACTGCTAAACCTGGACCGGGTTGGGCGTCACTTGCAGCCTGGGATGGGGTAGGTGAGGTAGTGGGGGACAGCAACAGAGCTGGAGGTGGGCTGGGGAGTAGGGTCTGGGGGAGGCTTAGAGTCAAGCCTGATAGTGCTGGGGTTGGGGGGGGACACCACTGGGTCACAGCCCCAGGGCTGGGGGCAGCACAGCAGGCAGGGCAGTGCTCTCAGTGACAGCAGTCCTGTCCCACAGCAGCCAGGCAGGCCTGGGGATGGTGAGAACATCCAGCCAAAGGTTCTGGTCATGTGCTGTGGCTGTAGGAAACAGGAGGGCCAAGGATGGGTCACGTTGGGGTCCAGCTCAGCAGGAGTCATGGCCAGGCACTGTCAGCGTTGTGGCACAGCAGCAGCACAGCTCAGATGGGGATCTAGGATGAGAGGCTCAGCATAAAAGCAGCTCCCACGGGAAGGGGGAGCAGTCCCAGCTGAGGTTTCTTCTTGCTTTCTTCACAGTGGCTGTCTCCAAGGTCACCAGCTGTGCTTTGTGTTGGCTTTGAGTCCAGATAGACAAAGCCCCAGGAGGTGAGATATGCTTGGGGTCCTGACAGCTTTGTTCCCCCTGAAAAGCCTCAAAGTGTCAGAAAGGAGAGGAGAGATCATGAGCACCTCATTGCTCGCAGGGAAGCAAACCCAAGCTTTCCTGTTGCAAGAGAATTTTGTAAAATACACGTCCATATGACAAATCCAGTTTTAAAATACCTCTGTGATTTGAAGCCCTATTAATATTATTCATAAATTGTATAAGCCAAACCCAGGCATGGACAATATATGTCCAGCAATTTAAAAGCATTAGTTGGGTCTTCATTTTGACACTTCTAGGGTATGATTGTGTAGAGGTTTATGTGCTGATAGCAGCATTCTCCTTGTTTGTGGTGGTGTTGCGAGTGCTTGTGTCCACAGATTATGTCCCAGGTGTCTCAAATTAATTGCCCTCGAATAAAGAATGCACAATTAGTAGCCATGAGGAGGACTTTGATTTAATATTTTTTGATTACAGTATAGAGGTAGAATAGACTGCTGGTTTCAGCCATAAGATTATTCTTCTGTGGTTATTGCTTCTTTCCTCCTCACTGGACAGCTGTGAGCTCCCATATGGATGTGACGTGGATGGTAGAGGGACAATCTTTCCCAGGTGATAGTTCTGCTATAAATGGGCAGAATTCCATGGGGGGAATGGATGGTTTGAACAGAGGCAGTCCAGCTCTCAAGGGAGCTGAAGTATGATTGTACAAAGGAGCATAATGCTGATATTTAAGTCAATAACCAAATACTGTTTAAAAATAGTTGTTTTACATAACAGTGTAGGTAATGTCTTCTGTGTATAACAGTTTTCTGTACCTGTTTTATTATTGATATCCTTTTGGTGGGCAGTTGTATAAAGACACATATATACCTCAACATATATGTATATATATATGTAGAGTGAGAGAGAGAGACAGAGATATATAAAGGAAAATTTCAAAGGTGCAAGTAGAAGATTCACTCATCACCATGACTTACACACCCCAACTGCATTTTACAGGCCAAAAACATAACTTCTAAGACCTGCAGCTCTGTTGAGCACTGTCTGTAAAAGTCTGAGATGATGTAAAAACAAGGATTTTCAGAGGGGTTAAAATGTTAATTGCATTACAATAAGAAGGGATAGTGAGGGAATTGGAAATGCCCTAGGTATGTATAACGAGTAAGTAATGGGAAAGACTGAAATGCATTAATATTAAACATTCACTATATAACTCATCCTTATTGGACACAGCTGTCGATAAAATATGCCCTTACTCTTGACAAGTAGCTCCTGTGTTTTGCTTGTAGATTAGCTTGCAGCCCTGCTCTGTATTCTTTATCTTCATCACTGCACCAGTCCTTTAATTAGGCAGTGAAATCTTCTGCATAGTGATTAGGAAATCACAGTTAAGAAGGTGTTACAAAGAGAGGCTCTGGAAGCTGCTCAAAATAGCTTTCAGCTTTGGAAATTCCTCCACCTACTGTGGGAAGGAAATGCATGTAGCATCCAGAAGGGTGTGGAAACTAACCTTTGCTCAGTTGTTGCAGAAAATTGTTAGCCCTTGGTATAAGGATATCATGCTTAATAAAAATTATCTACCTGTGAGGAGCTAGCGGTTGCTCACTTGGAAATTAATAATCTTAGAAATTTTACTGAGATTGCGTATAGAAATTAAAGATGTGTTTAACAGCTTCATGCTGATGAAGATTTTTTGATTTCAAGAGAAATTATCTGGCATTCTATCCAAATTTATTCAGAGCTTCAGCTGCTTGCACTTAAGTAAAATCTAGATTTATTTTTTGTAGCACTGCTTTTTTGTAATGCAACACACTATCACTGGTTTGGTTCATTTTTTTGCTTTTGGTAACATACGTACTTCAGCTCCTTGCAATTGGCTTGTGTTAACTTTTTAATTCCCCAACCTAAATCATTGGCTGTTGCATATGAAAATTTACATGTATATGGAGAAGCAGAGGAGTGGGATATATAGAAAGTGCTGTCAGAAAAAAAGTCTTTGAGCTTCATGCTCTGAGAATGTTCTGAGAAGAAAAGCTTTTTAACACACCTGTGTGGGGGCAGAAGATGATGGAGATCATCTCTTGAGGGAGAGATTGATGTTCTTACTATAAATGTATGTGGAGAAAAGGAGGAAGCCACCATTTTACAAGGCATCTCCTTTCTTGCTTTGTTTCATGCTCTAATATCTATGTGTTCCCTGTGATTAGGAACATATATATGTCTGCCTTTACACTTACTCTTATTCTGTACTAGCATATTTTAAATCAGAAAATAGAATGCTAAAATGCATGCTTAGTGTTAAAGAATTCTGGGATTGAACATATCTGGGATTAAACATATATTTGCCACATAAAGATGTTCTAAGTTTCATAGCATTAAACAGGGAAGTTGGACAATGAAGAGTCAAATCCAAGGAAGCAACGTGCTGAGCAATGAAGTGCAGCTCAGAGTCAGTGCATAACACTGATATTTCTGTGTGGAAGAGAAGAACATGAAAAAGGGGTGAGTGGAATAGGGAAAAAGGAAAATGAAGAAGGTTCTGATGTTTTCCTCCCTTCCTGGTATGTGTCAACTTGAAGACTTGCAGTTTCCCGTCAACGATTAGTGCTTGGCTCAGGTATCTTGGTAATGTGCTCTAGCAGAAGGAGTGGACTTTGCAAGGCAGAATCCTGAGGCAAATCAGGCACTTTCCTGAGTGGTACTAGAGCACAGTTTAACTTGCTTGGGAGCATCTGCACAGAGTTCCCAGAGTGTCTTAGAGCACAGTCTTGGGTTTTAGTGGCTGGGATCCTGATTCCCAGCCCTGCTTCAGTGAACGGTTTTGTTTTTAGTGTCTTTTTGGTTTTTTTTGGTCAAGATATTTTTGACTAAGAGCATTGCCAAGCAGGATCTAGACCCTAGGACCCTTTTACCTTCTCACTGAGCAACAGAGACATCTGTTTACATAATAAATAATATTAAGTGGTGTGCCTTTCAAGTTTTTAAGCTCTAGCTAAAATGAAAAAAAGGATTCTCCTATAATAGCCCTTTGTAGGATCCAGCATAAGAGTTATCTTGATTTTAGTTTGGTCATCAGAATATTAATGCCATTTTAAAGTAACTGACTTTGACAGCTTTTTAATTCTTGTTTAGTGCTGGCTATATAAAACAGAAATGGAGGAAAGGGAGATATGTCTGATTATTCAAAATAATTTCCTTCCTCCCTTCCCTCCTTTCCTCCCTCCTTTCCTCCCTCCTTCCCTCTCTCCCTCTCCCCTTCCCACCTCCCCTTCCCTCCCTCCCTCCCTCCCTTCCCTTTCTTTCTCTTCCTCTTTCTCTCTTGTCTTTCATTTCCAAATGTAAGTGTGTGTGATGCCAGTGCAGGAAATCAGGAGTGTTTCTGTTATTTCATTTGCTGCTGTTTTATAAAATTTTGGGTATTTATTCCCTGCATTATTACAGTTAGAGTAGGTAAGTAGCATTTCATAGGAAGTGCTCATTTCTATCATTTTCCAGAGAACATGCTAATTTTTTTTTCAATAATACTACTAGGAAAATACATAACAATATAGATACTAAGAGTTATGAGCTGAGTGTTTTTATTTAGGCTTCTAAATAATAGTGATTATACGGCAACAAACTGCATCCTCCAGAAAATGTTGGTTTCTGGTATTATTTACATTTACTTAACACAATATGTGTTACAAAACTTCAAAAACTGTTAACAAAAGGAAAAAAAAATCTGATTGTTCAGACCAGAGCTCATAGCTACTCCTTTGACTTTTTCTCTGAAGTTACACAATAACTTGTGGCAAGTCTACCTCTTGTTTTTGTTAACCTCTTCAACAGGAATGTTAAGCACCTGGCATATCTTAGTGGGGTGTAAATAATGTTCTGATGTTTTACAACTTGAAAACGTAAGATGTTGAGATGTAATGACTTGGCCAAGAACTGATTTTTCGTACTTGCATTTTAGGATGGTAGTTTCTTTTTTGAAACGAGGCTAGTTGGTGCCAGACTGCCTCAAAGCCTGAATGCCTGTCTGCAGTTTGCTGCAGGAAGTATTGGGCAATAGGACACAGTAATTCTGCCTACACTTCATGAAAATGCTCAGAAGTATTTATTTTAGAATAATGCATTAGTTGGATAACCTGGGAGTATCTTTTTGTGTTGCATCTTTAGGGAAACATTTGAACACAAATGAGGGAATAATTCATGGCAATGGATGTTTCTTTGTTGAATTAATTTCACTTTGTGTCCTAGATTGAAAAGAAAAAGATAGTGGTAGTGTAGCCTTGTAACAGTTGGAGATATATGTTAACAAAGAGGAAACTGTGAAAAGTTCAAAATTCCTGAAAAAAACCTTCCCTGTACTGTATGTTGTTGAATTAATGCATAAACAGATTTTTTTAGACGTAAAATTCACACTCACATATTCACAAATATGTTCTAGGGCTGTGTTTTTTTCCACCTTTCCCTTCAATATTGTTCCTTTTGAAGCTTCTCCCACCTGCTGTGTTCTTTAGTAGGTATGCTTGTGGGGTGAGAGTGAAAGAGCCTGATCTTCTCACCTTCCTTTTCGGGCACACACTAGACCTCAGTGACATTAGTCCAAATTTGATCACATTCCTAAGACAGACTAATGAAAACATTTTTTGCTACTCATTCAGCTTGATAAAATTCAGTCCTTCAAATATAATAAAACCACATTGTGTACAATAGATCTTCCATGCAAAAGGTTCAGTTATGTTGTCGTACTCATCTGCAGCAGTATTTTATTTTGAAGTTTACACATCTTTTTGAACACGCTGTATGAAACATAATAAATGCCTCTTAATTAGGCTTTGCAAAGTTCAAATTTCCCCAATGACAGAAAAATAACTTCAATTGCGCTATAAAAAAGCACTAAATTGTAGCAGTCAGCTGCTCTGCTGAGTTATAAAAAACTGTGTGAAAATGCTCTTCGGCTGTGTGGCCTCTAGCAGGCAACACTGGAAAATGGATTTGTAACTGAACAAATTAACACTTTTTGCCTAAAGGCACAACTATTAGGTGTTAACTTTGCCTGCCTCTAAGGGTAGGTGCACTGTCACTTAATCCTCTGCTCCTTGCTTTGCCAATGGCTGTGGTGTACAACTTCAAGTTTACTTTCTAAAGTTTTGTTTCCAATAGTTGTTGATTGTCCAGCTTTATTTGCTTGGTTTTAATCTTCCAGTTATTTAAGTAATATCATTATAAGTCTTTCATCCCTACATGTCCTGACAAAATTAACATAGCAGAAAAAAAGACATTTTTCTTAAAAAACTCAGGAAAACTAATTAAAAATAAGCAATACTTTTTATTTTTTTTAATTGCGATGTGCCAGTCACTGCTGTTTCTCATTGCTATATAGCTCTTCTAGATAAAAGATCCACATGAAGTAGTCATTGGGCCAGAGTACATGGAGTTTCTAGCACTGCAGGACGCACTGAATGGCTTAATAGCTTCTGGAGAATGCTTAGGGGCACTTTCAATAGTGCCATTAAAAGAATTTTATGTTTAAAGCGAATTGCGCTCCACACATCAGATTTTAACCCTGAGTTATTCCCACACTTTGAATGTAAGCTTGTTTTGAAGGCGTGAAGCTGGACAGTGGAGTTTTTTCCTGGATCAAGTAAAAAGCATTGATGATAAAGCCAAGTCATTGTGGAGGAATTATTTTCAATAGATTGTGAGAAAGCTGTGAAAATTATGGTAAAAGGAAAGGGTGATGAAGGAGAGTGGATGATGCCACAACTATTCTTAGTCCTAGTTCTTACTGCATGGTGGACAAAATTGGCAGAACAAGTCACTAAAATGGCTTCCTGGTGGATTTAGCTCCTTGTCCTAAATCTGGAGGTGAAGATGTTGCATAAATGAGGAGAATAGATAATTTATTTGCATATTTTTAGCAAAGTGGTTTTGACAATTAAGACTGGAACTAAGTGCAGCTGAAATTAAATATTCATGTACATTTAATGGCTTGATCATTATTGTTACAGAAGTGATTTAACCCTTGGGACTTCAGGTATTCCTGGCATTTCCATTACGAGCCAACTGCAGTGCTGGCACACACATTTTGCTTCCACTGCAAAATATTTGTGTGCCAGAGCTAGGATTTATTTGGTACAGACATAAATATCTGGAGGTCACTTCCTGGGGTTTTTAGGTAGGTGGAGACTTCTCTGGCCGCTGAGATATAAAAATGCAAGCCTAAGTTCTTTTACTTCCTATTTTCCCCTTCCCCCTCCCCAAAAGTACTGTTCCCCTATTAAGCACTGCTTAATGAATTCAGATATTTTGAATAATGCTCATTTTTAACAATAAGCAGAGAACCTTGGCTGTACAGAGATACCTAATAAACATTTGGTCCTGGAAAAGGCTTAGCTCCAATGGTCAATGGCAAAGCATCTTGTGAGGGATCCTAAAATCTTTCTTTCTATTCTGGGTGTGGTTGATAGATGTCTCCAAATCATAGGCAAATTAGAAGTAGATTATCTTGAAAGCTTACTAGGGAAAATTTAATGTGGTGTACTTGGTAGTGTTTACTCCATGCTACTAAATCACACCAGAAACCATTTAGGGTTTGCTGGGGAAAAAAGCACTGCACTATTAGGTGGTAGATGTGTCTATGCCGTGCTGGAGGTTTTGTGCTGCCAGTCGTTCTTTCTCAAACCTGGCAACTCTTGCTATACCTTCAACTGCTGCCTCCACAAGCAGTTTCCTGTCAACATGAAGGCTAGAAATGAGAGATAAACAAGAACTGAAACAAGTATCTGCTCCCAAAACCCACCACCTTTCTTAACAATTTTGCTCTACAAGCACATAAATCCAAGTCGAAGTACTTGTGCAGATGTACTAACAAAAGGAGTATTTAAAGAAATTAGCATGTGTCTTGAGAAGAACAAACTTTTAATAGTGGAGAGAGAGGAAGAAGAGAGAAGAATAAATTCACTGCACTATTTTTGTGTCCTGAATATAATTATAATTCATTAAATGGCTCTCATGGTCTATCATGGTGGCATTACATGTGAATCCCAAATATCATTAACTCTAAACTATCAAACCCACAGTCTGTGTTCACAAAGACACAGTTCCACAATCTGGATGAGGGAAAGGGGAGAGAACAGACATGATTCATCATCATGGTGAGATTCTTGAGGCGTCCTGCACAAGGCCAGGAGTTGGACTTGATGATCCTGATGGGTTCCTTCCAACTCAGCATATTCTATGATTCTGTGATTTCTAAAAGTCTGGGCTAGTAAAAAGAAAAAATCAGTTGCTAAACCAGGAAGAAAAATGAGGTGGTTTTTTTTTTTTTTTTTCCCTAAAGGCTATGTATCCAAAACTAGAAATGGTAGAAAACTGATAGAGAAAATGAGAACATAATCTTTAACCAGCAGCCAGCAAGGACAGAGTTTAAACATATTAGGAGCAAAAGGAATCCTAATGATTTTTGTTATAAATAGTAACCTGTTAAGAAGGATGTGGAAGAAATACAGGGACTAGGTAATGCTTTTGCATTTGGGGGAGGAAGAAAAGCAGACAGCTAATGCAGTCCCATTACATAATGCTGAAATTTGTAGTCTAGAAGGAAAGGGATGCTAATGACTGGGTAAGTAAAACCATACTGGGTATTGCTTCAAAGTGCCTTAAGGTGAGATGGAAGTTGGTCACGCAGTTGTGGAGCCAGCATTTTCTCCCTTTCCTTCATTATTGTGCTGCTTTTCTCTATGAATTTAGCCTAAGAAGATCTCCTGGTCTCTAGAAAGAAACAGACAGAAATCTCTCTCTCTATCCTGCACACTCGTTTTATCCACCTCTGTGTGAGTTCATCCAGCTTCTCCAGCCCCAGCCTGGATCAGAATGAACTCCCTCTAATTGGCGATTAGCTTGCATCTATCAATCTTACTCTTAGGAGGATTGACAGTTGAGACAGATGCCCGAGCTTAGTCAATTAAAGCTCCAGTTGCATCCATTGCCAACCTTATGTCAGGTCAGTCCCTTCAAATGCAATTTGCAAGGCTTCAAGCAGAAGCTTTTTACGTATATTTCCAAACCTATTCTCTGAAAATGTTTTTTACAATTTTCCCTTAATTTTTATGAGTGCGGTTGGAATCTAATTTTAGCTTTGTCTTCATTTGGTTCTGTGCTGGTCTAAAGCATAGACTCATTATATTTTTACAGCATGAACTCATTTAAGTGTGCCAGGGTAATGTTTCATGATTCAGTAGTCAATATCCATAGTTGGCATTTCCAAAGGTATTATTACCTACTGCAGGTAAACAATTCCTTTTATTTATTTTTAGATTCAAATCCTTTATATGAATCCCACAAAAGAGATTAGTTTCTCTTTGAAATAAATGAATCTCTAGCCAGACAAAATCTACTTGCAGTGTGACTATTAAGGTGGTGAATAAATGCCTTTTGTACATAAGAAGGATTTCATTAACAAGTCAGAAAGGGCATTTTGACTTGTTTCCAGCTTGGTGCAAGTCTTTTTCATTCTCACTGATCAACACAAAGACAAGCAAGAGATTTTGCTGTATAATGTTGCAGAAAGCCACAATAAAAAGATGTGTGTGTGTGTATTTTTTTTTCCAATTGCATTGAAAGGGGGTGGAGGATGAAACTAATTCAGTTTTGTCTCCTGAAAATTTTTGAAGTATTTCTAAAGCACTGGAAATCTTTTGCAAAGGTTTTGTTACAAGTGCCCTCATGAGCAGTCTGTTGATGTCATTAGCCCTCTTTGTGAGCTGGAAGGAAGCTGTACCTCAAAAGAAGCTGAAAAGGATTAAAAATGCTAAAAGAAAAATAAGTAGGGATTAGAACATCAGTGATTCTTCTTTCTTTGTAAAATGCTGGAGTGCTACAATTGATGAAAGTAAAAGCTGCATCATAGCATTTCATAACTCTGAGGGAAATGATCTAACAGGTAGCTGAACTGAGAATAATCATTCCATCCAGAGGCATTCAGATCACCATTTTAATTTTTCATTCCTGTGTTCACTGTAACACCATCACATTGTTATATTTTCAGAAACAACAAAACCTGCATTTTGATTCAGTTTTTTTGCCCTCTTTTCTACTGTCCTTTCTTCATTCAAAGGGCTGCATATAAGCAGAGAGCCTCTATATGTAAATTATTTGAAGGGTTTGAGTCCCTAAAGGAGGCAAAAGGAGTCAATTTAATTTCATCTTTATACTGGTACCAGGCAGTTCAGTTGTATCTGTAAAGTAGTTACTGGCATGCCTATGTTGGATAATTGAAATGCTCAGTGTAAAATCCTCTTCACTGTGTGTTTGCAGGTATTTCATTTACCTTTATCACATTCCCTTGAAAATCCAGTTTCATTTCATGTTGGTGTTCTAGTTTGGGTTTATGGGTAGGTCTGCTTTTTCTTTTATGTGATACAAGTATTCTATTTTTGGATAGATCATTTTTCCTTAGACTGAACTGGAGCTCTAATTGGTTCCATAGCTCATATCTAGCAACATCTTTCAAAACTACCAGAGAAGTTATGGCTATATCCTAAAATGCTGCACTCTAGACTTTAATCAAACTGAATTTTAAATGTATTAAAGATACAATATGTATAATGCCTTAGCCCATTTAACTTTTTAAGTTGTATCAGTAATAATGTCTAGATGAGTTTAAAAAAGAAAAAAATCCCTTCCTTGTTGTTATGAGTTTTTTCTCATGAGAAGAGGAGGGTTTCTTTTTGTTCTTTCAAAATAACCTTGAAAATTTATAGGCTGAAAAAGTGGGCCATACTTACTTGACAGCGTTCAGGGTCAGAAATTGAAAACTTGTTGTTTTATAGCATCCCAGGAGTTTATGTAGAAGTTTTATGTCTTCCTTTATTCCAGGGCACACAAAGCCGCACAAGTTTTCTGTAACAGAATAACAGTATCAGGTTTTTTGTCTTTCTTTTTTTTTATCCTTGTGTACAACCACAGCCTCAAAAGCAAAGGAGTTTTTTTGGATTAGTTTTATGAAATACCATGAGTCAGTTTACCTGGTTGTTTCGTGTACGTGTGTGTTGCTTCTCACCTTTTCCCGTAATGTTCACCATTTGCATGGGCATTTGTTTATGACAGGCAATTCCTGGCTAGGGCCAGTGAAGGGACTAAAGGTTTTTCGCATTTGAATTGGGCCCTATAGTGGATATAGGGAAGAAGCTGGCCAAGCAAGACAACAGCTCTGCCAAGTGGGCCAGTGACCAGCTGGGGGTTCATCTAGTGCATTTTGACAAGAGGCATTCTGACAAAACTGACTGACAGGTTATTTGACAGGGACTGGACACCCACCATTCGGGGAGGGGAGAATGCTGGACACAAGTAGAGGTGCTAAGAGAGCCTCCTGTATTAGAAGAGAAGTCAGAATCTGCACCAAAATGAGGAGAGGGAGCACATGTAGGGATTTTGACCACACATTGCACTGCAGTTGAGGGTAATGAGTGACACCAAGGAAGCACTTGTGGATGTGATATGGTTTGACCACATCTGGGTAGCTGGGCTGCATTAAGTACAACTGAAATAAGAAATTCTGGGAATTACTCTCTTTAGCTTCAGTAGAGGCTTAGAAAAGTTTAGCTACAAACCTAGAGCTCTGATTTAAAGTGCTTAGGTTGCTGGGGTTTGTAAATAAATACACAGAGTCCAGAAAAGCCATTGCTGGCGTTTTGTTTTCATTGGTTATTTGGGTTTTTGTTTTTTTGGTTTTTTTTTTTTTCCTTTGATACTGTGAGATACTGAAAACTTTTTTTGTGTGGCATTCTTTTCCAAGAGAATTTCTTCCTAGAAACTTTTCTAGAAATCCTGAAGTCAGAGACTGCATCTGATCTCTTTTCACACTGAGGAAGCTTAGCAATAACTGGATCCTGTCTGGGATATAGGCATAGCAGCACAGCCAGATTCGATCACAGGAAAGCTTTACTGGAACTAATGTCAGGCAGAAGCAGAATTAAGCTGCTCGTTTCAGCTCTGGAACAGAACGTTCCAAAATGCAAGATTTAAGACTTGTCAATTCCCAACCCGAGCTGAGTCACTTATTTTATCCAGTTACACACGGGGCATTCTAACTTCAAAAGGTTTATTGGCACAGCACAGCAGCATGCTAATGTGGCTAGACTGCTTCCAGAACAGGACAGATCATTTCTAGCAGTGCTATATGGACTTGCTATTCTGGGACCTCTCTCTTGATCTTCCTTCCGTGCTCTAATTATGTAGCCACTAATTTGTCTGCATCCTTTGTTCCGAGAAGGCCTGTGTCATGCCACTGATTTAATAATATACACTGCCTCCTTATAATGTTTAAGGTGCTTTGGTCAGTACTTGAAAAGGTAAGTAACTGAAATTAGTTGCTGTAACTAGAAACCTGGTAATTTTAAATGGTTTGGGCTTTGTTCAGGTTGGGGCTGGGAAGGAGAATGTGAGGTGCCAGTCTGGTTGCATTTCAGCAAACTAGAACTGCGTGTGGTCAGTCTGTTGATACACAGGTGGCAACATAAGGATTTAGGAATTTATGTGTAGGCCCTGTATCTTGTATTTCTCTGCCTCACTTTTTTTGTTAATTATAAATGAGAACACAGTGACGTAATTCACTGAAGCGTTAATGCCAAATTCAGTGATGCTTTTCAGTGACAGTGGCAAGGATATTGAAGTGTCTAAATAGATATATCTAACTTTTGAGCACTATCTGCTCTCGTAGAACAAGAAGGCACTTCCATTATATGAACTTATGTTATAGTTCAGGAGGGTTCCAGTCACCACCGACTGAGGGGTTAATGGCCAAATGGTAAAGATAACATTAATTTCTCTCAAAAGAATCATCAGCTCAGAATTTAAGTATGTTTTTAGTTCAAGTGAGGGAGGGTACATGTATTGGAACTAAGGTCTAAACAAATTGAGTTTTACTCCCTTTTTCTCAAGGCTGCTTTAGAGTTCCTGCAATATCTTGCCAACAATGAAATCTTTCATTAAAACACCACACAAATGGAAAAGTGGAATTCTAAAGGATGGTGCCAAGATCATTTTGTCTCCTGTTATTTATACATTTTTGCACTGCACATATGATAGAGTTCACAACTAAAAAGTGAAGCATGAGGAAAGAACACATTTCACCTGTGGTGGAAATCTGACAAGATTGAACTGTGAGCTTCTGGGTTTCTGTGACTTAGCTGGGCAAGAGCCAAAGAAAGAGCTTGTTTTGCATTTATTTCTTCCTACTGTTCATAATGCCAGCTTCACAGATCCCGTGAAGAGAACTGTGCAAATGGTAAAATGTTAATGGTAGGGTAGTAAAACAGGCTCTTGTATCTGAAAATTGCTCACACCTTTTATAGTGGAGATTGCCAGACATGTAAGATCACTCAAGTTTGAAACAAAGATTTATGATTGCACTGTATTTAAAAGGACAGTATTTTAAGTGGAAAATGTAATTTTTCCTACTAAACCCAGTACCTCTTGCAGCATAGAAGTTCTCATTTACTTTTGGTCCATGATTTATACACAGACAGGTATAAAACAAGAAAAATGGACAGCATCCTCTAAAGATGTTTGTGGATAGGTCCTTGAATCTCATTATGGTAATTGTCTCATTAATAGACAATTTTCAGCAAGCTTTTGTTGTGAATAATATTTGGTAGAAGTGGCAGTTCCTGAATATCTGTGGTCACTTCGGCTTCAGTCCTGAAGAAGGCACAGTCTATGCCAGCTTTATTGGATAGCAGAGGAGGTTTGACTCCTGAGTTTTTGGCTCTATTTCAGATCATTGTACACCCACTTGTTCACTATATTCGTGCCCCATGGGAAGTGGCTGCTGCCTCAGGCACTCTAGCCCTGCATAACAACTCGCCTTGAGTTAGAGGGAGTGTTTATGAGGAAGGATTGTGAATGGAATGCAAAGATGGTTTTCAGCTAAATTAGTTCCCTGATATTCAGCATGCAGCCACACAAGTGCTCGTTTTGATACAAAGTAAGTGGTGTTATGGGAGCAAGAAGAAACAGGAACAGCGACTCCTTTTGAGGAGTGAATTGGGGGAAGCATAGTTTCAGCCATCACACTAAAATGGTTGTTAGTGTAGTAATTAGTCTATTGTTAGCATTTCCGTTTTTCCTGTCTTCTTAAAAGGTCACTAAAAATGTTCTTGTTCTCTGGTCTGGCAATCTGGTACTGGTGGTTACCCATGAGTCCTCATGGTCTGCTGCCCAAACCACCTCCACCTCTAAGGTGTTTGGCTTCTGCCTAATTACTCAGCAGTTCTAGTGATCCTCCTCCAGCCCCTCCATAAATCCAGCTTCTTACCATAAGCTCCTGCTTTACCTTAATATGTCCAGACCCTCTCAAGAAACAAAAAATTACCTTTGCTTCTGCTTCTTTTTCTCATATGCCTGCAGAATTTCAGCCTTTCCTGAAACCTGCTCTTCATTATGCAAGTTCACCATGCTTGTTGTCTCAGCCTCTTACCTCAGCTAACAAGCTGGCATCCATTTACTCCTTAGACACCTGCAGCTTCCATTTGCTACATCCAGCACAGCTTGAAGCAGTTTGTTTCACTATAAATTGGAGTTTATGGTAACGTACAATGTATTTGCAAATGTCACAATATTTAAATAACAAACTTCCATACTCACAAATAACTAAAAGAACCATAAGCAGTGGTAACAATAGGACTCTGTTTCTGCAGCCTTAATCACTTACGTGGGTCTTGTAACTGAAATCTCTTTAGGAAACCCTAAACTTCTAATTTATATCGTAGGTCTTAGATCGGGCCATATGGTTTTAGACAGGCTTTCAGACCACCCACCATCATCCATCTTCATCTTCTGTTTATTTGTATTGTGACAACCTCAAATTACATTTTTCCCGTTTTATTCTCAGAATTTACTTTGCTTTTACAACAATCTCTTTAGATAAAGTATTTGCAAAGAAACAGATGGCGATGTTATTTTCTGTGCTGTGAAAGGACAGCAATTCTCAGTTTAGTGAGCAAAGTGAAACCTTTGTGCATTTAAAAGTGTATTTATCTGGATAAATCAAGCATCAGGATGAGATGGTCCCTTTTCCATTAATCACTACAGCATTAACTATGTTATGTCTACAAAATGACAGAGTTGCATCTTGCCAGTGGATACAAAGCCAGAGTCAGTAAAGTCACACTGTTCCCACTGACCACTAATCCATTTACAGAAAAAAAGGAAAAGTATTTAATGAGAATATTTGTATTCAAGAACCACCCTTAAAACTATTCCATTTAAACTGAAAGAGGGCAGGTTTATATTGGCTATCAGGAACAAAATCTTTATTCTTAAGAGTGGTGAGGCACTGGCACAGAGAAATTGTGGCTGCCCATCCCTGGAAGTGTTCAAGGCCAGGCTGGATGGAGCTCTGAGCAACCTGGTCTAGTGAGAGGTGTCCCTGCCCATGGCAGGGGGTTGGAACTTCATGATCTTTAAGGTCTCTTCCAAATCAGTCAATTCTATGATGATTTATGACTTCTGTTTCCTATGTTGGGAGCACAAAGCACAGAACAGTTTACCATTGGATAAAGCACCTTGTGGTGTACAGTATGTTTACAGATGAGTGGGTTATTTCTGATATTTACTTTAGCTTAAATTGCAATTAGGAGAGTAAAGACCCCTCTGATCATGAACTATAGCTCACTAAGAATGCTGTTTCTGAATGTCTCTTCTGTAAGAAGAAGGTCTACAGAATGGAGATACTTGATCCTTTTTTCCAGTCGAATCACTTAGATGTTTATTCATACTAAATAAACTATGTTGCAGGGTTTCTTTCTGTTGTTGTTAACTGCCATTACACATCTTGAGGTGATATACTTTGTAATAACTAGGACATGGTCTTTTTTTTTTTATTTTTGCTTTCTTCTGAAGAGTGCATCTCTTAATGATAATGCTCAAAGATGAAAAGGCCTTAATGCTCTTCATGCTTTCACACTTATATAATGATCTATGAAAGCCTAACACATCTATTTCATTTATTTTCGCAAATCACATGTTTTAGAATTCACGCCAAGGGCAGCTTATTAAGTAAAAGGCAGTTCCAAAGTGTCTGAAACTTAAAAAGAAAAATTAACAAAAGGTCTTTTTTAAAAAAAAAAAAAGTATTTAAAACCAGTTTAAAGTTAAGCTGAACTTCTGTGATGGTGAATGTGAAGTTCAATAACTGCAGATGATAAAAATACTAACTGCTTTGCATAGTTATATGTGATGAGAGACATTGTAATAAATATCCCAGCACATTCAATAACAGCAGCAGTTGTTAGTCTTGAAATAGCTGTTCCTTTTTTCTTCAAGGTGAGATTTAAGAGCAGTGTAAGTATGAGTTATTGCAACAAAGAACTGTGCTTGCTAACCCAGAAGATGTGTTTGTGTCAGTGTAAACTCAGTAAGGTTTTGTATTTAGTTTCAGTAAAGATCTTGAAAGTGAAATTTTGCAAAATCATGGCTTAGACTGTACCAGTTCTGACTACTGTAACATATTTGGTGAGCACTGCAGCAATTGCTAAACATGGTATTATGTATTTGTTTCTTCATGGTCAGAACTATTTATACAGACTCAAGCCTTTTGTGCATGTTTAGTTTTATAGTGAAAGTACTCTACACTTCTCTGCTGGCTCTCCACCTGAGAATTTGCAGAATAACTCCCCTGAATTTTTTATTTTTTTATTTTTAATTAATCTATTTATATAGTTCTGGAGTCTATATAGATTTTTGAAAACAGCTTCTGGTATAGGCTGGATAATTACTTCTAAACATTTAGTTTAAGTGTCCATTGGCAATTTAAGGGAATAAAGAAAGGAAGATATTTTATATCTTGGAATTTTATTTCATGTTTGTCTGTATGGTATTAATTACCCATCCACATTCGTCAACAAGTTATCTCTCATGTCTGACAGCAGAAATAAAACTTTATGTCAAAAATGTGTATATCTCAGTGCTAGGTACCAGTGAGACAGCTGCAGTCACAATTAGCACGTGAAGTCACCACTTTTCTACTGCCTGTATTTTACTGCCTGTTATTTTAATTCATTTTATGAAAGCATATGTCAAATAACACTTAATGCAAAGTCCAGCAGTTACAAAGTGGCAACATTATCACCTCGTTTTGAAAAAATGGTGTAACTCATGGCCCCAGGAGAAATGTAACCAGTTAATTTGCTTAATGTATTTTTCTGACAGTAAGATCCACAGGAGTTCCCCTGAAGAAACTTAGGAATGGTAAAAGGTGCTAAAAGATCACAGAAAATTGACTTGGCGCTCTTGGGATTCTGAAGCTTTTGTCATCTAGAAATATGATGATATTTACTATAACATTTTATTTCTTGACCATCTTTTACCGTTTCTGGGACAAGACTGAACTTGATTTGCCAGTCAATAGAAGTGCTTGAATTGTTACCTCGAGATGTGTGTTTGTGCACCTTAGAAGAGAGGTATTGTATGAATATTACCAAGAGAAGGTAGACAATTTACTTCATAAAGTAGAAAATTGAGTACATATTTGCTTATTTTATGCTACTTTATATATATATAGATGGGTGCATATATCCACAACATTGCTTAGTAAATGCATTATGTGTGGAAATAGGGAGAAAATAGAATATTGTAATATATCAGTGTTTTTTTATAAAATGTATTGATACATTAGTAGTTCATAAAACAGTATTTTTCGGAGAAAAGTATTTTAAATTATTTTTACAGTCCTCTGCCTTTACCCACTGAGTTGTAGTTTTGAATATAATAATATATTATCTTCTACTTATTTTGTTGAATATGAAAATATAATTTATAATCTTCTGCCAATTAGCTTTTCTCCTTAGTTGTATTTCTGAGGCATTCATTGCTGTTTCAAAATTCTATTAAGATAAGACAATACAGACTGCTGGATGTCTTTGCTTAATTTTCCTTGAGACTATCACACAGTGCTTCTCCCAGTAAGCCAGGAGGAGAGAGAATGTAATTTGTACTTTTCAATGCTTTTGATTTGAGCTGATTGGTATATTCTTTGCAAAAAGCTGAGTAAGTCTTATTACAGTACAAACACGACCTTCAGGAAAAGGTTAAAGATAACTTCACCAAACTGCTTTCCCAAGCACTTGAAAAGAAACAGTTGGGAAATGACTGGGCTCAGCTCCTCGTGTAAGTAGCCCTCATTGATTGGCTGGTACTGGCATGATCATTCTTATCAGACAGTTGCTGATATTAAATCTGGAACAAGCACACACAGTCAACTAATGAAAATGAAATGCTAGAATTAAGATGTTGCTAGTTAGCTTTTATAGCTAATGAGGAGATTTTTGTGGTCACACTGGTATTTGCGAGTGGTTTAATGGGATCCTTTCTGGGGTTTTATAGTTATAAGATCATGTGGTTAATTTATTTCAAGCATCTTAAAGTGATCTTTGTTCTTTTCACCTTTCACATGAGGAGACTCATTACTTTTCTCCAGGGATCCAGTATGATAGACAAAATGTCAGAAATAATTAAAACTAAAGATTGCCACAGACTGAGAAATGTTGAGTAGGAGTTCAGTCTATCTGGCATCAAGAATTCCCCCTGGAAATCTGAAATGAAGTTCTTCCCGGCTGAATTTGGAGGCCTTCTCATCAGTCTCATGGTTTCATCAGTTTCATAATGCTGAGCTTCTTTGGCACCCTGATTTATTGGCTTGTGGGAAAGAGGTCAAATATTTTATGGCCTTGCATTGTTTAGGCTGTTTTTATAACTCCCTGGATGGAATGATTGTTCCGTGATAGGAGTGCCTCCAGTTTAAAATCCAGCATCCTGAAATTTGTTGTCACTGTCCCCAGGTCCCTTTGGCAATAAGAGCTATGCTTCTCTGTGCTGTAACTTTGATATGGCTTTTGTATTAAAAAATAATGTTATTTTAAAACATAAATTGGGATTCTTTGCAATTCTGACTCATTGTGTGTACTCCAGAAGCTTTACCTTCATTAGAGTCTGGGCAGATTTTCACAACAGCCATATAAATAATAAGGTTTTTCCTAATACTGAACAGTTACATCATAGCACTCCACATACACAAAATCTTGACTCTAGATTTTCTATTCAGAATATGAAGGAGTTATAAAAAGATATTTTCTTCAAGTGGAATGTGAACACTTGGCTTTTAGTCCTTTGAAAGCTTTCCCTGAAATTGCTGATTCTGTTTCTTGTAGCTCAGGCAAGTTGTGACTGGTAAGGGCAACTAGATTAATAAAACCAACCAAAAAAACCCTATGAATTGAAAATGAGACCATTTTTTTAGGTGTGTATGCTGGGCAAAGGCCATTTATACATGGTCAGGGGCTGCTTTCATTTGCACCTCTGAACTTTTTCCTCACCTGGGAGGGATATGTGCCACTTCATTTGGTCATGGGATAGGGAGGAGCTGCGATTTACAGCCAAGGTTTTCAGGACATCTGTCTGGCACATCTGTTTGCTTCAAGCCTGGAACCACAGTGTGGGCAAGGAGTGCTCCATCTGTGGAGCTATGGGTGGGAGAACAAAAATACCAAGTTCTGCTGATACTCTGAGGTAAATTGTGTTCCTCAAATTTTAAGTGCTGGATGGTGTAGTTAGACTGATTTGGAATTAATGTTAGCAATATGGTACACATTCTTCAATGCATAATTGTTTCATGATTTTCACTGCAAATCTTGTTTCTGTAAATTTTTAGCCAATGTGAAAAGTCTAGGAAAAAGAACTAAGCATGATACTACTAAAATATTGGTTTTGAAAATAACGTTTACTTTAGCTTCTGAATCTCCTTTCTCAGGGACCAAACTTGAGAAGCTCTAAATCCAAGTGAAATGGTTACAAATGTTCTTAATTCCAAATGCATGAGAACCTCTGAGTGCATGAGTCTATTTCTGTCTTTTTAAAATTAATTTCATTTGTTTCCTGTGAGACAAATACAAACAAAGCTTGGAAGGTGGGGTATTTTGGAGATTGAAATATTACTGACTTGGTTCCTTGCATACTTAGACGTCTTATTTGTAATATATGTCATTTTTATTGAAGACTTATTAATACAAGTGAAGAAAGCGTTAAGAATGGTCCTTGCTTCACCTAGAGCTGTCGGGGCTCCTTCCCTTTTCCAGTATTAGGAGCAGTGATGCTGAATCCCCATCTTTCACACGTGGTGAAGCCTTGCTTCAGGATAAATCTTGTGTCATGCTACTTGGTCTTTCATAAATGAAATGCTGTTAATACCAAGTGCACACGGGTTGCATGGCATTGCTAGCAATCTACCCCATGTATCTACCTGTGGGTTTAACTGATGTTACTTTTAATTTTGCTTATCAGATCTAACTTTCCTCTGTACCTTTCTGACTGCTGTGACTGCAGTGGAAATTGATTCTAGCTTTTAAGATCACTTTGTCATTAGGTTTGCGTTGCTATATTGAAAAGCCACAGATAAAAGGGGCTGATAGACGAGGTGCAAGGATTAAAACTATGCCCTGTTCGTGTTTGTGTGTGAGGCAATAGATCTGCAAGATTGAGTTTATTTTCTCCTTGCTATTGTTAATGCTGTTTGGGAAGATGAAAATAGAACCTGCTTCTTTCCCAGTAGTTTTTTTTCTTCTATGCATTTCCGTTCGTGAGATTGTTCACCAGTCCTAAAACTTCATGCCCTATTTTTTTTTTGTGAGCAAAAAGCAGATTTTTTTTTTTTTAAGAGAATATTTATATCCACAAAGCACTATCAGAGAAATGTAAGAGAAAATACAGAAAGAGTACATGAAATTTTTCACCCAACATGCAGGTGAAGTGCCAAGCTTGCAAAAAAAAAAATTGTTCAGCTTTGACTAGACAATATACAAAAACATTAAGCATTACTGACAGCCTAAATAGCAACTCCCACTTTCACCCACGCAAAGCTCTGAGCTGGTGTTGGTTTATTCTTCTTCCTTTTGGAAATCTAAAATCTTAGCTTGCTTTGCCTTCAAGTAAATCTTTTCCCATTGCAGTGCTGAAGAATAGATTGTGGGGATGTGGTTGAGTTCAGACCTTTCTAAGAAAACAGAATTGCTCAATTAGACCCTCCAGAACAGGTTCATTTGTTGTAGTGAATTACATTGGTCACTAGCTACCATTAGGAAAGCAAAAGGGAAGGAGCAAGGGATCACACGTTCAGAACAGGTCAGATTAAACCAGACAGAAAGGTTCATGGTGTCATAAACATTGCAGGGAGTGAAAAAAGACTTTGATAGCTGATAACTTAATTATCTGCCACTATCAGTTTGGAAGGGCTTTTAAACATGTCCAAAGTGTCTACCAAAATTTCCAGCAGGAGTGACAGCAGATTTTTAAGTAAGGATAAAAATGCAGCAGTCTTCCTGGAATAAGAGTCTGACAGACTATGATGAATTACCTTATTATAGTAGTTCGCATGACAAATGTACTTGATCAGTGTTTCTTCTTGGGAATAGCTGAGCTTATCCAGAGGCAAAAGCTGAAAGGAAATGGAAGCTAACTAGTAATCCTAAGTGTAATACATCAGAATTTCTAGCAACAGAAGCTGAGAAACCTAATCAATTATTGTGTATGTCAATAACAAAACAATCCTCATGTCCCCCATAGTGTTACTTCTTCCTTCATCTGTTTAGTATTATTGATAGAAATTTCACATACACATACTTTTATAATTGACTCAGAGGTCTACTTAAAGCAAAATGCTGGATAAATAGCAAGATTTAGCCTTTTCCTAGGCTGCAGGAGCAGTCACAGCACTAACTCAGAGTACCTACCTTGTGCACAGAGACTGACAGAGAAATTGAGATGGGGCACATCTGTGTGATGACAAATGACAGCTGACTGTCAATATGCAGCCTTGAGAGCCGTGTTTATGAAGCCAGTTTGTGGGTCTGTAGGGGTGCAGGTGCCCATGATCTGCTGGGTCTCATTGGGGGAGCAGCCAGAGCTGCCCCTTGCTGGATACGGCCGGGTCCAGCTGACCCAGCACAGGGCATGGCTGAGCCCACAGCCAGGATGGTGAGGAAAAACGTGAGAAAGAGCCCTCAGGGGAGAGCAGGAGGAGATGATCCAGATTCCCCTGCAGACCCCATGGAGAACCCCATGCTGGAGCAGGGAGAAAGCAAGAGGAGGAAGAAGTGGCAGAGAAGAGTTGTTGTGGGCTGACCACAGCTCCCATTCTCCAACCTTGTTCCACTGGGGGAGGCAGAGGATTTGGGATTGAAGAAGTAAAAGTGTTTTGTGTTTTTTCTTTGTTTCTTGCCATCCAACTCTGTTTTAGCTGGCAATAAATTAATTCAATTTTCTCCCCAGTCAAGTCTGTTTTGTTGGTGGCAACAAAAAAATGAGCATTTTCATCTTATTCTCTCCTCCCTGTCCTGTTTTGGGAGGGGGAGTGAGAGCAGCTGGGTGGGCACCTGGCAGCCAGCCAAGGTCACCCCACCACAGCTTCTTTCTGGATTCTGTGTCTTGATATAGTATCTCAATCCCTGTCTCTATCTAGCACACACATATTTCCTCTTATTATTTTCCAAGTGTTTCCACTTAGAATTAATATAAGGTATAGTACGTATTATCTAGAATAATATTCAGGCTTTGTAGCTACCATTTGTTAAAGTAACTTAAGTTTAGTAAATCAGTATAAATGAGACACAATAATTATCATTGTTTTAAATTCTACATCATTTCAGAAGAACCTCATGGCATAGGACCTAATATGTGATTGTTTACCCAGTGCATTAGACCTATGGTTCAAACCTGTAGTTTTATAATTTGCCTACCTTACAATTTCAGCATGAAAGTAGTGGACATCCTACTTCAGAAATTAGAGTTTATAAATAAGCTTTTCATCACTGATTTCTCTAAAGGTGTAAATTAGGTTGTTACCCCAATTTCAGTTGAGAGCTTACATCTGGCCTGTCTGGCTTTGAGAAACAAGGCTACAAGCCTGTCTGTGAGGATGCAAAATGTATGTAACAGAAGTGTGAAATTCAGATGGAGAAAAAAAATCTCTGTATTTTGGACAAATCAGATATTTTGGTTTGACCCTAACTTTTTTTTTTTTTTAAACTTGACCTATGCATTTAAAACACTCTCCACTTTTGTTTTGTTTTGTTTTGGTTTTTTTTGTTGTTGTTCGGTTAGTCCTTAAGCAAAGAATATGTGGTTCTAATATCTTCTAACACTTCTTACAAGACTGTGGCATAGTAAGTGGATTAATACACTGATGATGTGTTGCTCTAAGTAATGGAAGTTAGACTCAAGTAAAACTGAAGGTAAATTTTTTGTGAAAATTATATCTATAATGTTTGGGGTTTTTTTCTTAACGTATTATTACTCTTCCTCTGATTTAGTCATTGGCAATGGTTTTTCCAGCTAGCAGTGTGAACTGGGGACATTTTCCTATGTTCCTAGTTATATATAATTATTAGTTTGTTTCAAGGCATGATGTGAAAATCAACCATGCATGCAAAAAAAAAAGTTTGCGCTGTTGTTTATCTTGGCTTTAGAGGACACATAAGTACATCTGCATCCAAGCTTTCAAAACTCGTCAGAAAATCATTTCATAAAGAAGAATTACTTCTGTTAATGCTTACATGGAAATTGTGGAAAATAGGAGTTTGTTATTGCATGTGCTTCGTAGTACCGCGTACATAAAGCACTCAGGGAACTTTAATGACCTTGATTGCATTAAAATAATATAGTTAATGGGAGACATAGTCAGCTATTTTGAGAGTAACATTGATGATATAACACAATTTTTTCTCATTGTTTTCTTTGAATTGTTATAGTATTTCTATGATTTAAAGGAGTGGGACTGTATTTTGGGTCAAAAGACCTATTTTATTATCCCTATAAGTATCTGTTCAGACTGTATGAATGTGATGCCTCTGAGAAAATTAGCATCTGTCACCTTTCTTCAGGAAGTGACAAGCTATAGGTTTTGCTAAGTTAGCATAATTACTGGAAGAATCTCTCCACAACAATAAGGAATTCTGTGGTAACATAAGTAGAGAAGTTTAGTAAAGCACATTGTGCTTTTTCCTTATGGGGAGGGAAAAATTAAGGGAAAAAGCAAACTATATTTGTCTCTACAGGACTCAAGACTGCTCAGCACCCTTCTATATAAACATACTCCTAAAGGCTTATTGATCATCTTCTTTAGACTTAGCCAACATGTTTTGTCTTACTGCTTTTGTTCTTACTGTGGGTAGCTTTGTGAAGGGAGAAGTGGGTTCTTGCATTCTTTGTTTAGAAAAGTGCAGTTCCAGTAGGTATCATCTCTACTGAGAACTTACATATCCATAATAATTAAAAAAATCTGTCTGAAAATAAAAAGATTCTGTAGTTTCAATACCAACCTTTGATTGGTGTTCTTGTTCGATCCATCTGTATCTCAAGCTACATTTTAGGTGGAAAGCTGGATGGAAAGGTTGAGGAGGCAGGTGGGGGTTCTTTGAAGTAGTTCAGGGCACAGCTGATGCACTTTGTTCTGTTTAGGACTGATTTTATATCTTAATTGGACTCACGTGCTATTTGGGTTGAATTCTATCAGAGAACACCAAAATAAAGAACTGTTAGTTTCCTGCAAGGTCTCCTATGCCTTTTTCCCATGAAGAAAATTCCCATTAATTTTATAATTATACATTTGCTCCTTATTTTAGTTCTTCAATATTTTCCTGCCTCTTTATGAGTTTTTTTTCACATCTTTATAAAATAACATTTTAAATTGCCAGTAAAGAGCAAATGCGTACATTTAAAAGTAAACCAGAAAATAATTGAATGAGATTCTACTTTTTTTTTTACTAGGTCTCGTTGTGCAGAATAATTTATTTTGTCCTTTATTTCAGAGATTTATCTTACTGATGTGTGTAGCATAAATTCAGTCATATGGTACTTCTGTCGAAATTTTGACAAAGCAGTTAAACAGAAGAGTGGGTAAAACTGCAAATTAATTGAATGGATAGACTTGGGTCTAATGCTTCTTTAGCTCTCATTTGCTTGTTTTGTTCTGCTTAATTTAGCTGCTTTTCAGCTCATAAACTTCAAAGTCAACTCAAAGTCAAGCTCAAAGAGAATTCATATGATGCAAGCAGGCCTGATTAGCCTGAGAGCTGTAACCAAGTCTTGGGTCTGTGCAGTCTGACTGTGGTGAAGATGTAAATATTTATTTTTTTGTATTCCAGGCTTGAGCTCAATGGATTAATTTATAGTAAGAAATAAAGGAGGTTGTTAAGATTTAATATATAAAATTAGTAGTCTAAAGATTTTAAAGACATTTAAAATCTGTCTTAAGGGAAGGTAATTTAGTAGTGTGGCTCATTAGTAGTGATCACAACTTAAAATCATGGGGGTTTTTCATTACTGTGAATGATTTTATAATGGATTTTCCCAACTGGGTTTTAAGAACAATGTATCTGTTTATTCAAGGCTACTCTTATACTCTATTGATATTGGTATAGGACTGCTGTTGATTTCTAACTGCTCAGATACTTGTTAAACTCTGCTTGTTCCTGGATCATTGATCATAAAACCTATAACTTTCAATTTACACCTCACTTGTAAAGTTCTGATCTCTTTAAATCATATGGAAATGAATTTTAACCTTTATAAAAACCTCTAGTGATGCTTTTTCCTTATGCCATTCTCTGTTCCTTCAGTGTACACAACACAGAATTCTTCCTTGGTCTAGTTTGCTTTGTTCCCTTTGTGTCCAACCAGTGCCATTTTGCTATCCCACAGCAAAGCAACTTTCTTTACTAATTATTACATTGAAATTGCTTGTTGCTCATGAACATCTGCTGCTCAATTTCACAGCTGAAAATACAGGGTATAATACTATACCCTATCCTTTATTTTTTTTTTCTTTCCCTTTCTCTAACATGTGTCCCAGCTACTAAAACCTGCACGTGTTTTGGTATTTCAGATGACAGCAATAAATCCCCGAATACACTCTTAGAATCTGTTTTTCTTTTCCAAAGACCATTTTAAGTTTTCTCTCACACATCATGAAAGAGACAGGGCTGGTGGCTGCAGTTGTGATAGTCATTGATAAAAACAGAATAATACACATAAATCCTAAGATAAATACATTTTTGATTCTGCAATTTGATAAGAAGAGTGGTGAGGAAAGAGTAGAGGGATGCAACAGAAAGAGTCTAGCTCTGGAGCTCCTCTTTTTTTGTCTTAGACAAATGGCATGACCACTGAATAGGGAGGATTTGTAGAACTGTGACAACATTTGCAGTAGCAGGACTTGTGTATGACAAAGTCTTCCTGTCTCAGAAGCTGCTTGGCTTGCCCTGATGTAAGCCAATTTTTTTTTTTTTAATTTAATCTTGAAATATTTTCAGATTGTAACACTTCTGCATCCCTCTTCAAAGTGTTTCACAACCTCTAAATAAAATACATTGACATTTGACGATCTAAATACTTTGTTTTTTAGAAAAACAAAATAGGTGATATTCCTGCCAGAATATTCTATAATTCTTCAAGTGTAATAAAATCTTTACTGGAAGTTGTGAGGATGAAGCCAAGCAGCTTTTCTCTAGAATAAAATCAGATAAATACTACAAAGCATTTACCACTGGGAATGTTACTTCCCCACCCCAAGACCATCACTCATCCCAATTAAGTCACAATTATCAAGGAAAATCTACAAAAACCAGCTAAGTTGGTTGCTAAAAGATAATGAACTCAACAGAGGGGACAAGAAAAGAATTGGTTTTAAAGAAAGCTCTGTTCCACAGATTTCAATAACAGGGGAGGAAAAAAAAAAGTTAGTTTTTCTGTCCCATAGCTGTTCACTGAGAAAATCACTTAGATCGCCTAATGGATAAACAGAATTAGGTTAAAGGAAAGGTTGGGATCCTCTGCCAACAAAGCTTTCTCCACTGAGACTTATCACACTCTCTGTTGTGCCATTTCAAGCATTGCTATTACCAGAAACTAACCCAGACCTGTCGAAAGGATCTAGTTAAAAAAGCAAACAAAAAACTGGTTTTCAAGTTTAAATGGTTTGAAGTTTAGAGTGGGGAATGTCACCAAGCAGTTTTGGGTCAGTGCATGGCTACACAAACAGAGCATGAAGAAACTGCAGTCTGGGGGGAGAAAGAAAGAGGCAGATGCACATCTGTTGGTGCTGGAAAAAATGCACCCAACCTGTGCTTGCTGGATGTGTCAGTGATGCTGAGCCAGGACCAGCGAAAGATGATGTACTGGTGGATTTTAAATGATCTGAAAACCTTTGTGTGTTGAAGCCGTACTAAGTTGGCTGGTTTTGTATTCATTTTTGCTGTGTTGCTCAGAAGTTAAACTAAATTTGAAAGCTAAATTTTAAAATCATAAATATCATATCATTTTATAAATATCTTATGTTTTTATATGTTTTCACCCCAAAATGTATTTTGTAGCACAGTGAGCCCTGATGGTTTATGGCAGTAGCTCTAAACTAGGATATTTTGTCTCATTTTTCCCATAAGGTGAATTCTGGTGGAAAGTAAACAATTTTCTAGTCTTGGTTGAGACTCCAGTAATCCACACAAGTGTTAATAAACAGCTTGTAGGAACAAATTTTCAGTTGTCCCAGGAATTCATATATTCCATAGTTCAAGCAGTTGAAAGAACTTGTAATTTCTTTGTTGTTGGCATCATTAAGGTAAAGTTACTTTGCTTAAAAGAATGTGTACCCTTCAAAGGTCAGGTTGTTTGAAAGCATATGTATTTACTAGTTTATAAACACTTCATAAACAGAAGGTACCACTACTGCTTCAGATATTCCTTGAGCTTCAAGATACTGCTGACAAAAACTCATTGGACCTTTGTCATTGTTAGCTGGCTGTTGAAAAAGAAACTGGAAGACAAAATAAAACCAAAGCATTTTTGAGAGTATCATAAGAAAAAAAAAAATCTGTGTAGAGTGAGAGATAAAAAAGCCTTTGAATTTATACTTTCAAAAAAAAAAAAAAAGTATGTATGTGCATTTGTACAAGTGGTGCACACTAGACAAAGTTTGAAAGTTAAGAACCTGAATCATACTAAGATATTTGCAAAAGTGGAACTTGGATTTTCACATGGCTTTTAAACTTCCTTGATTGAAAAGATCCAGTTTTTGATCAGCTAAGGAGAGAAAATGACAAAACTGTGATAGAAGTTGATACCAAATCTCTTGTATTGATTTAATACTAAAGACCATTTTACCACTAAGTAGTCTAAACCTAATTTGTTGGTTGTATGTAGTTCATTCTTTAATTTGCAAAATGTATGATTTGAACAATGCTATGAATTAATCTAAAACAATTTCTCTTTTTTGTTCTAGGTAAGAGAATATCAGGTTTCTCTAACCAGACCACATCAAGGTAACAGATTTCAGATATCTGAAGCCTATGATGGGACTATAATTGTCTGTGTGTGTATGGGAACATCAGATTTCCTTTCATACGAAAAGTGGCTGAATCAGTAGAATAGTTGATTTCCAAAGGAGAAGTAGCCAACTTTAGCAGATCTTTAACAAACCTTGAAAATATAGTAGAGAAAAATTGTATTCTGAGCTACTGTCTTTTTGGTTTATGTTTTGCTTTTCTTCTGTGAAAACTATTTAATTCATGTTGTTACCATGCTTGGATGTATTTTGTATGTCTGTATATTTACAAAGTAAGGCTAAGACAACAATATTGCCACGTTGTGATTTTAAAAATTAAGGGGAAAAAAGGAAGAAAAAAATAGTTTGATGCAAATAGTAACAAAGTATGGAGTTGCCTATGTAGTTCACAATATCAAGATTAATGTCAAAGGTAGGGTTTTCTGAAACACCATTGTGCCATAAGGATGCTTCATACTCATTTCTGCTTGTAGACAGTATTTATAGGCTGACATATTGCTAAGAGGTGGGATTGGCACAGCTTGGCAGTGCTACACAGAGTGATGTGCTCAAGCATTCAAAATACTTATATTAATATCATTTGTAATCTTATTATTAAGTCTCAAAAAAAAAAAAAATCGATCACACTATTTATTTTTTTTTTAACTTACTTGCGTCCCTTAAGGTTTTTTTGTGCTGAGACAGGCCTTCATCCAGCCTTTTTTATTTGATTATATGTTATTATTGGATATGGGTAACTCTAAAAACAAACAAGCTTGGTTTCCTTTTACATCCTCGGTGTTAATCAAGATTTACGGATATTACTTCTGTAAGAGTCTTGTATTTCAAATAGACAACTGAACCTCATTTATCAGTGTGATTATTGACACAAAATACAATGGATTACAATAGCTTCAGCCAAGATCCAGTACTAGAATATCTGTCATCTACATCTTTCTAAGAGTCTCCTGGAAAATTTAATTATAATTTTTTTGTATTTTTCCCCTCACCAATAACCTGTGCTTTTGTGGTCCTTGCTGTGGCTGTTTTCCAGCAAGATTAGTGTGTAGCCTCTTGAAAACAACTGGAACATATCGGAGGTCTTTGTTTCCTTGATTGCCTCCTGCCTTTAAAAATGCAACTTTAAAATGAATGATAGTGCTGGCGTATCCTTAATAATGTTGTATTCACATTTGAGCACTGATTTTTTTTTTTTTTTTTTTTTTTTTTTTTTTTTTTTTTTTTTTTTTTTTTTTTTTTTTTGCTACCAGTATCTACACTGTTGAATACTGGGATACATAAAATCCTGCAGCTACACAAAGATGAGTAAACAACATAAATCCTTTACTGCTAGACAGAATGGTGTGATGAATCTAAATAGCTTTTTAAAGGTAGGGTTTGCTGAGATGTCCAGAGATTTTGAGATTATTTTGCTAAATCACTCAGAGTTCTGTGGATAACTTTGGGATAGGAGGGTCTTTCCTTGTCTAGCTGCATTTTGAATGCCTTGTCAGTGCCATTGGATCAGCATAAGATAGATAGTTATTTGGTATAGTAACATCTGTTGTTCTGCAATGTACTACCAGCAGATGCTCTTGCTTTAAATGTAATATGCTCTTTGTTTTAATCTTGGTGCATGTTACCTGTAGCAGATGAATGGTACTAAAGTTGAGGTGCAGGTTTTGAAACCATGGATTATGTATCTCTGATCAGACTGATACCTGTAAATTGTAAAGAGCATCATTAGGTTTGATAAGGATGGCAGTTGGAACAGCTTGTGACTTATTCCTCAAACTGGCATGCAGAATTCTTCTGACTCTAGGGCAATTTGTACTTTTTTCTTTTTTTTTTTTCCTTCTCTCCCTTCCATCTCTCCCTGCCCCCAGTAGCCATCTTTTTTTTTTTTTGTTCCTGGTGAATTCATGAAACTGCATAGACACATATCTTACCAGAACTAGAAGACTGTTCCCAGAATCTGTCACTGTTTTTCCCCCTCACACCACATCAAGAGCTGTAGTGACAGAAATGTTAAGTGCTCAAATCTCTAACTTAATTGACTTTGCATGCTGGCAAGTGGTCTAGACTAAGATCATTTTAAGATAATCAATGTTTCCGACTTTATGTAAATGCATGATAGTGCATATTTATTTAAGAGAAATAAAATGGGGATGATACTAGGCATTTCTGTAGTCAGAGGAAATTTTTTGGTAAAAAAATGCTCCTTTTCCAGGAGCACTTCAACCAGAATATTTTACAATGCAATGCTCTTAAATAAGTTTGCACAGCAGGCATCCCGTATTTCTTGGTGTTAACAAGTCCACTTGGAAGTACCATTTCTTTTTTCCAAGGAGTAGCTTGCTATTACTTGTATGAAAATCCTCTTTTCTGTTACAGAGTTACAGCAATCAAGAGATTCTCACATAATGACGGCATCTGCTGAATGTTGTTAAAATTCTTCATACAAGCACAGACAAAAAATTTTGGGTTGCTATAGATGTTTCTTTGCATGTTGCTGGCTATTTCACCGTTGTGCAACCTGAAGTTACTTTCCTGTTTAAATTTTTTAGTGACCGAAAAATTTTTAGCAATAATAACTCTGCATGATTGTGTTTTACCCAAAGAGAATGCAAGAAGTTATAGAAGGCACTTTGGTTGTTCCTTTTCCTGTGTCTATCTTCACCCTGAAGTCTTTGCTCAGTACATTTGCCACACCTATTTTGAAAATTTGATCTTTTTTTATGGTTCTGTGGGGAAGCAGATAATTTTAGAACTTCTTTAACTGTAATTAGCTCAGTCCAGCCTTTATGTGTTCTGGGGTTTTTTTTGGTTTTTGTTTTTTTGGGTTTTTTTGACAAATAATTAACTCTGCTTCTCTGTCAAGCAGATATTTATGTTATAAGGTTTGTCTTCCTGTGCTAGTCATCTACCATGTTGTGGTTTATCAAAAGGGTAAAAAATCTCATTGGTTGAGATAAAAAAAATTAATAATTGAAATTATATAGTAATCATCATCATCATCATTTGTAAATAAAAGGAAAATAACAGAGAAATAAACCCCAAAAAAGGCAAGTGATACAAACAAGAGTAGTTGTTCACCACCACTTGACTGGTGTGTCCTCCCCCAACTCCTTGTGCATCCCACCCACCCCTCTTGCTCAGGTGAGAGGCAGAAAAGACCTTGGCTCTGTACAAGCCCTGCTCAGCAGTGAGGAAAACATCTCTGAATTACCAACACTGTTTCCAGCACAAATCCAAAACTCAGCCCTGTAGCAGCTACTGTGAAGAAAATGAACTCTATTCCAGCCACAGCCAGCATACCTCTACTGAAAGAGATGTTACCAAAGTTCTTAGGAGATCTATTTCTTTGGGTCCATTAAGATTAATAGAGGTTTTTGAGCAGTTCGATGAAATAGCATATTAATGCAGTATAATGTTATATAAAGCTACATGATGCTTAACCAAAACTACTCAGGATAATTTGTGACAAAGGCTATTATAATCCATTAGCCATCATTTCCAAGGCAATTTTCAATCACTTTTAAGTTGTGACAACAGTGTGTGCTGTAAATTATTATATGAATTGCAGAGATTCTTGGGTTTTTATATCATTTTCACATACAACTATGCTGCAAGCAGTGTTTTTATAGGTGAGGTTACGTTAGGGCAACTTGGATTTTTGTCTCTCTACCTATTGTGAATGGAGGTATGGTCTCTTTGTGATAAAAATGGGTAGGGATAATGGATAATCCCTCCTTTTATGCTGCAATTCTAGTTTAGGAAAAAGTCATTAAACATAAGACTTGAATTCGCCAGTAAAATAAAATACCTTCAGTCTATAAGATTTCTTGCCAGTGCAGGGCTTAAATTAAATTTAGGACTATAAGTAGATTTATGAGGTTAAAGCACACTGAATTTTTCCTCCCTGTAAACTGCCTTTGCCGTGAATGAAGAAGGAGTTGTGTAGAAACACTAATAAAAGATTAAATTGTTAAAGCACACACCCACATTAAATATCCATGTGGTATCACAGGAAGGATTATGTGGAAATTGGGGGGCTTCTTTTTGAAAACTTCCTTTTTGTCCTTGATTTTTCAAAATTTAACATTCTTTTGTGATGGTTTCTGTGCACATTTGTAAAATTGATCTCCAAATTTAAGGTTTTCTTAGAGTAAATGAACAATGAAAAAGGAAAAAAAAAGTTCTAAATTGCCTATGATATAATTTTCATTGAGGAAAATTAATTATATCCTTCAAAAGTGTGTTTCACAGAGTGACAGAGTTGTTGGGGTTGAAAGGGTCCTGTGGAGATTATCCAGCCCAAAAGCCCTGCCTTCAAGGCAGGGTCACCTCAAGCAGGTGATACAGGAAAGGGTCCAGGCAGGGTTTGATTGTCTCCAGAGAGGGAGAATCCACAACCTCCCTGGGAAACTGTTCCAGTGCTCTGCCACCCTCAATGCAAAAAATTCTTCCTTACGTTGATGTGAAACTTCTTGTGTTTTAGTTTATGGCCATTGCTCCTTGTCCTGTTGCTGGGCACCAATAAAAAGAGTTTGGCACCATCCTCCTGATGGACAGTAATCTGGAATGGTTTGTCTGCTCCTTAGATTGCTGGCAAGGTAACCCCAAATCCTCAGCCAGAATTCCTCCAAAAGCAATGCCCCATTGCATTGCCCTTGACATGGGAGGCATTATTAGATCACATTTTAGCTTTTAATGAAAGACCATAAAATCCTAATGCATGTACACACAAATCAAAAGCCAGCTGAAGTAAAGCTCATTTCTATAGTGATCAAATTATTCAGTAGAAAATCTGGCAAAATTACTGTACTGTTGTGATAATAATTAAAGAAAAATATATTGCTTTTCAAATCATACAATTTTAGTAGAAATAAAACTAGAAAGCTAAATCAAAACTGTTTTCATATCAATCAAACACCAGTTAATTTTTAACAAGATTTTTTAAGAAGAAACCTTCACAATTAAGCTGCTATTAATGCATTAAAAAGTAAATGCAAATATGTTGCTTTCCAGATCATAGGGTTTCAAACCAAAAAGCAAATTCTAGTGGAACACAGTCAACTAATTTTTCCTCATCTGAGTCATTCAACTTTTCATCAGTGCTCTTTTTATTCCCCTTGATTTGACTATTCAAAAATTCTGTTGCTGTCACCCAGTCATAATTTTTTTTTTCTTCTTCTTCTTTTTCCTCTTTCTTTAAATCTTTTTTGACGAAGTTCAGTGTAGTAAAGAGCAGTACCATGGTGTGTTCTGCCAGGCCTGTTGGATGTTCCCACAGAGGTGACACTGGGAATGAAGGCACAGATCTCTGATGAAACTGCTCAAACCAAACATGGAATGTGGGTGGGGAATTTTGGGTTGAGAGCAATAAAAATAGTTTGTGAATGAAGACAGAAAATATTTTAGCAGTCTTGTCTAAGGATGTTTTCCTGTACAATTATTGTTACTCACATGGAAGATAAGTTGGACAATAAAATGACTTACAAACAAAGAGGTGAATTAAATGCTTTGAGAGACCCAGCCCATAACTTTTTAATGTTGTATTTCAGTATATCAATCTGCATGCCCAGAGCTTTTGTTCCAGAATATTCTTGCTATTTTATTTGAAAAACTGGCCAAATATTTCAGTTATTAGCCGGAAATATATCAGGCTTCAGGGAAACCTACCAATAATTCTTGTACTGTTAGAAGAAAATCTGATGAGTTAATCAGTATTACCACTTGAAGTAGTAAAAGGGATTTGAATTGGGTTTTTTTTGGTTGTTTGTTTGTTGTTGTTGTTGTTTGTGTTCTTAAATTTCTCTACATTCTGCTCTAAAAAATCCCAGAAAGACTCACTGCTAAAAAGTCTTCTGGAAAATGCTGTTCATTCGTTTATTTCTCTTTGGAAGGGATTCACGTAAAAAGAGTTCGATTCTGGCATAATACGAAATGTCAAGGAATTGAAATTTGGAAGGTGGTTACTACTCCTTAAAATGAAAAATATGCATTGGGAACTAATAGCAAATGTTCTACATTATGGTGCAAAACCCCCCAATAGTTTCACCCTCTTGTCACCTTTCTTCATTAAGTATTCTTTGTTGGTGTTTTCAGAGCAGAATGATCTGGCACTGTGCAGCTGACAAAGAAGCGAATGACAGCTCCTCAGTGATTTTGGGTTAATCAGTCTAATTACCTTTCACTCCATTGCAGTGGCAACATCAAGCTTGTGAAGGAAAACTCTCCAAGAAATACCCAGGTCTCTCCTATTGTGTTTTACATTCTTCATGCAGGCTCTGTTGCAACAATTCATTTTAACATTTACTTCATCCCATTAAAGTAACTCCTGAATGGATGGAGGTGGGTAATGAAGAGCTTCCCTGAACTGCAGTCTAGTTGTGAGGATACAACTAAAACCTTTGCTTTACAAGTCATGAGCTTCAGTGGGTCAGGAATTAGAGAATCATAGAACATCTTGAGCTGGAAGGAACTCATAAGGATTATGAGTTCAAGTCCCTGCTTCTCACTGGTATCATCTTGTCCTCATGTCCCCTTATCCTCCCAGAGTGGGGAGTCCTTGGACAATGAGGCGGTCTGGCACTGACCTGCCACATTTTAAATTCAACCACCAGTAATTTAAGTTCACATTTTTATGTTAGACTTCCCCAGAGGTGATGAGGGAGGGTGTTCAGAGTCCATGCTGTTCGGGGTTTGGTGGCATTTCATTTTTATGGCCACACAGCGAAGCCTCACATGGCAGCCATTGGTTAATATGTCTGTAGATGTATTATCTATGTTTTATCTTTTTTTCATATAACTCTACAACCTTAATTATTATCTCCTGGTTCAGAGACAGCTCATAAAATTTTATTTCATCCTTTTTACTTCTGTGGCCATTCTTTCACGATTCTGGCAAGTGTTTGTGTATTGCTCCCTTAAATCTGTCTTCTGTCATTTTCATTTTGCTGCAATTCAATTTAGTGAAAGCAGGTAGAAGGGAAGTAAATTTTTTGATAGTGATGCAAACCATCAGGGGCTGAAAGCTGGTCAAAGTAAACACAATTGCATAGTTTGTGATATTCAGACAAAAGTTAGCAGATTAGTAGCCCTGTAATCAGAAATCCTTCTCTCTTTATCATTACCTGGCCTTATCTGGATATTTATTTGTTTATAGCACTTATTTTTGAAATTTGATTTTCCAGATGACTAAAAAAGCCTATGCCAGAAATCAAATTATTTTTTTTCTCCCAAGTGATGTATTAGATCCACATTCGTCCCCACTTGTAAAGTCTTTGTTTTGACCCATTTATTTTGATTCTTTTCTAAGCGTGTTTTCACAGGCACATAAACAATTCAAATAACAATAATATGTGTAAAGCAAGTACACCAAGATACCTCAGATGCTCTATTTAGATAGAATATGCATCTAAATTGATTCAGAAGTAATATGCACTTTGGCAAGGTGCCATGACTTTCAGACTTGTCTGTAGGAAGAATCAGCAGTGGAAAATAACCAAAGTTGGAGAAGACAAAGAAATACAGGTTGTCTTTTTGCACATGCTGAATTTCAAAAAACATTCCCTAATACATGATTTTGTTGGAAATGCAGAATGATGCAAACCAGCATATTCTGTTAACCATCAGCATTACTAAGGGCAGGCTCTTCATGTGATGCCTTCTGTCCTCTGTATTTGAGTCAATGGTGGTCAGTTTATATATGTAGATGCAGGGAAGTTTCTTTGGGAATATCTCACCCAGCCTACTTGTTGTGCATCACACTGTACCCTGCACTTCTGCCCTCAACAAATCCATAATTTCCAATTAGAGACTAAGGATGGTGCCAGTCCCACAGTCACCGTGGGAGAACAACTCTGCAGCAGCATTGCTCCTGTGCCTGGCTGTTCATTGTCTGACACCCCATTCTTCAAAGAGTGTTCAGCACCCTGTGGCATAGACAACTCTCTGCTTTTTTCTCAGAGACATCCAGATTCCCATTTCTTCTGCTTTTTAACTCCTTAGCTTCCTTGGGGTAGAAAATAAACCTCTGCCAAAACCTGGAGGGTTTGCCAAATCTCCTACTGTCTTAAAAGAGGGAGTGAGCCTTTGGGAACAATAGGAGACCTGAGAATAAAAGTCTTTCATAGGAGTAATGTTCATTTTTAAGAGCTCCATACACATGACAGTATGATAACTTGCTCTGTCATGCACATTTGTGTATGTCTGTCATTTGTGTTATACACCTTAAATTGCACAGAATGCTGTTGTTCCTCAAGGTGCTCTTTAAAATGCGAACAATACTTTTAATTTAAAAGTTTTGGAGATAAAACATCATAGTTTAAGTAGTGTATGAACTGATAATTTTCTTAGCTTTGTGAGGCCCCTTAATTCAATATAAAATCGTGAACACTACTTTTTTTCCAGTTTATACTTTTGTGTGATTCCACAAAAAATCCTGGTAGATTTTTTGAATGCTGCTGCTTCTACTGAACATCTATCATAAATAGTGCAGAAGGACACAATCTCTTTGTTTATTGATGGGCACGGCTCAAATGATGCTAGAGTATGGGGGGCAGCATGAGTTGTGGCCCAGCCATTCTAACGAAGCAACTTGTATTCCAGTAATCTGTATAAAAATGGATGTATCGCTTCTCTTACTGTGTGGTCAGTATTGCTGATGTTTTAAAGATTTACTTCAAAATTAAGTTGGGTATAACGTACGTCAGTCACTGATCAGTAGACAAAAATAAAGCTCCGTAATTTTTTTTCCTTGAAAATGAAGCATGCAAAGGATTCTTCTCATGCTCCTTTATTTTCTTTTGAGTTCACTGTTATGCATTTTACCCAGTGAACAGTAAGAGGAATGTTTACGTGCTAAGGGTCTATAAAACTGCAGTGTTCACTGGGAAGATATCTGTATCTTAAAGTGTTTCTCAGTTGAGAGTATTACCTCTAATTTGTGACTTTTTACAATAGTTGTCAACTACAAGATAATCATATATTAACATGAAAACTAGGCTATAATTTTTAAGAAATTGTAATGGATTTAGGTCATTCTTGTTTGCAGATATGTAATTCTGAAGAAATGAACTTAGAGGTCCTACTTACTGGTGTTTGTCATTGAGTACCTGGTGTCTAAGTGCATGTGGTTAAGCACTTTCTCCTCCCCTAAAGGTAAATCCTGATAAAAAATAGAGTTGAGTTCATTAAACTTCCATAATTAATTGTTTCTCTTGAAAACAAGAGAAAATTGATGTGTCCTGAGTACAAATTACATCTTATGTTTATAGAAACAAGCTTAGTTTCAATCAGAGGTTTCACTTGAGTAATTTTTTCATTATTCAGGTTAGTGAAGACTTCAAGGATTGGCTTTTTTAGTTAATACCTTTGTTTGGTTTGGCTTTAACAGAGGTCAGCTGTCTTGTAATTCTGGTTTCCAGACTTGTTTGTTGTTGATGCTGCTTTCCATGTGTGACCTAATTTCTCGGTTTGAAAGACAGGTGTCTGCCAAGGAAGGCAGGAGTCTCCCTTGGAAAAAAAAAAAAAAAAAAAAAAAAAAAATGCAACCCCCTTCCCTCCGAATTATTGTAATTTTGAAATTAAGGGGTTTTCAGGCAAAGATAGGAGGAACAGGAATAGCAGTTCTTTACTATTATATATCTATATGTGTAGAACCAGTCAAACAAACAGCAATAACTGTGGCAGTAACAGCAAACAATCACAAACCCAGTCCCAGCCTTCTCGGCTGTCGGGCCCTTTCCCCTCGGGTGCAGTTCCGCTCGCAGCCGGCAGGGGCGCTGGCGGCTCCCGGTGAGCAGGGCAGGTGCGATGGTTCCCCCGCGGCTGCAGGGGGCGCTCCGGAGCGAGCTCGGGGAGCACGCGGCACCGGTGCCCTGGGATCCCGGGAAGAGATGGAAGAAAGGCTTCACAAACCCCTGGGCAGCCGATCCCGGTGTCCGGCCGGACCCTCGGGAACAGCAGGCTGGAACGGCAGGGACGAGCACAAATCCTGGGTGGCAGATGAGATGTATCGAACTCCGGAGCTGCAGTGGGAACCCCCGGAGGTCTCTGCAGGCAGGGCGTGCGGGGCTACAGAGTAGCAAAGGCTCAAAGCAACGGTGGGGTCAGGGCGGCTGCAGCCTGGCTCCCAGCAGGGTAGGGAAAGGTGGGCTTGGGAATCCTGGGGGTCTCTCCGGTAGAAGGAAGGCATCTGAAAAAGCAGAAGCCTGCAGTGCTGACGAATTCCTTCCAGCCTCTCTCTCCGTCTAAACACCAGGAACTAACAGACCATAAGCCCAGGTGAAAGAGAGTACCCAGCTGGACCCCTTCTTCTGTGGCCAGGTCTTTTGTTTTTCTTAAGCACCCAGTAATTTGTCCCCCTGGCAACATGTATGGGGAAAATTCTTTAAGAGAAAAAGAAAACAGAAGAACTCCTAAAACCCCAACACCTAAGAGACATCATTCCATTTCTGGAAATACTGAAGAAATCAATTCCTCACATGCAGAGCATTTAATGCATCGCAAGTCCCAGCTTTGTAAGCAGAACTTTTGTTATTTATAAAGAAAATGAGTTTTATATTTTGCAACTTTTACTGCCAGTTTTTTCAGTTATGAAGTGTCTGTATGCACATGCCGAAGGGCACAGATATATTCCTGTTGTGTTTGATTGGCCAGACTCTGCTCCTTTGTCCTTTTTAACTCCAAAAAAGTGCCACTGTGTGAGAAGCTGGATACTCTGTCCCTCTCTGAAGCATGCGTGTACATTCAAGAACTCATTTTTAGCACAACTGAGTAATTTGCCTTTTTTATAGCATTCAGCTCTCATTCATTAAGTCATTTGTTTCTGTGTTAAGGCTGGCACAAGGCATTAGTGATAAAAGCAATCTGAAGGTGAGCAATCAAAGAAACATAGGTGTATGTAGCTAAAGCAGCAACTTTGTTCTCTGAAAAAATGATGTGACTTTGTAGTAGCAGATTCAGCGTGTCTGCTCAGCAAAACAAAGTGACTCCTTGGGTGAAAAGTCCTCTAATGGAAATGAGTGTTTGCTTTTAAGGACTCTTTGGTTTTCATTGTGGGGATAAACTGCTTGTTGAAGTATCCAGGATGGTGGAGCACCTTGTGAATGCATTCCTGATCCTGCGGAAAGGAGAGGAAGAAGGAAACAGGACCCTGCTTTATAGGAATGTTTGCTTCATTTTCTCAGTAAGACTTTCCTGTGGAAGAAAGTGTTGGAGGTTGAGCTATTCAGACCTTGGCAGGTTATATATCCCCTCAGCTCCCATTTAATTAACAGGAAAGGACTCTTAACAATATTTTGGTTTGAGAACCTTCACAAGCAGAGGTGTTGGAAGCTGAGCCTATTATCCACCTTATCTCCTCTCTAATCTTTTGTCTCCTCTGCCCATCAAGCACAGATTCAGTGCCTCATCATTGCCTTTGGTGCATCCTTCTGACCCACCGGGTCTGCTTCCATCGTGATCTGGGTCAATCAGTCATGGATGGATTGCTGACTGCGCTGCAGGAGGTTAAAATGTTTCCCAGGGTTCAGTGGTAGGATGAGAAAAAGGAGGCAGGGGAAGTCTAAGGTAACATACATTAGTGCAGAATTTCACTCAAAGGGGTGTTTTAATTTAAATACTTCTATTAAGAGTTTAATAGAGTTGTAGCTTCTGTCCCCACTGTGCTGACATGTAGCTATTTTTCTCCCCCTGTCTCCTCACAGAGACACTGTTTACACTAATTTCTTTTCATGTCTTTTTCTTTGGATTAGAAGAGGTATACTTGAGTTGCTGTATGTCTCTTGTAAGAGTTAAAATCATAATAGGAAATTGTTTGGGCCCTCCCCGTTCCATGTGGTCCTGGGACAGGAGCCCTGAGGGGAGGCACGGGGTTTCCCTGCCCCTGGTCAGCCTCGTTCCCCGTTGGTTGTTTTGTGTTCCCCTGCGCGGGCAGAAGGACCCTCGGGTCCCATGATTGAGCAGTTCCTTGGCAGAGCCCCGGCCATGCGGCTGGAGAAATAACCATCTCTGAAACATCTACCAAGAATCAGTCCATATATATTTCTTTTCCACAAGCCTCGTCGATTGATATGCGTGTTGCAACATCCCCATTGCAACAGGAAGTATTTTTGCTTTCAAAAACAAGCGTGTGGAAGAGTGATGCTTAAAAATTAAAGAGAAATTTGAAGTCTTCAAGGACAACTCTGTGAGGTGGAGCAGTAGGCAAAGTTGTGTGTGCCTAAAGGAATAGAATGAAAAGAGTAAAGACAAAGGTAAAGAGTAAACATTCCTCATACCTCCTTGAAGACAGAGTCCGTTATCTCTCTTTGAAAATAAGCTTGAAATTAAATGGAGCTTTGCTGTAGAGGAGATAGCTGAAATGATAGGTACTGCAGAAAACACAGCTTGGAGGTAACAGTGAGATAGTATGAAAATGAAGAGGAAAATACTGACAGAGACATACAAATTATAGGAAAGAAGTAGAAAAAAAACCCTAGTGAAGATGCCTGTTAAAGTGTCATGGAAACACTTGTAGCATTACCGTAAGCGGCTTAAAAGAATTCTGCAAATTAATATTTCCTGATATGTTCATGTTTTCTGAAGACCAAATCTGAGATTCCTGTTGTGTTCAGAAAAAAAGAGTTTTTCATAGGCTTCCTGCTAATAGCAATGACTTCTGTATCAAAGAAATAGTGACTGTATCCTTAGCTTCCTGGACCAAGCATTAGCTGTCTGGAAGATACCAAGCATTCCCTGGCAGTCTAGCTCAGATGGATGGATAAGCACATTCCTAAACACTTGTACATTCAGTTACTGTTTTCAAAGTTTATTTTGGCTGTTGGATAATCTCATACACAAATATGCTTATACATACACCCATAAAATATCCTTTAAAAAGCAGTGGAGTGTGAGAGACTAAATTTGGTCCTGTTCCTGTAACCATTCTGAAGCAGGCAGGGAATTCAGCCTCCAAATGCCTTCCCTAGTGTGTCTAGCCAAATTCTGAACAGTTAAAAGGAATACCATGCCGACATGGGGGGTTTAAAGTAATTTGCTTTGTGTTTCTGTAATGTTTCAGTGTGATCAGGTAGGTTATAGAATGGAGTTTGTCAGTCTTCTGCCTTGTTTGATACAGGTTGTCAAATATATATCCTTAAGGAGAATATGTATATGGTACAAGTTTGGCATGTATTCCTTCTCCTAAACCAGTAGTGTCCCTGGCCTGCTGAGAAATAGGAATTACAGGCCAAAGTCCTCTTCTGACACCAGGAGGGAAATGAGAGTTGCTCATTTTGAAGCAGAGGAATAGTGGGGTAAATGGTTGCATAGACTTGGGTCTTTTAAGCAGACTTAACATAGAGTCTATGCAGAAGGAGCTGTGCATGCAGTTGTGAAGAAAATATGGAATTTTTTTAAAGATCTGTTGCTTCTAGGTGTCTGGGAGCCCTCCACAAAGATCTACAAGTGATGTTGAAAGACCAGGTTTCCTGCGGGTAGCCTGTGGTTGTAGGGACTGCCTACTGTTCTTCCACCAAAAACTTGCCTTTGTTTTTCTTTTTATTTTTTTTCTTTTTGTATCTCCCTGTAGTATTTGTTACCTCTTTGCTAATTTTTTTCTTCTTTCTGACAACAGTATTTTGACTTGCAAAGAAGTTATGTGTGTTGTCATGTGAATAGCCATGTGCATGTGAACAAAACCACCAATAACTCTTGAAACCCCTGTGCAAAGCCAAGCCCATGCAGTTAGCACTATAGCTCAGCTCCAGCTGGCTAAAATGTCTGTATTTATGAGAATTCATACTGTGTGTTAGAGTTTCTATTTCCCAGCTTTATGTTGCATCTTTAATTAGTCCTAGCTCTCTTCAATTCATAAATTAAAGACTGTCCTTTCTTCTGTCGGCAGGAGCACCAGTTACAAATTTCAGTAGCTGAATCCTGTTGCACTGTAAATCAACTTTAGGCAAATAGATTTTCAATTATTGACTGACCAAATCAGCTTATTTTTCTTCACTGTATTGTTTCACACACTGGCAACATGATTAAATTGGAATTAGCCAGTAGCCTTGAAACTCCTACTGCTTAATTTGTGAATGTGACTTTCCTGTGTTATATTTTAACACAGCCTGGACAGTGTTTTTTATTCTTTATTCTTGGCAGATGTGTTAATTTGCTGTCTCTTTTCTTTATGGAGCCCCATGCCATGTTTGCCTTACCTTTCAGTATGACTGTAGTTCTGCAAAGTGGTCAAAGGGTAAGATCTTGTCCTCTCCACTGGGTTTTCAGTGATCTCTATGGCATTCCATGTATGATAAGGATATGTCTCGCTCCTTTTACATAATCAGACCTAGAGTTCACCCTTGGAAAATACTCTGGACATTGTAAGAGCATTTCCCTTCTCTTGAGGACAGATCAAAGGCTGCCCTTGCAGCTGTGATGTATAAGGAGCTCTGTAGGTTCCCTGCAGAAAGCTGTGCTCTGGTATCTTAAATGCTGTGATCCATGGAGGGGGAGGGGAAAGCATTATCTCTTCCTCAATCCAAAATGCTGCATAAAATAGCAAGAATTTCAGGGATTTAAACTCTCTCTCTGCAGTGGGTGTATGGATATGTATATACACATATATATATGCACACATGCATACACAGAGAGAGAAATGTAAGAAAATGAGTTCATGATGTCTTCAGGTATTTGGAGTTCATTTTATATTTACAGACTCTTGCATTTTCTATGCAAATGACTCATTATACTTTAGAAAATGAATATATTTATTTGCTTAATTTCTTACCTTATTTAAATCTTATGAAATGTCACCTGCCATTCAATCTACACACCACTTATAACAAAACAATAAATATTACAAAGAGGTGAAGCATTAAATTTCTCCTAATCACTAGACCAATATGACAGGTCTCAGTTTATGCACACAGACATTGCTGAGTGTGCTGAAAATATGGAGATATTTTACTCCCTTCACAAAATTCATTAGAATAAAACCTTTGATTTTAAATCTGTAACTGAAAACGCAGGGTTCAAACGCAGGGTTCTGTAAATTTTCTGGTGAGACTGTGAACTAGATTTGAGGGTTTTTTCATAGATAAAGCAAAATATAAATGAAGTATTGAATATCTGGAAAGTTGGGGAGGAGATTGTTGGTTTTGGTTTGAGGTTTTTTTTTAAGTGGATGCTTTGCTGCAGGATTTTAGAAATTTTGTGTCTGAAGTTTGATGTCTATTAAGAAGAAATAAATTCCTTCATGCCTTTATTACACAGAAAAGTAAAATACTGTATCCTTGTGTCTTTCCTGGGGTATTCTGTGATAGCCTGTCAGTTCCATTATTGCAAGAAGGCTTCTTCCAGCAGTCATTAGCTATCCCTCATGCTTTGCTGTAGAATTCCGTTTAAAACTGGTTGAATTCATCATCTTCTCTGTGAGAAAACCGTATTTTTAAGTGTTAGTCCAGTGCTGGGAGCTTAAACCTCTAGATTCAGTTTACCATACTGGTTTGAGATGGGGCAGATAAACTATTCTACTCCAAACCTTGAGTTACTATGGCATAGATGATTGCAGCCTTTCTATGAATTTTGTGAAACATAATGACTTTTAATGTTTTCAAATTAGTTTGCTTTCTTCTAATGCAAGTGATGTACAATTTTCTAGTATGATTATAGTATTATTGTGATGGGTACTTTGCTCCACTGGAGGCTTGCAAATACATGCTTGTGGTGTTAGACCTCACTGCAATCTTCTGTTCAAGACAGTTGCATCTCCAAGTGTTTCATGAGACTGGCAAAACCCAACATGAGTTAACATTTAAGCTTCATACATGCACGTATAGATTTCTAACCACAAATAAAACATAGCTGCTGAGTGAAACATTCTCCAGTTTTTTGAGAAAGTGATTCTAGGTTCGAGTGCTTTGTGCATTATTTTCGTTCTGGAACAACTTACTTATGTAACTGAAAAGATGAGAAGTTAAAATGACCTTGAGTAGAAAAAATATAATGTTTTCTTAGTTAAATATGCATTTGAAAAAGTTTATTTCAAAACCTCCTCCATATGAAAGTAATGTCTACCTAGATTAATAGTTTTATTATTAATGGCTTTGGACTAAATTATATCATTTAATTGGTGTTTATAAATAGCTTCCTTCCCTGTGGTTATGAAATATAACATTTACCAAACTTCTTCTTTGATGGAATTTACATATGGCACATCATGATGATTAAAAGCCAGCCGTCTTTTCACAGCATGGCAAGAAATAGGATTTGATTTATCTTTGTTGCTCGCCTACCACTTGCTGTGACTGTACTTTTGAAATTTTAATATTCTCATTTCTCAAAAGGAGCTTGTTATGTAAAGTATTATGTAAATATCTTTTATGCTTTGTTTTTGCCTTTCTATGTAAAAAAAAAATAGAAATTTTAATGTGATGAGCAAACAAAGCATGAAGGTGGGAATGAAAAGTCTCAGCCAAAGAGATTTTGTGTCAAAAGAGGCAGATTTATTTATACTTTGAAATCTGAAATAATTTAAGTATATTGTAATGTGAACAGTGTGTTTTGAATCCCTTTCATATGAACTGCTGGTCAATAACCAGTGGAAATGTGTCACTTCTAGATTCCCAATCCTTTTATAGATTAGTACAGGTACAGTGTGGTTTTTCGAGACAAACAAGAGAGCACAAACCTGTTGTGTGTGGGCAGACAGATCCCTTTTCCTGCCCTCCTTCCCCATGCTCCCCTCTCACAAATGACTCCCCAGCAGCACATATGTGACAAGGTCCAGAGCTCAGGCTGGTCAGGCAGTGATGGTATAATCTTTATGGGATGGAGATGCTGCAGCTCCATCTGCTTCTGCTACAGCAAAGCACATTTCAAAGAGTAGGGATTGTGTGTTCCTGTTGCATCTGCTCAGATTTTAACACTCTCCCTTTTAATGCTGGCCTTCCCCAACACAAGAGATTTGATCAAGGTGTTCTTCAAAATTCAGTGCCACGCTGGGAAAGTCTAGTATAAACCTGTTGTCTGTCACCTCCTTAATTCCTTTTAAGCAATTAAGCACCTGCTGATTTGCTGAGGTTACACCAGGATTTTTACTTTGATTTTTCCCCATATTTTAGCTCGGTTCTTTTTTTCTGTTGTTCAATTCAGCAAGGGAGCTAAAACGACTTTGACTCTCCTCCTTTCCCCTTCTTGTGAGGCAGCCTGTGCCTACTAAACATCTGTTCCTTAGCAAAATTAAAATAAGGATAAATTAAATGTACTCAATGCTATGGTTTAGAAAACTGAATACAGAGCTATGTATCCAATTCAAGTAGAATATTGTCTAAAACTGCACACAAAAGAGAGAATTAACCAATGCCTGTACGAAAGGTTTGAAACAGGAGGTGCACAGTGGGGGGTTCATATCAAATGCAACCCACAGATAGACTGGGATGTGAAGAAATGGTGAATGTGAAGAAATACTGTCCTCTGTACAAAACAGTCCTACTCTGATATACCATTAGAAAATAAGAGGAAGCAATCATTTTCCTCTCCTAATTTTTAGAAGAATATTTTGTATACTTGTCAGTTTTCTTTGCCAGTTTTTAGAAATTAGTATGTCAGAATGAGTAATTATCAGTTCTAAAAATAACAGATAAAATCATCCCAGAAGTGGAGCCCTGCTGGGGCTGTAAAGCTGGTTAAGATGGGGTTTGCCTTGGAATGCTCTCAGGCCCTGCCCCATGAGATGTTGTACGTCCTTAAATCCTGTTGGATCTGAATGGTAAAAAGGATTAAATGTTCTGCAAGGCAGAGTAAATGACTTCCTGTCTCAGGAAGAATAAACATATGAAACTAGTGCAAAATGTATTTTCTTGCTCTGTGCATTGTTATAAATGCTATTTGTTGTGATAAACAATATATACAAATAGATTGTAACCACATTACCTTGACTGAAACTTGTTTGCTAGCTATAGAAGAAAAAAAAATGAGGATTAGGTAGGACTCCTTGGGATTTAGTTTATAAACTGTAAACTGTAGCAAATCTCCATTTAAATAATTCTTGAACAAAGCATGACACTCAAGAATTTCAAACTCAGAAGTTTCTTACTTGCTAACTGGGTCTGCAATAGTAAACTCATGCTGTTTCCAAAAAAATAAAAGTATTATGCAACAGGCTACTCTGTCTTGAATACAAAAGCCTTCCACTCTCTAACATGGTGATTTCAGACACTTTAGATAGTTTTTTTCCTATATCTTTTCAATTAAACAGTGGTATAGAAGGCTGCAATTAAGCAAGAACATATGAGCTGAACTATTACTAATTAAGCTAGTAAATAGATTGTCATTTTGTCTTCAACTTTCAAATCACAGTGGTGGTTGTGTAATGGTAAATTATAAGACAGGTGTCACTTGAATAATTTTCCGTGTCCAAAGGATATGCTATAATGGAAATAAAACAGTATAAATGACCTATGGTTGATCATTTTTGGCCTTTAAAGAGTATTGTAACAAATTTAAAAAGCCTTTCTTTTGTCTCCGCTGTAGTTTTATAAGATGACTGTTAGGATGCTGAACTGGAAAACATTCAATTTCTGTGCAGGTATTTCAAAAGTCATTATATAATCCTACCATTTAAATTGGGATAAATATCTTTTAATTCCAATCATACATTCATTTTTTTGTTGAAACATAAAAATGTGCTTATCTTTGTCTTGCAGAACAGAATAATTTGTATTTACCATTAGTGAGGAGTGCTGTAATTATACTTGTGCAGATTAAGACACTGATGAAAAATGAAGGGGCCTTTTCATTCATTGCATATGCCAGGTAGGACATAGACTGCACAACCATGCTCACGGTGTTCCACTCCTGATCTCAGACATGCCCTGTTCCAATAGAGGATTTCTTTTTTCTACAGAAGGAAAAATAGGTGCTGTAGCATGTCTGATAATTTTGTGCTTTGTACATGGGAAACAATGAAGTGTGTACGTGGTCCCACAGTAGCAGGAATAGTAACAAACAGATGGCTTTAGTTTACCCCTGCAGTGGCTACCCCATGAGCAGAAGTGAGTTATATTTTGCATTGTTTGCATTGTTTTCATAAGTCGGTTTCGCTGCGTTTATTCAAGATGTGAGTGGGCTCAGAATAGCAGTAGCAAAAAGTGTATAAACAAAGCTTAAAAAAAAACCAAACAAAGAACAACCCCCCAGACCTATTATTTCTAATTTTGGCTTGTGGACAGTGTTTCTCAGGACATCTGTATGGTGCTATTAAAATAAGAGTATTGCCTGGCTTAGTCATGTTCTGGATTCATGATAGCTGTCAGCTATGCTGACACTTGAATGTATCCCTCAGGTGTGACTAAGAGTTTTTATATTTCAGTGCTTGGCTTTGGGATTGAGGCATTGAGTGTTCTGACCTTACAGACACTTGGTTCAATCTGAGATGTTTAGCTAAAATGAAAATGGTTTATCTGTGGCTCAGCTTCAAGGCAAATGCATGCTGAAGAGAGCTTAGAATTGTTTAAAAGGTAGAGAGGGGAAGGAGGAAAAACGCTTACCCTGCTCTTGGAAGCATGTGAGACACATGTAGTGTCTAGCAGTTGATGTGTCTAAATCAAGATTAACTCTGGCAATTTGCTGTAAGAGTTTTGCATTGCAGTCTCAGTAGTCATCTGTGTAAAATGGTGACACACACTTCCTACGCCTGCTGTGCTTTGATGGGACATTTGCCATCCCCTTTCTCTCTGGGGCCGTGACAGGTTCAGGCAGGAATGGAGGGAAGAGTGGGTTGCAGTGAGTCATCAGCATTCTATGCCCTTTATTAGGACAAGTGTATTATAAATGCTTTATTTCCCCCTCTCTCTAGAGTTCATTTGAGGCTGATTTAACATTTTGTTGTATAACATGCTGTACACCTTACCCCTTTTTCCACTGGTTTACATTCCTGCATTACATCCTAGATGATATGTTTTACAGGTATTGTATTCGTGTTCATTTTTGTCTTAGGATCCAGATCCAGTTTGCATGTGTTAGTGACCAGTAATTGATTACCAAATATTTTTTCTACAGTCCTGGGTGTTCTGTCTGTACTTTGAAAGCCTCTGCTCTCATTTAATGACTTCACTCCTCTATCTGCATTTTTCTGCTAGATTAATAAATAGCTTGCTAGATGAGGACTAACAACTAGCTACTATTTTGCATTAATGCTAAAAATATTTCAAGATATCAATAGCAGGGGGGGTTCACCGCACCGTTGTACAGAGCTAAACCAAATCAAGTGGGAGTTACCTGATAATTAAAGAGTTGCTGTCGCAGTTTATTATGCTAAAATAATGCTCTAGGTGAGCCTAAAACAAGCCTAGAGCAACATGTCTCTGTCTTCAGGCCTTGCAGAGTCACCCAGCAGTGGTGACAACTTTATTGGGTTAGAGAGTGCACAGCAGCTTTGTCACTTGAAGCCAATGTTGCCATTCAGTACTACTATTTACATTATTTCATCATGAAATCACATAATTAGATTTTTTCCTTCTCTTCCTTTTTAACCTTTGGTGGGTTTTTTTCTATATTTGGAATTCCAAATTGTATTAGGAATGTTCTCATCCTGTTCTGAAAACACTAGATAGGAAGTCACCCTAGAACATGTCTGTTGTGCCTTAAATATTTTGGGGCTTGGACTGGTTTTGTTTTACTTCAAATTACCACCTAAATCAATGTAGTAGTACATTGAAGGTAGTCCCTTCATGCAGCCTCAAAGAAATAATAACTGAAGGTAGCCTTCCCATGTTTTTTTCAGTTGCCTCAAGATGACTGTCAATTGGGCTACAGCCCTTCTCCTTTCCCCTGCAAACAGGCCAAAAACTCGCTCTGTGGAAATTATCTTAACATGCTTGTCAAAAAATACCCAGACAAAAATCCTAACCCCAGCTTTCACTACCACAGAATTTAAGTTGCCTAATTATATCATACACCTTTTCAGGACATGTAGTTCAATAAAACTCAACAGGAGGAAGAAATAAAATGGCAAAGGTGAAAGGTCCTTACAACTTTAATCCTGTGTCTGTTGAAGTTAATAGGAAGTACCTGTGAGCAATCCAGCCTCGTGTGTGTGAGGCAGTGCAGTCCAGTGTTCCAGGGGGAATTACAACAGCTTGGCAAAGCCTGATATGATAGGAAACACCTGAGAGGATGGTGCCCATGTGCTTTGCATGGTCACTACAAAAGGTGTGTGCCCCAAGGAGTGAGGCATTAGCTCTTCTTCAGAGCTGCTTTGTGTGTGTTGGGCTAAGGGCTGAGCCTGTTGTCATCTTAAGAGCTTTCTACCAATTAATCTGTGCGTTCTGGAGGTTTAATGCTTGGTAAGTGAAATTATAGATTTAGATGGATTATGTGCTTATGGGTAAGGAAGATGTAAAATGGGAAAAATACTTGGAAAATATATTTTCTGTGGAATGGGCTGGAAAGGAAAGATGACTGAGGCAGGAGCTGTAAGAAGAGTGAAATGTTAAAAGAGAGGAATATTAAAATAGTGAGTCCTTAAGAAGAAGCAATAATGCTAGAATTAAACTTTATGGTTTACTTTAGGTGCTGAATGATGATTTTTTGGTTATTTAAGAAATTGGTAAATTAGATAAAAAACAAAAGAGAGTACCTTTTTTTAGATTAAAGTAAAGCTGTTACGGCTTGTTGTTATGGAGTATTGTGGATGATCAAAATCTGGCTGTATTGGAAAAAAATATAAACCAGGTAGATAATGGAAAAGAAACCAAACAAAAAACCCCCTCACAACTCACCAGGGGTTTCTTGACAGAAAAAACTGTCCTTAGATCTGGGGAATCCTTAGACCTCAGACTGTGTGAAAGCTACTAAAAGCTGTGCTATTCTTACAGTCCTCCCCTCTGTACCTGCTTATTGCTTGTTGGCATCAAAGACTGGCCACTCCTTGTTCCTTTGGGGAAAAACTGAGATGCAGCCAGCTCTTCTGAAAGGGGTCTGGCTGGCTGTCCACCAAGGAGAGGGAAATGAGGACTTAAAGATTCCCTACTCTTTGTTTTTTAACCATTATTTATCCTCTCTTCCAAGGTTTATTCTTTATTCCTTAGCCCCTACTCACTCTTCATGAAAGGAGATGTTCACCTATAGTCTTGTCTCTCATTTCAGCTTTTTGAGTGCCCTTCCTTTTTGCCTGCTTGTGTCCAAATGTTAACTCATAACTGTATAAATGAGAGCTATGTCATTGCAAATAACCTAATGAAAATTAGATATGGTTTCTTTGAAAGAAACTGTGGACCCCTTACTTTAGGAGGAAAAAAAAAAAATATCTGTGAAACATTAGTGAAGTAGGCCAGCATTCCCCCAGAACCAAAAAGTCTTTCATCAAGACTTCCAGAGTATTTTTGCTGGGGCTGAAATCTGTACAAGCAGATTTTCAATCTTTGGCACCTGTTGCAAGATTTATGAAGTAGGTTTCCATTTCATTTTAGAATTGACTGCCGAAGGTAAGGCTTGGGTAGAAACTTTTTTTTTTTTCTGAAGTAAGCTGGGGCACATCAATGTGTGTGGGTGAAGCCATTTATACTATTAAACTTTTATGTGACAGCATTGAAAGCAGAAGTATTTTGAGGCACACATTTTATTTTTTATCCTGCCATGGGCCTCCTTCTTTTGGTAATTAGCTGAGCCTATCTACTGCGATCAATGAACTTGTTAAAGAATAATTATCCATATCTATGTTAATGTACTTTGAGTTACTTGTGTGTTTGTTATAGGTGCCACAGGATTGATGTTCCTAATATATTAACCACAGGAAAACTAAAAGCATGAACTAGCCTTTATTAATAGACAGTGTTTTAACCGTACTGGACTGGGATTTTTCTGACATCAGGAGAGCAGAAAAATCCTCCAATACCGTGGTAAAGTCACAAGGCATCATTACGGTGTATTTTGGTGCTGACAGTTATTGTTTAGACAATTATTATTAGAGAAGTACATTATATACTGTAGGAGTTAACTTGTCAGTTGCATGTACAGCATATTACTTTTGCTTATTACTTTTACCAAAAATAAAGAAAGAAGGAGCAGTAAATGTCAAGTTAGGAATTTTTTTTGCAAATATAAATCGGTTTATATTTGGAGATGTATGCAGAGATTTTGTGTGTTCAGCTTAGGCACAAAGATACTCTTCTTAACCCACTTCTACAGATGATGTATGTGAGCTATCAAATTATTGTCTTTAAGTGAAAATACTAATCCATCAAATAAAAGGCCTAATTTTCTAAACAATAAGCTTTTTTTTAATCTCCCCTTGCTGGCTGTCATTCACAGCATGCACAGATAGGCTGTGCTGACAAGGCCTGCTTGCAGAGGCTGTGTGGAAAAAGTGAGAGGAAGGGCTCTATTACCTCTGTGGTTTTGCAAAGTGATTCTTCAGTCTTTGGACTTGATGCAAAGCTGGTAGCAAATGATATGTTGAAATGTTATAGCTGTTGAAAAGCTTGTACCAAGCTTGACAAGTAACTTTGAGTCTTTTGTTTGTGAAATGATGGGTTAATTAAAACTGATGTTTTATGGTATATGTAACTAGAGGAAAGCACCTTTTCAAAATCAAGGATATGAACTAATCTGGTCGTATATACTTGATTACCAGTCTTACAGCTTTGAACCTGGAGTTGGAGCTGAGCAGAAATTACTTGTGTTACCTTGTGATATTTCAGTTTCCCATTTCAGAGGTCTTGGAGCTTGCAGAGTCTGTTCTCTCATGCTAAGTGAAAGGCTGTCAGGCCATTAAAAGGAATTGTTTTGCATGGCTGTTATTTTGTGGTTTGTTGGTTGGTTGGGTTTTTGTTTGTTTGGTTGGTTTTTTCGTGCCCTCTCCTTGCAAAAATAGAGCTCTGAGAGTTCCTCATGATGTGCTGGGCAAAGTCACTGGAGGTGTTAAGTGTGTCTTTGTTGGTTATGATAGTTAAGCATAGTCTTAAAGGTGGGGTTAGTATGTTGTCATGCCTTTTTCTTGTAGCTCACACTTAGATTTAAATGACTCTTTTTCTTTTTTGAATAAGTCATGTCTATTGACAAAGATGGCTCTGAATAATGGCCATGATATCCTTCTTAAAGGGGGGGGGGGAGGAGGGGCACATGTGTTATTTGGAATCAAGGTATCTGCTACCTCCTGGCTTATGCTATCCCCAGAACTCTTCATGGAGATCCAATACTAGGCCGAAAAAGGGCTGGTCTTGGTGAGCAGCATAGTTTACCAATGCAGCTGGAATTTGGCTGAAATAGTTTTTTTTTTTTTCCCCCAACCTGACAAAACAGGAAAAATTTGGGTTTCATGATTGAGCCCCTGCTTCTATTTCTATATGCCTCCTCATTGGCTGGTGCCCCATAGCTCTGTCATTGCTTCTCTGCTTAGCAGCTAAGTTTCTGGCTGGGTCAGTTTTACCTCATTTCCACAGCCTCTGCCTCCATATTTTTCTGGCCCACCTTACACATCTTGGTATAATTTCACCTGTGAACACATCATCTCAAGTTCTGTACATCCCTTCCTTTTCTCTTCTCTCTCCTACCTACTTATGACTGCAACAATTTTAGGCAAAACTTAAGATGATTTCTGATGTGTATTAGTTTCCATTATCTTCTAACCATTGTGGACTATAAGAAAAACAACTTTTTGTGTCATTGTCCATGCAAACATATGCAGTTACTGCTTGTCCTTCCTGTGCTTGCTCCCTTAGCTGTCCTTAGTTCTGAGTTCCCTGTGTTTATTTATGACTGCTTGCTCTGTGCTGCTGTTACAACACATCCTAGGCCCTTCAAGGGATCAGCCTGTGTTTGTACATCTGTTGGCACAATCAGGATATAGACCTGATCAGAACTGTGTGCACTTGCAGAATGAAATCTGGTAGGCAATTTTTTTAGGCCATTTTTCTCAGCAAGATATTGAGTGAATAAGTAAGTTAATTATTTTTGTTTCTCTTGATGTATTTTTCAGCTTCTGTAGTCTTTAACTGTATCAAGGAAAAATGGGGGGGAAAAGCCATGCAGAAATTGAATGTGTCTTGCACTCCGAGATTTTTATAGTACTGTACAGGGAAGAGCATTTCAATAAATCCAATCTCAGCTGGCTTGCATGGTGGGTGGTGAAAAACAAAACGAAACGGCCAAAAAACAGAAAAAAGCAAAAAAACCCACAAAAATTTAACCTGCTTGTTACGTTGAAGAATTTCAATGCAGATTAGAGCAGAACTTAGAATTTACATATTTTAGGCAGCAACTAAAACTGTATCGTGTATACATATCTAGTGTATAATGTTAAATGTTAAACAAGTACATTTTCAATAATTTTAAATTCTTTTTTTTAATAATAAAACAAGGCCTAGTCTCATTGAGATGTTACTAATGGCTTGACCAATTGTTCTTATCAGTTCAGTAAATATTTTTTACTCTCTGACTATCTCAAGGTATTTGCTACACTTCAGTGCCCAGCATCATACTAGTGCAGCTCCAGATGTGACTGATAGGAGCTGAAAATTGGTTTCAATGAGTTTCATCAATTTAAGGATACTGGTGTTATGTCTGACAACACAGGAGCATAAATTGACATCTATCATTTCAGCTATAGCCCATTCAGCTGAACAATGAAATCCTGCAGAAAGTTAGTTACTTTGTTGGTTTTTTTTTTAAACTGGCTTTGCTTACAGCTTTGAGTATTATGAGAGTGGAATATATTTCTCCAACTCTAATTTAGCAGAAGCACAGCATAAAACAAGTGTCTGTTAGCCTGGCAAATAAAGTTACTAACTAAAATCATTATGTGGAAAGGCAGCAGACCTATGCAGTTCTAAGTAGCAAGGCTCAACAATGTGCTTAAAAGGTTTGGGAGAGGGGGGAGGGAGGGGTTTGGTGTTTTGGGGTTTTTTTTTTTTGTTTTTTTTTTTTTTAACTGAGGCCGTTAGTTTTGTCACTGAGTTTAGGATTATGTTACTCACTGTGTTCTTCAGAAAACTTCCCCCCCACGCCTGTAAATGGAGGGTAGTTTGTTGCCTATGGAACTGTCCAGTGTTGCTTGTAACCAAAGAGAACTTCTAAGGCTTAAAAGTGGTGGTGGCTGTGTCAAGAGAAGGAATCAAACTGTGACGTGATGTGTTATGTGTTATCCTATATGAATCATGAGAGTTTAGGATGGCTGTGTAACCCTATGTTTGGTATTTCTACTTTTATTTCGCTGTTTGCTTGTAAGACTTTGAAGGAGATATGGCACGCTCTGCTGACAGAACTTTGCTTTGTAATAAAGTCAATATAAAATACATAAGGTTATTTGTATTTCAAAAAATGTAACATGTAGAGCTTTTGTCTATTCCTATGGGTGTTTTATAGTTTTTGCTTTGTTTTTCATTTACTGTTGCTTTTCCACCTGGAATGTCAGGACAGAGACAGACCACCTGAATCTCATTTTTCTTATGTATTCTATGCTAAGGTTTTGCCTGTGATGAATGGGTAGATCTACACAGCTTTACAGAATATACTTACTATTGAATATAAATATGAATATTGCATTGTAGACATGTCCAGAATGCAAATGACACTTAATGCAATGAACATAGATCATGCTGATATAGTCCCTCATATTTTATTAAAATCTTAGACAAATGGACTTAATGAGTGCTTCTTTTAAAATTATCAAAGTGTGCACTATTAAAATCAGGAAGTTCTAGAGAGAACTCAATACTAAATTGGCTTTCATCAAAACTGTGCGAAAAAAATCAATTATAGCAATCATATTATCTTTCAAGTATGTCCAATAAAGTCACTTAATGGATATAATTTATTCTTTATGGAATTACTCTTTAAATGTACTGGAATGCACTTAAACACAGGAAACACTAAGGCAATTAGAATTTCACTTTGTATGAAATGCTCAGTTTATGAATGCATAAACAGCCTAAACTGGATTTAAGACTCCTACCAAAGAAAGTTGTTTTCCGAACAAAACAAATTCACATAATCTGTAGCTGCCACATCCTTTACTTGATTAAATACCCTTAATTATTATATATTGCCTGAGGTAATAAATTTTGACAATTTTTCCCACTTGCAGTCATCTCTGTCTTCCTAACCTTTTCCTGAAATAATGCAGTAGTAGATGTGTGTATTTATCAAAGTATGTCAGCCAGTAAATTACTTAAACTTTTTGCAGTTGTTTCTCCTTGCTCTACCCCACACCTCTTTTGGGAGTAAAGTGAAATTAGGCACCCACCTGTACCAATCATGTCTGTATTGGAAGCTAGGAAGTAGATGAGAACCCTGCCTACTCTCTGCTTTTCTTGGGAAGGTGTTCAAACTGATTCTTTGCTTACCCCGCTTGAAGTATTTTCTAGAAAGAAAAACAGTTGCATTAGGAAGCACTCGGAATTAAGATGTAACGTGAAGTGACTGCTCTTGGAATGTGATATTCTATTGTGGGAACAATAAGGTCAGATAGTTGAAAGGCAAAGCGTCAGCAGAGAAAAAACATTGAAAGCAGATTGCAGGGTAGGAGATACTGAGAAATAGTAGGGAAGAAGGTGGGAAATGAGACAAGCTCATCAGGCTGTAAGCAGGAGTACAATGATGCAATGTCCCCTTTAACTTCCTGTTTGTACGTTCATGCTTACAAACATATAAGTTCATAATTATAAACAGGTTATAATAAATGTTTGCAAGCAGTGAAAATTAATGAAAACATTACTTTTTATTACTATTTTATGCTCTGTTGACAGTATATGGATCTTATTGTCCCTTCTGCAAAAGGCAAAATGGCAAACACATAGCACAAATGTATTAGTTTAACATTTTCATTCTGCTGCTGGAATATATCACTGCTTCTGCTTGATTCCTGGGAGCTCTGCAGTTCACAGAGAGGTCCTGATTCCTGTTTACGCATAGAAGTTTGCCTAGAGATTTACAAATCAAGATAGGCATTGACATTTCCAGCCTTAGAAGATTGCTGCTCTATGTCCATGTGAATAAATTTTGACCTACTTTCTAAGAAGAAACTTAGTCCAATGAAGCAAGGTTTTTATTCATGAATACACTTCATCACTGCTTGAGAAATATGCCTGGGCTATTTGGTTGTTATTTCAGCTTTTTTATTGTCATGTAGTTCTGTAATATGCTACTGACTGCACGAATCGCAAATCTCAAGGGGCAGGGGGGAAAACATTCCAGTAAATAAGTGTGGGTTGTTTGGGGTTTTTTTACTTATATCAAGGTATTTTTTTATTTTCTCTTAACATGTTCTGCAACATAGATGACTTGTTGAATAAATTTATATTAACTTTTCAGACTGTAAAGCAACAAGACTGTGTAGCAACAAACAAGTCTTTGAAGAGAAGTTGGTAATCTGGCCCATAGTTTGCTTTTGCTTCACAGTAGAGTATTACTAACACCTTGTCCTGGCATTAAATATAATTATAATAATTTAAAAATAAAGGATATATAGTCTCTATTATAGCTTTTGGGTGGGTTTTTTTGTTTGTTTTTTTGGTGCTTTTTTTTTTTTTTGGTTATTTCTTTGGGTTTTTTTTGGGGGGTTGGGTGTGTTTTGTGGTTTTTTTGTGGGGTTTTTTTTTGTTTCAGGTTTTTTGTGGTTTTGGTTTTTTTTTCTTTTTTGATTTTTTTTTTTGTTTGTTTTTTTTTTTTTTTGTTGGTTGGTTGGGGTTTTTTTTAACTTTTAGGGGACCATGGTTTGTATGGGCATTTCTGGAGAAAGCAAAGCAAAACATGTGAAAAATATGACTGCATAAAGTAGAATTCTTCATCTGTTTCACTAGGCTTAGTATTCTGTATAAGGCCTTCATTTTTAGTATATGCAGTAAAATATACAATTAAACTGAAATATGTTTACAGTGTCTCATGTACAGATGGCATCTTTATCCCTGTCTGTATGCCTTGTCCTTTCAAGGATATCCCTCTAGGTATGTTGCCTTCATAGAAACCAGTTCATTTTTGGAAAGAGGTGGTCTTTAAAATTTAATTTTAATCAAAATAAACTGGATCTCCTGAGTATAAAATGTTTGTCAGAACAAAACTTTATTCATTTTTCATTCAATTTTGTTTGGTTTTTAGCCAGGCCTGTTTGTAAAGGCCAAATAAACAATCGCTAACTGTGCATGATATATAAGAGTTGGATAGAATTACCATTCCTGCCTTGGCTATGGAGTGTTTTGGCCCTAATCTTCCCATGAATTCCAAATTGATGGTCATCTATTTCCCCACAGTAGAAAATGAGCCTGGGGGAAAGTGAGGTCAAGTTAGTTACAGTTCATCTCTGTGTCTTGGTTTGGTTTCTGTTTTTTTTGCATGTGCGGCTTAGCAAAGTTGGTTTTGCTTTCTTTCTGTTATCCTGTGATGATGTGGTAATAAATTTTAATGGTTTGAGACTCTAATATCCTAAGGCTACTCTCAACTGTTTTTAGAAGAGTGAAGGTCTGTAGATTTGACTTCAGTTAAGTGAGGAAATAGGGTACAACAAGAGGAGGAGGTAACCTGTCTATTTAATAGACAAATATTTAGTAGCTAAAGCTCTTTCTTCCGTAGAAGAAATAAGTTTTGGGCTGTATTCTGGTCTGCCCCTGGTCAAAGTGATGGAGAAGACCAAAAGTTCATTACTTTCTAAAAGGGATTAATCTTACCTGTAATATTTTGATTCACATCTGCACAGGGTGCAAAGACACAGTGGCAAAAAGGTTGTGAGTATCAGATGTCTGGGACTGTGAGAAGGTTTTGTTTCAACCAGTGATAAAATGCCAAAGAAAAACATTTGTCAAGGAAGGATCAGCAGACTTATAATGCTGGGGTTTGGGGGAAGAATCTTGTACCTACCGAATGCATCACATGCCTGCTTGCCCCAGTAAAAGACCAAGAACCATATGTGGAAGGAAATACTAAGTGTGGAATTATCCAAGCCAGCAATGCGAGGAAGTAGGGTTGAGTAAGTGGTGAAATTATTTATTTTTTTTAAAAAACATCTTTTTTTCAGTGTCTGCCACAAACTCTCCACAGCAATTCAGTTTTATTCATTGAACTGTGTTTCCATGTCACTGGTGAAGAAAATTAAGTTGCTCTTAGATACTTTGTTGATACTGAATACATCTGTAATAATCAGTGTACTCTCAGAAAAGGGTTTAGCGTGTAGCTTCTGTTTTCTGGAACAGTATTCTCTGACCTTCCTGGAAGTGCAGTTGCTGCTGATGTAGGAATAGACCCTTTACACTATATATTCTTTTACCCTTTTGAATAATTTAATTTTTCATTAAGTAGAGTTTTTTAAATCAACTTAGCTTTTTATGTGAATGACCATAAAGGCCTATTTGAAGAAAATTAGCCTCTTTATGCTGAAAGAAATTATGGTGCCAGGAGGTGAAATAATAAATCCACAAACTCTATGTGAATGCTTATGTTTGTGCATAACCATAGCATTGCAAAACTATTGAGAAATTGCTTTGCTGGAGAACAGATTTCTCCCACTATGACTTCATGCATGTTATAGGAATAGAGTTATTGAGATGTAAGGGCACAAACTCCCCAGCCCAACCAGACAAAGAGCACTGATAAATCTATTCAGCTTTTCTTCTTTCAGAACTGTTCTGCTGTCCGTTCTTAAAGAGAATGAGCTTCTGATTTAAAAGAAACTTAGCATCACAAGCTGTGGTCTGGTCAAGAACTCTTAATGTCCTTCATGGCTGGGATAAGTGAAAGACTTACTGTGGGCTTGGTCATTTTCTCTCCCTAGAGAATTAATGCACTAAAAATAAATTGCCCTGCCAGGAAATACAGAGAATCTGGGATGGGCTTTAGTTAAACTCTTGTGTCTGCATTTATTTCTTTGTTTAATGCTGCTCTGAACTATCCCACAACCTTGGCATAGATGTTTGCAATTGTTCTGTGTTCCACGTACCGAGATGATATTATAGGGTTGTGGTGCTTTTTTGTTGTCATTGTTGGTTTGATTTTGTGTTTGTTGGGGTTTTGTTTGTTTGTTTGTTTCTTTGGGCTCTTTGTTTCTTTATTAACTGCATTATCAAATTATAGAATATGGCTTAGTTTTTTTCTTCTTAGTCAAAATTTGCACCAGAAAGCCCTTTACGATATCAGTCTTTACATGTTTAGTGTTTGTACCATATATGTAATGTGTGGGTGGTTTTGCCTTTGACATAATCTATTGAAAAATTATTTTGAACGAATATCCTGGGGTCAACACTACCTAGAAAGATACATCAAAGAAGGGCTAGAGTTTCAGGCCCTGTGCCTGCAGAACATGTCAGTATAGTAGGCATTTGTACATTTATAATGTCTGTGTTTTCAGGATGGGTTATTTTAGTTGATTTTTTTTTAACACACTGATGCCAAAATATTATTTTGACACTCATGATGTTAGGCAGCAGAAGTGACTTTTCTGTACGTTGCAACAAAGGCCAATGGTGCCTCTCTTCTCTTGCTATCCTCCTGTAGTCTTCCTGTGCAGCAGTTCTGGGATCAGTACCTGACACACCCCAGTACAAAAAGGGGGTTAGGACCTGCTGCTGCTTCCCTTTCTTGATGGCCTTGGAGTACCAATTATTTTATCCCAATAAAGTCCCTTTGGAGAACCATAAACCAGCACTGATTTTATACTCAGAGTAGATCTGATTTGCTTAAGGAAGGAAACGAGGGTGGAGGGAAAGATGAAATGTGGTTTATCTGCAGCTTTCCTGTTTTAACTGACAAAATGCAGAGGCAATGTAGGTGCAGCTGGAGATCAAGTGCCCATTCCCTAGTAGGACCCTATTCACTGGTCTAAATAATTATTTTTGCTCTCTGGCAAAATGCAAAGACTTGCATCAGAATCCTGTTACTCATTATTTTTTCCTGAACTTTTTATTTGTGCTAAATTCAGCATCTACTTCTGGGAGAAAACAGATTTCAGGTTGTCTGTGTCACCCATCAGGTGTGTCTCTTCATTATTGGTTCATAGGATATCCTAAGTTGAATCCTCTTTTGTCATTCCTGTTCAGCTTCTGTTTGTCTCCATCCTCAATTAGCTTACTGTTAGTGTTCTTTGTGAACAAAGAAAGAGACTGAGGCTCTTATCAAGTTGGAATCACTTATAAAATGTAGGTACAGCAGAGGAAAAATTCGGATATTTTTCCATGGCTTCTGAAAATTACAGAAGTGAATGTAGGTGCTTTATGATCTGGGGCATGAGTTCTGTGGTGATGACCTGAATAATGGTGTGATGTTCAGTGTGCTTTAAGCTGTAACACTTAATGTAGTTTTCATTATTGCCAAACAAACATGATTATTTCTGTCCTTGATAACAGAATGTCAACTATAAAATAAAAAGAACCTCTTCTAGGGAAAGCCTTGTATCTACCACGTTTTATCTACAGTTCATAAATTGAAATAATAGGGCCATAATAGCTAGTTTGGAAGAGACTGAAAATACGAAGAGTAATGCTGTATCTATGGAACAAGTGGGGGGGTTGGGGTTTTGTCTTCCCTTGTTTATGAAGTGCCAGTATGTTTCAGTATCTTGGAAAAGTTTCCTTTGAGAGCCTGAAAACACAAGCGCAAAGTACCTTCTGTGTTAAAGTCCTGTGATTGTTACAGTGTCTTCCTGTGAGAAATGGTGAGTGTGTTCAGAGGACTTGAGGAAAGATGCATCCTTTACCAACCAACAGAGCTCTTCAAATTAAAAAGAAAACACTGCAATAGTCTGCTGAAACCAAGTCCTAACTTTTTCCTTCTGAAATGTAGATGTACTCTAACACTGCTAGAGTGTGGACAGAAGTTCCTGGAAGAAAGAACAAGCAGCTGTGTGCCTACCTTCTGCTATCTCTGAAACTTTAGTTTGACACACACAGAATACCTTGAAACACAGCTGGTTGAAGGAGGCATCTTTGTCTTGGCAAGCTGTTACCTATCAGCTGGTTATCAGAGACACCCCTGCATTCTGCTGTAGGTAAGCATGTTTCAGTAAAGGAACTCCTGCAGATGGGGGGAGTCTGAGGCAAAGAACACAATTCTGCGAATATCCATGGCTTTTCATCTCCCAGGATGTGTAATGACAGCCTAATGGGAACATGAAGCACAAGGGAGTGAAATATTGCTTAGAAAGATGGTCTTTACTGCAGACTGTACATTAAACGAATTTTTGACACCTTGTGGAGTTGTTTGCATTTTGATCAGTCTTATTTGTAAGATTCTTTGGAGCTGAGAGTTTATCTGGAGATCTTTTTTAAAATTTTTTTCAGTCATGCTTTACCAGGCAGTCTGGAGGGGGAGCACTATTTTTTTTCCCCCCAGAAAGTTGTGAACCAGCAAATGTGACCTTAGTAGGGAGAAATACTGTTAATGCTAGAACCTTCTGTAAAGTTGTTCAATTATTTGCTACCTTTATTCTCAAATACAGTGGCCAAATGGCGTATGCACTATAAGGCTGTTAGCTTGATTCATCCTTCTGACTAGCTGTGTTGCAGGGTTTTGGAAAGAGTAGTGTTTAAGCCCTTGGTAAATTGAAGCAGTGAATTGATAATGTTTCTAGATGTGAGGGTTAGATGTTTGTATCAGGAAGGTAAATCTAAGAAAAGTAAACAATGTAGAGTAAGGGTATTAATTTTTTGTATATGAAAAACTCAGACTGTCTGAGAAAAATACTTCAACCTGCCCCGCCTCTAGATTTTCTGTCTTTCCACAGTAAATATGAAAATGCAGATAATGAATTTTTCTTTATTTAGGCATGTTTTCCAAAGAGGCCAGATGAGCTTAATCACCGGAAGACAGTGCTTGTAACTTCTGTCAATATGTTGCCTGAAACCTGTGGAGTTTTAAATGGTTCTTTGCTGGCTGAGACGCTTCCTTCCTTTGCTTGACATGATAGCAACAAAGGTCAGATGATGAGCTGGCAGTAACCATCTCTTCATATATCATATGAAAAAGCAAAATGCATGTTTGTTTTTAATGAAGGCACGGTTGTCAGCTCTGCCATGTCTCTTCTTTGTTTGTCCATCTAATTGCAAATCTCTTTTTACTTCAGAGTGTTGTAAAACACATCTTTGGTCTGAGATTTATACATGGTAAGAAAAGAGAAAAGATAATACAGTCTGGAGAACTTTCCTGTGAGGAAGTTTTTTTACTGAATTTTATTTAATTCCTGTTTTATCTTCATATTCAAAACAAATTTTAAAAGCTTATTAATGGGATGTTTATTAAAAAATACAAATGAAAGTATCCAGAAGATCAATGAAAAATCAGTTAGCATTGCTAGTGCAAATATGCATGAGAAGCTAACAAATACCAGTTGTAGAGCATTGGGAAGAGTGATTCAGATTTGCTTTCTTATTCTCTTAAATACAATTGATGGATTCAGTCTTATAATGCAGAGGTAGGATTTATTTATTTACTCTTATTTTATTTTCCTTGATGATTATTCACTCTCCTTCTGAGAGTGCTGGAAAATTTAATATTTGATCACTTGCCTTACCTAGGTCAGGTAGTTTGACTTTCTTAGTAACTTACTAATGGAATGTGTGTTAGCAGTGTACCAATTTCATCACAGTGTTTTTGGTGTCATGATGGGCATGGTTTGATTCAAGGCCATCTCAAGTAGAGAAAATCAATTGTGAACTGCAGATGATGAAAGTTTTTTCTATGGTTGGTTTTTTTTTGGTTGGTTGGTTTGTTTGTTTGTTTTAAATATGAATCATTTCAGGAGCTTGTCTGTGGGCAACAGTTGTAATGGATCTTCCTGGAGGAAAAGGGGAGAATTTTCTTAGGTTGTAACTGGCATAAATTTAAAAGTTAAAACCAGTCATGTAGGTGAAATTGGAGTACTGCAAGAATTTAAGATATTTAACAGTTTCCTAAACTTCCAAATGTACTTAAATAATTTGTTTTGTGTTCATGTGTTTTGATGCATATTAGTTGGAATTCCTTTTCATAGCTTGTCCTATGTTCTATTTAGCAATTGTATTGAATGCATCATGAGAAAAATGCCTAGACAGAAATAAAAAAAAAGTCTTCTTAATATAAGAAAAGGTGAATTACTTTTATTAACAAGTTCCTTTTGGCCAATGTCCTAGTTTAATTTGGGGAAATGGCTCACCAAGCCCTGGTTTCCATTTTTCCAGTGCTATGTACTTTAACAACTCCAATGTACAGGACATATGTTTTAGGTGAGGAGGTGGAAATTGGAAAGCATTTCACTAGCACCGTGGAGGAGAGACCAAACTAAAAATATGTGCACATTATTGCTGTGAAATCAAAGGCCTTTTCTGCCTTATCAAGTGGCATTAGAGAAAGAGGGCAGTTGATTGGAAGAGCTGGTACTGAGGACCTGCTTTGTGGCTTTTTGAGAGCTTTCGATGTGTGGACTGGAGCATCTGTCAGAGGTTGGAGAGCACTACACGTGTTCATGGAGTATATCCAGTTTAGTTTCATTTTAAAGCAATCTATTTGTGCCTCTCAGGGCTGCTGACAGATATGAACCAAAGCATTCTAAATGGGAATGATCAGATTTGTCCTAAGTGCTGCTCATATAAACTAACACTGTTGCATAGGACTCACCCAGAGACAGGCATGTATGAAATTTGATTCTAATCAAATTCTGTGTTTAAATAACCAGCAATTTCTTGCAAACAGGTAAATATCTGAGCTTGAATTTCTGCTGAAGGAAGCAGGTTGCTAGCCAGAGCATTTTGTCAGCCCTTTTAGATAAACATACCACTTCTAGAAGAATTGCACTAATCTTTAATGCTGTCAGTGAGCAGTTAGCAGAGGAAGCTCAGAACAAAGGGTGTAAGCCTGACTTTGCCCAAGTCAGCTATGAACTATTGTTGACTTGAGAGGCTTGTTCTGAGAGATGAGTTCTGCCCTTTCCCCATCTGCTGTGGTTTCAACTGCCAGAAAACTGTCCTGGTGGCGGACTGGCCCTATTTCAGATGTTCTGGGGGCTTTACTTTGACAGTCCTGATGGAATTAGGGAACCATTCCTGTCTGCTAAATTCTAAGATTTATCTTTCTCCTTGCATTTCTAAACTTTAAATAATTTGAATTTCCATGCCATTCTTTCTGCCATTTTTTATTTTGAGTCTTGGCTTTCTTTTTTTTCTTCTCTCTTCCTCCCTCTCTGTTTAATATAATGAATTTTTTTTTGCTGAGGGGAATATGTGCTGTGGTTTTGGGCTTGTTTCTTTGGGGTTTCTTCTTTGGTTTTTTTTGGTGGTTTTTTTTCTGGTTTTTTTAACCCCTGAATAAGTATCAAATTTCAAAGGCAGTGTAACTAGGTGAAGCCAAAGTGCTGCCCCTGCACTCTGGGGCACTCTGTGTCAGTTTATGTAGTGCAAGAATAGATTATTAGAGGGAAGGAGAGGCTTTTGGCTTCTTTACCACTTCCCATATTTTGCATCCCATTTTGGCTAAAGTAAGTCTTGTAGAAGAAGAGAATGTGTGGTAATGGAGAAGAATCTGCTCTGTTTCTCTGTCCCAGGGGCAGAAACTGAGCTCAGGTAGCACTGTTCCAAGTAATGTTTGACACAGGGATCAGATGATGTAAGGGATGTTCCTCAGGGCCTCGGTGTGATGCGAAATAGTTTCCTCTGATTATAGGACTCAGTCACATGACAGTAATGTTGGACCAGTTTTTTTTTGAGAGGACGTAATCCTGGGAAAGTTTAAAATCAATCTTTAGTGCATCAGCCATAAGTATTTAGGAAGAATGGATTTTTTTCCAATTATGTCTTCAAATACAATAATTTTCTGTGAGGACAGGGTAAGTTTTGTATCTCTGAATTAATACAGAATGCAGACAGTTGTCAGCCTGAGCATGTTTCAGAGAAGCCTTATATTCACATTTTGGTTCTACAGGCTGAAGGAGCCTGCAAAAAGTCAGTCTCACTGGGTGGTAACATTAAACAGTGGAGCCTACAAGCACACTGCTCTCCAGAGACAACTTGAAATCCAGAGGGAATACACCCATGTTAGCTGCATGACAGTGCCAGCAGGATCTCTGTCATGAGAAAACTGAAACTTGCCAGATGTTTGTATCTGAAACCCCTAAAACATCAGAATGATTATTGTGTCAGAGCAAAGGCCTTTGCAGTACATGAAATCCGCTTTTACCATACAGGTAGAGGTATTTCAAGAAGGAGTAACTAATTTCAATGGGGTGAAGTTGCATCTCCTCCTTTCGTAGTGAGGATGGCAGTGGAAATGGATGCCCTCTGGAAGCAGACTCCCAACTAAAAGATGACCTTCCATGTATTCTGAAGCAAATGCTGCTGTTGTGGTTTAAGACACATTGTTGGTGACGTGGAGACCAAATGGAGACTTGATTGCATATGCTGACTTTTACAAGTTAAAGGATTTCCACACCTTGCAGGAGAAAAGGTGGTCTGGCAGAGAAGTTGTGCACGTGATTAGCACAAGGATTTCTGCCATAACATGCTCAGCCTGAGCCTGATTTCTGCCATAACATGCTGCAGGGTCCCCTGGGCCATGCCCATTTGCTTTTTCTCTTTCAGAGTCCCTTTTGTTTTTTCTTGTGTACCCTGGGAATCTCTTAGATATCCCCAAGTTTAATTGAAGTTGTTCCCTCTGTGTGTTTCCAGGAACACCTTCTAGAGTGTCTACTCAGTTTTTCTCCCCAGGAACCTCTTCCCCTCCGTCTGCTGCCCCTCTGGTGGCCACTGTCACTCACCCATCTGAGTGCTGCGGTACCGTGACAGTCCTTTTTTGCTTTTGATACCTCACTAAAGACTGAGAATTGTGCTTTAGTAGTGATGATGAGATGCCGCCATGCCTTGGCAGCAGCTGGCTCATTCCCGGGGGTTCCTGCTGCAGGGGATTGTGGTGGCTGATCCGATTTGGGAATCAGATTCACAATTCATGTCCCTTTCTGCTGCCTCTTCACTTGTGACAGTCATGTTCCTCCAAGTTTTCTGCAAGGTGAGCAAAAACACTTTCAGTCACACAAGTGAAATTACTCAGGATCTGTACAAAACCCAAGTGCATTATTGGGAAGAGATAAGCTAATGGAAGATGACAATGCCTCTCAGTGAGTTCATTGTACATTGAAAAGGAGTGCTATTCAGTTTCTTTCTTTTTATGTGTTTTAAATATCTGTGAAGACATAATGCTACTAGCAGGTAGTAAAGTGCTATCAATAGCCAAAATTCAGTTATTTAATCCCCTTTATGGACTTTGCTGTAATTTAGTTTAGAACTGTTGTCTGGCTTCCAACAGTAACAGATTTGTTACAGCGTACCCATAAGTGTGCATTTTTTTGTTGGTATATGAGCAAAATAAAAGTTCTTTAATCTAATGAAACAGTTGCACATGTTAGGCCCTTTTAAAATTATTAATTACTATTTGAAAAATGGTAGGGAAATCGACAAACTGAAGTACAGGCAGAAGGTGGTTCTGTTTGTTTGGTACCGGTGTTATGGCAGTATAGCAACATTGCAAGTGAAATTATGATTGGAGCAAAGTCAAGTATGAAAGTAATATCAATTACAGTGGTATGGTGTTGAAACTGATGGGGTGTGTTTATGCTTCTTTTATCTTTGGTTAAAAGGGTCGTACACTATCCCTGTAGCTGTGTCTTGAAGAGTTTTGAAATATATTTCAAAATCCTTGGAAAGGGAGTCCTTTGGATTTATACGAAAGTGTTGTTATTTATTGTGACTGATAGAGTGGGGTTTTTTCACTATCCAGAGTACAAGTTCAAGAGAGCTCTGCTGTAAAATTTATTTTTCAGTGTACTATGTTTTGAAATTATTTTGTTTTCTGCTGTTTGATTTAAAACAACATGAAACCATCCAGGACATTGCAATTAAATAATGAGACAGAGAAAGAATGAAGGCAAAATGAGGTAATCAACATGTATAAACAATTAATCATGCAGGTGTCTTATAGGTACCGACATGGAGGATTTCTACTTTGGGTGGCTGTGGCTGATAAAGAAGGTTTGAAATGTTGAGTAGGTCTAGAATTGAGAGTTTTGGATTCAGGTGAATTTCCCCGTGTACTGTTTTAATCACAGCCAGCAATTAAATACCTCGAAGTTATTTAACTTGCTGCTCCCGCCCAGACAGTTCAGCTGTCCTGGTCATGCTCCCTTCCAGCTCCTTGTGCCATTTCTCACTGGTAGAGCATGGGAAACTAAAAATTCCGTGACTTAGATTAAGCATGACTTGCTACCAACTAAAACATCAGCATATTATCAACATTATTCTTATTCTACATTCAAAATACAGCACTGTACCAGCTACTAGGATGAAAATTAACTCTATCCCAGCTGAAACCAGGACACCCTACAGATGTTCCATGTGACTGCCAGACACTGGGACTTAGAGCATATCTGTAACACAGATTCAAGAATAATGCTTAATTCCAGAAAGAGAATTTTTGAAAATAAATTTGTGGAGTTTGTGAAGTCCTTAAATACATCAGTAGAACATAGCAGAAACGTTCACAAAGAAAATAATTTTTATGTACCACATAATAGATACAGGATTGTGTTTTCAGGCACAGGACTGTACAGTGAGCGTAATGATGAAACTAAGTTTGTAGTGATCTCTTTCACTGCAATATGCAGAAGTCCTGGTGGTGACGGCTAACATTTTACTCTTCAATTAGGAGTGGTATTATAGTATACAAGAACTGGATTTTACAGGCTACCTTGAGTCTGGCATTTCCTCCTTTTGAATATTTTGCTTAGCAACCATTTCTTTATATGATCTTGTGGAGGCAATTTAATATTTATGTAATGATGGTGTCTATGGGCTTGATCACGATCAAAGACTTGTACTGACATGCATATAGACACAATTTCTTTGCTGTTAACTATTTCTCAACTGGAACTTCTAATTCAGGGTCATCAAATCAAAGCTCCAGGAAAAAAAGTCATGTTATAGCTGTTTTTTTTTAAGGTAACAAATTATGTTTTTTGCATTTTTGCATTATGACTTTTTATAGAGTAATATTTACATTCTGTGGAAGAGACTTGGGATACACAAACTTCCCTGAAGGTGAAATAAAGGATCACTGAAAGCAAAGGTTCCCCACAAGAAAGAAATTACTTTTTTTGGCAGGGTTGTATAGGAACAGTTATGATGAATATCTGTTTTACAACCTTTCTTTCCTATAAGATAGTTAACTGGGAGGTAATGGGCTGCAGGTTTTCAAGAAAATGGTGGGGTTTTTTTTTTTTTTTTTTTTCTCTTTGCCCACTTGGTACAGCATAAGATCAATATAAGAACCACAGTACTGCAACTATAGAGAAAAAAGGTTTTTTAAGCATAATCCACATTCAAAAGATAGAATTCTTAGCTTATTGCAAGCAATGTTTCAACCAAATCCCAGGCAGAAGCTTTCAGTACTGATTCTTAGATAATTTCTCTTCAGTGGTCAAAGAGAAGGAACAAGAAATCATACCAGGCTCTAAAGGTTTAATTTATGAAGAAAGATTAAGAGGCTTACTTTGACTGAAAAAGAAGAATATATTTTATGGGGATTTTAGTGAACTTTATGTATTTTGGAGGGGGGATGGCTAATGTTAAATGAACTCTTCATTCATGCAGAAAGAAAAAAGGGGGAATCAAAAGAGCTTAGGAAAGGTTGAGAAAAAGTTTGAGTGAAACATTTTTACACATAGACCAAAAAATGTATGAAAAAATACTGTAAAGTTTATTGAAGTGTAAAGCATTGATGGATTCTAAAGGTGTTTATTTTCTGAGGATGAGAAGATACGAAAGTGAAATAGTTGAATAGAAGTGAGGAAAGCACAAATAAGATGCCAAGTTTAGTCGTGGGGTTTCTGTGGGGTTTTTTTTCCCTTTTCTTAAGTATTTGAGGTAAGGGAGGTGTATTTTAAAGCAAATTATTCTGTTTTTCTCTCTTTCAAAACCTCTTTCAAAGATGAAAGCAAGATTTGAACCTCTCATGCATACTGTTCTTTGAACCTTACCTCTAAATCTTGGTAACTACCATAAAATATTATGAAAAAATTATGACAAAAAATACGCAATACAATTTAAAGAAGTTTTTTAATTAGCTAATTGTGTTTAATGATTCGCAAGTGCTATACAAATGGAGACCAGTCAAAATTTTCTGTATTGTAATAACATATGTAGGTCCATTACACTGAGAACCCCAAAATGCAAAGAAAAAAACCACAAAATGCTTAAAAATATACTTCAGTAAAATCTGCAAGGAACAAACTGAAGTAAATAGTGGTATTTATATGTGAAATGTGAAACTGTTGAGCATAGTTTTGTTGAAACAAGAGGTTTCAGTGCAAGATTTAAATCATTGGGGCTTTTCTTGTTTCTGCTTTTGTGTAGTAACGTTGATTGAAAATCTTGATACCTTCCCTCCCCTCCGGAGGTAGACCAACAGAGTAATGTAGATCTAAGTTCACAGCATGATGTTGTGTTAGTTGGGGCATGCATGTATGAAGTGACTGGAATGGGGTGTGTCTGGACAGCAGAGCATGTTTGAGGTCAGACCTTGTGAGCAAACTCATTAATTTGAACCTGCTGCCTGATCCATGTCTTCCAAGTGCTTGTGTAATAAGCATCTTTATTCCTATGGAGAATTCCCAGATTACAATCTCATGTTTAAACTTTTGAAAGGTCCTTAAAATGTTTTTTTCAGCTTTTCAGATGTGCTGGAAATCACTACTTAGACCAGCATCTTCTAGCCATGATGTTAATTTTGGACCAGACTTCACCTTTCCTGTACGTAGTGCTGAGGTAATCCATCATCACACTAAAGCAAGGGAAATTCAATTCATCACTGCTGGATTCTGATACAGGGCTGTAAGGGGGATGCAAGTCATCTTCCCGGTAGTAATCAAACAGCTGTGATACATGCCACTTTAAGCTTGTATCATCCCATTATAGATGGGTTTCTTCTACACGGGAGCCTGCTGCAAAATCTTCTGACAGATGGGCTATCTTGCAGAGGTTTCTTTTTGTAGAATTTAAGGCTGTGAACTAGTTATTGACAAATACTACATCATCAGTTCCAGCTGAAGACACAGACTAATAAGTAGAACATTGGCACTAATCCTTATTTAATCAGCCTTAAAATGGTAATTTCAAATTGATGAGGGCATAGGGAATAGATTTTATACTTTTAAAGTGCTTCTAAAAATACCAGGAATGTGTGTATACAACCCAAGGATGAAATTAAAGTGCATTCTGCATGTATGGTGAGTGAAGCTTTCTACAGAAAGCTGAAGTCGGAGTCATGCTGGCACCAAAGAATTTCTTCTTTTAAAAACAATGTGCTCCCACTCCGAGTTTCACAGTATCTGAGGGAGCACTCTTGGTTTATTTTTGTTCTGCGGCTTTTTGTTATTTACTCAAGCTCTTTCAGAAGCTGTTAAAACATGCTAAATCATTAACAAACTTGGATATAAAAAGCCCCAAAACTGTAGCAAGCCAAAGCATCAAACTCATTAAACTGAGTTCAGTTATCTGTCTAATATAGTCTCAGTATTGGCAATAATTTCCCAGTTGTTTTTACTGTATATTTAGAGAAACCTGATAGATAAGCCTTTGTTTTTTACAATATAACATGCTGATTTCTATAATGCTTTTATTTGTTTAATAGTGGTCCTGGCTATTATTATTATTAAATATGACCAATAAGTATTCATATGAAAGCAGAAATCATTTCTAGATACTTTGAAAGTTTTTGCACAAAGAAACAGTGCAGCAGGAGAAGATTTGGTGTTCAGGGGAGTGATACAAATATTTAGTAAGCCTTACTGAGTGCATTAGTCTGCAAACATCAATCTCAGTCTATTTTGAAGCTAAGTAAGGTAAGCCATGGAACATGTATCAAGCATACAAGTGCTGTGCTTGTTTTTTGGAGTTTACTAACTTGACTGGTTTTCAGGCGTGAGATTTACCAAAATACAGTTAATTAATCATCTAATGATGGAAAGTAGCTTTGTTGAAAGAAACTGAGACCAGGAATGTTAATAGACACTAAATGCAAGGGTGAGGGTGCCAAATAAGCTGTTTAAAGTATGATAGCTGTGTCATTGTATAGGCCTGAGCTATTTGAGTGCAAGTATTCACCTAACTAGAGCAGAAAAAGAGTCTGGGCTGACTTGCTCTGGCAAGCACTGGGGTCAATTCATCCAGTGATGAAGTCTGTGCCCCTTAAAAAAGACTGCTCTTGGCACTTGCATTCTTTATTCTAGGCTAGAATAGCTTGTTCCACTGCAGCACAGAGTCATTCTGAGGCAGGGATGGAGAACGCAGTATCTAGAAATTACCTCAGTATTTTTATGTAGAGATAGTTAAATGGATAACAGATCATCCTACTGTGGACAATATTTTTCCTGTTCTGTGAGAAAATCAGACTAAATCAGTAGTAACTTTTGCAACCTTTATATTTAGCAGGAGTTCAAGACAGAGTTAAGCTGAATAATTTGAAAAAGCAGCAAACAGTGTGTTGTGTTAATGAACTGAACCCTCTGTTTTGCTTTTAGTTCTTTCTCCAAACCAGTAAGCAGAGTTAGACAGTGTTTATAAAGCTTCTGGTAGTTGGTACAGAAAATCTGCTAGAGATTGTTCTGCACTCTTAAAATATATTTAAACTGTATCTTTTTTCTTCAGTGAAATAACCAGTAGATTTACTTGCATAGATTTTTATCTATTTGATAATCTCCTCATCCAGCAGTTCTGGGGTTACCTTACAGACACGATTATCAAAAGAAGAAGTGCACCTGAACCTTATTTTCAAAAAATTTATACCAGGAATACTAGGAGATATAGAAAGCCTAAAGCAATTGATGTGACACCTGGACTATTGAAGATAACCAAAGGAGATAGAGAGAAATGGGTTATGCCCTTTGGTAGGTAGTAGAGTTTTGAAAGCCTGTTATAAGCTTATCATATGCTTTTCTCCCTTTCTCTTTTGAAAACACTTCAAACCTAACAAACACCCAATATGCACATTAAAAAAACCACAAACTAGGCAGTTTTATTTTGAAAAACCCTTGGGATGTACTGGATGTGACTGCCTTGTGAGTAAAACCAGGTAAATGCTGGCCACAAACAACTCTAAAACCCCTTTGTTGTTGTGAGTGTATGTTTTGGAACTCTTTTAGAAGTACAGCCCTGGCATAGCCATTTAGACCATCACCATCCAAGCTATTTCACTCTACCTTCTGCCTCTGATGTCACCTCATTAGAGGAAACCTGAGGCACTGTTAGTATTACCCTGCTTATGGTATTATCCTCGTTTTGTAGAAAGCAGTAATTTATACTTTGTAATTGTTTTCTAAACTTTGAGGCAAAAATTGATGGTATGTCCTTCCAAATACTAAATGTAGATCAAACAGCTTATGGAAGCAGAGGGAGAGGGAAAAGAAGTAAAAACGTGATATACCAACCTTGTGTTTTACAGAATGTTACAACTTTAGCAGTGACTCTGGTAAAGCATCAGAAAAACAGTAGCAAACAATTCTGAGAATGTTTTAGTACCTAGTGCATAACAAAAAAAATGGGAATAAGAAGATGATGATTTGTAAGAGCAGATTCAGACTTAAAGTGAGAGAAATTTGAGTAAAAGATGCAAGTTGAGTAAGCCTCTAGCAATGACAAATATAAACTATGAACTATCTTTAGCAGGAGTACAATTATGTAGCAGAAACTCAGTATTTTATATTCATAGGTTGGAGTTCAGGACTCTGGGAAATCATACTTTTCCGTATTAAAAAATATAGCAAATTCTTTACAAGTAAGTGAACTATTTATTCTGGGTCTTTTCTGAAATATGTTGGTTGATGAAAGCCAAGGCTTTACAATATATTATGCAATATCAATGATTTTAATTTTCTAGGGACAGTTTTCGTTAATATTTTTCATCAGTTGTTATTGCATTTTTCCTAACACAGGTATTATAAAATAGTAACTAAAAGTATTGTATAATAACCAAAATAGAACAGTTCCCGTGCTTTTTCTAGCTCTGTTTGCTTAAGCCAGAGGACCAGAATGTTAGTGAATTGGTCAGACACAGGAGTGTGGTAAGTTGCCTCATTTTGATGTGGTCTATCATGAGTTTATATGAGTACTGTAGAGGTTGGTATTTATCCATCTCCTGTCCAAAAACCTTGAAGTCACATGATGTTGAACACTAAACAAAGAGACTTTGTTACCTCGTACCACACTTCAAGAATGTTATGAAGATTGATTGGTTCGTAACAGTCTCCAGTTCCAAGTATTTCTGTATTAAAAGGTTGATTTGAACTTAGAAAAGGGCAAATTAGCTTTTTATCAAAGGAAATATGCCAGCAGCTGTAACAATTTGCTCACAGAAAAGTAGATGTAGGCTTGGCCCTGGTCCTTCTTTACTGGGAGTTTTTTTTGGTCAATACCATCCAAGTAAAAACTCTTTTCCAAAGGTAGAATGCTGAAGGTCTGTGGTCCTCAGAGGACACATTTGAATTTAGTGACAATTTTAAGGTCTTGTGTTTTACTTTTTTGAGAGCATCTTTGAGGTAATAACTCAAGTAGAGTGGCAAAAAATATTTGGAATTTGAGTTTAAAATAAAAGCATGCATTTGAGGTTTTATCCTTTGCTGCAACCCCTTTTTTTTAACCATTCCAGGTTGTGAAGTCGGTTGATCACTTTTTTTTGTGTGTGCCCAGGCACTAAAAAGATACTGTCTCCCTATTAAAAAAAGACAGGAAAGCTTCTTCCAGAGTCTTTTGAGTTACTCTGACTTGTCATTTATAAACATTAAGCCTTATTTAGTAGGTCTAAAAGTTCAAGCTTTTGAGAAAGCTTCCAAATTGCTTCCGTGCCTAACTCATGAAAGGCTTCTTACAATCTAGAACAGATAAGAGAGCTGTGAGAAGGGTAGCACAGTGCCTGCTAGCAAGGGGAAGGGTTTTATTCCAGATAATGTACTTTGTGGGAGCTGCCAGGGATCTGGCTCTCCCTCAGTCAGGAAGTATCTCGATCAAGATAAGATCGTGATAGTCAGCCTCTGAGCCTGCCAGGGGAAGGCTACTGGCTCTCATTGTTCATGTTTAGAAGGAATAACTTCCAAGAGCTGCAAATATTTCAGATGAGCTATCAGGGAGCAATAGTGTGCTTTTTTTAGTGTAACTGTTTACTGCAATTTTCCTGTTATCACTATGAAAGTCAGGAGTCAACTTCATTTAAAGTTTCTTTGACTTCATAAAGTTTTAAGAGGGAACAAAGAAGCTGGAGATATTCTTTACCAATTGTGGTGGTGGTGGTGTGTTCATAACCTTAAAAATAAATTCAGAGAAGCTAGCAGTGTCTTCAGTAGGAATCCTGTAGTATTAACAGAGTTTGTTCTTGCTTCCTCTAATCTCTAATTGTTTGCCTCAACTGTGTTTTGAGAACTCTCCGATGACAAATCTAGACAAGGAAGTCTGAAGCATGGTAATGAGTTCTGCTTATCCATACTTAAGATAGTTTAAATTTAGATGAAAATACCAGCACAAAGTTTGAGTGGTAAATAAATTCACATCCCCTGAGCACACTCACTTCCAGCTCCTGTCTGATGAAATAAAATTTGGGTAACAGATGAAATGTAAGTGCAGGAATGGCTTGTTAGAAGCAGCATTCATTTCAGGTGTCAGTGTAACTGATACTCTAAAGCCTTCACTGTTATGTAAGACATGCATGTCTTCAGCTGATATGTTAGCTCTAATGGCATAAAGAACTCTCAGTAATTAGAGGAGGTGAAACTTGAGCGCTCTGAAAAATGAATTTGGTCTATATAGAAGCTCTTGTCTCTTAGTGAGAGATATTTTCTATGCTGATTCACATAAGCGTGTGTTCCTGCCGCGAAAGGTGAAGATAAGAATTGTTGATGGGACAAAAGATTGGCTAATTTGTTTTACTGATGCTTAAAAGTTTACATCACCTTTCTCAGGAGCACCAGCATAGTATCTATATAACCAGATGTCTTGCAAGAGCCTGACTGTCAGTGTTGTATTATTGAATAGATAATTTAAATATTAAGTGGGATTTGTTTTTTTTCTTAATCTCAGTATACTGGAAGCTATCTAGGTGGGATCTCAAATAGGCAATAGGGTTTTACAGAATTTCCATTAGAGCTTCTAATTTTCTTTGGCAGGTCCTGCCCAAAATCTCCTCAAGCCCTCTGACACTTGGGCTGTTTATACCACTGCAACTGTATTAAGATTGTGGAGGAAGTGCCAATAGTTCCACTGTAATTAAACCTGCATATAAAGTAAGACCAGGTTGGAGAGGGGAGAGAGAAATTTTGCATGAGAACTAAAATGGAAAAAAAATATTTTTAATATTTTTACTGCACTTATTTACACATTCTGTGAAATAAAGGAGGAAGAGGGAACCAACTTGCACAGCGTGCTATTTGATGAGCTGGTATTTCAGTATTGGATTCCCTTTCTGACCCTTTCCCCTGGTCACAGAGCAAATCTCTGACTACTACATCTTCCTTCAGACTTGCATACGAAATTGGTGGTGGCATTTTATCTGAATGATGGGAGTCAGGGGAAAAAATCATACAGAAAACTGATGATTGTGTCTGTCACAAAACCATTGACCTTCCTTTTCTTTCCCAGAGTCACTGGGTTGGGTTTTCTTTACACCTCTGAATTAGAGCAGCTTTCTGAGCTGCAAGGCTGAGGACTGGGATGAGCTGCCAGATATTTGACAGCTCTTGAGGGAGAAAATGAGAACTGCAAAAGAGGAGGAGGAAGAAGATCCAACTTTGCATCATCTATAAGGCCTCTGGAAATATAAGTTTAAAATATGGTATTTTTTTCTCCATATTGATTAATACCCAGTTTAGATTTCAGAAAATGAATATCCTCATTATAAGATAATTTAGCAACATATGGAGAAACTTCAGGCATTGGAAATTTTGTGAGCAGCAACCTATTGGTAGCTTAGCACTGAGTTACTTCTAACTGGCTGTTACTCTTGCTTGTACAGGATGTGGAAAATATGCACGGTGGAAATTACATTCCAAAGAGGGATAGTGACTTAGAAAGTGCCTTTTACAAATATTTTTATGCCTGTCCCTTTCTTCATTCAAACAAATGAACTGTAGCCATATTAGTCCTTGGCATTCTTATTGAAAGCTTTAAGTTACTGCTTTGAAGAGCAGCGATAGTCTGAAGAGCTATCACATCCATTTTCTTCATTAGTAATTTTTTGGTCTTTGTCAGTCTTAGCAATGTTTAGTATTTATTTACATGTATATTGTGTGTATATATTAATTGTGTATGCATACAGGATTTAGAAAGTCCAAATGTTAATGCTTGAATGGAAAAAAAAAGCAAACAAGTAAAATCTAGTACCAATAAAATGAACAAACCCCAGTATTATCTCTACTGGTAGATGGATCTTAGTTTATTAAATTGTTGAGGTCTGTAAACTCTTTTTTTCTTACCTCCTTTGAGAGTCAGGTTCAAGAGGGGTTACTGTGTTCATCCATATGGGATTACAGTCTTCCATAAAATCAGAAGTGTGAAGGATGATCTTCATAGCAGAAGAGCAAAAAGACAAGAAAATTACATGTAGTTAACCAAAGGTACATTAGTAAAAGCCTTGTTCTGAATGCTCCAGCTAAGGATATATCTTAACCCCAAAGGGTTCCTTCCCCCTTCTCCTCCCATGAAACTGCTTTTTCATGTTATCTCTGCTCCTTAAGCTTCAGGATGAAAATCATGAAAAGACAGGAAGCTGTGGCTGTAGAAGCTTGAAAAGAAGTGTAAGAGAATGAGACTATTGCGGTCACAGGGACAGAAAGAATTTATTTCTTGGGGGAGTGAGCCTTGCCCCCATGTTTATTCTTTATTTTTAGAGGATGCAATTACTTACTAGTGAATTTGATAACAGCTTTATTATCTAAAACTTAAAACTGACTATTTATTACTTTCAATAATGTTATAGTAGAGATTGTGGTTTTTTTAATGAGGAACGCATTTCCTTTTCCCCAGATAAAAAAAGATGTTACATCTGTGCATGCTCTTCTTGTTAAGAACTTGTTGACAGTTAAAAGTCAGAAAGTCTAAATCCAGAGGTTTTTTTGATTTTTATCTTGTTTCTCGGGGGGGGGAGGGGGAATTTGCTTAATTTTTTATGTGTGGATCATCACTGCAGAACTTAGTTATCCTCCTGCAAAGCAGCAGAAGCAAATAAGATCCTGTGTAGTCCACGATGTTAAAAAACTCAGTTGCATCTTTTGAGAACAGCACAAAGATTACCAAAAATTGTGTAGGATGAGCTGCATTATCAGGTAAAATTGGTTTCCATTTTAGTTTGAGTTTTGCTCGGTCCTGTTTTTAACATGGAACATGGCAACTTCTAATATGATCATTGCTTTTAGATAACTCAAGTTCTAAATTTGTAAAAGCATAATGACTATGAACAGATAACCTGTTATTTACTGTTATCTAACAGTAGTAGTTAAAAAGGAATAAACTGATTGTTTTAAATGTGCTGTTTAATATAACTAGTTTGTGATTGCTTGTTGACCCTCCTCTTCCATATAATGACCATGGGAGCAGCCTTAACTTAATTTTTCCATCTACCTAGTTACAGGGAAGGAGAGATTTTGCTAAAAGAAAATCTTCTGTAGTCTTAAAAAAAACCCCAAAAACCATGTATTATGTGAGTTACATGCATTTATAATGTGTAGAATTCTGCATACATATATAATAACAACAACATAAACAAGATTACATAACAGCAACGTAAAGAGGATTTCAAATAGCTCTCCTTATAAAAGAAAAAAAAAATTCCAAAGAGTTTTTAATCAGAGCGTATTAGAAGATCCTGATAGTTTTCCAGTCTTTAAAGACAATTGAAAAGCACAAAACTAGCATTAAAAGTATGTTTGATACTAAAAAGCAATCTGGCAAGAGAAATATGGCCCTGTATACAAATTTTGAGCTTGCTCAGCAAATGACCCATAATACAATTTCTTTCAACAAGATCAAGGAAATTGTGAAGTTATTAGAATAGCACATCGTGTGAGTATAAAACAGGTACAATAACCAATATTAATACACTTACATCAACACAAAAATGTGGCAAATTTAAAAGTTTTTAATTTTGACACATCAAAGCCTTTTCATCCCCAGTAAGTGTTGTTTTCTGTTTTGCACTAATCATCACTTCTACAGCATTTTAAAGTTTATTCTTTCTATGGAATAAAGCTTAAAATAATAGTAGCCAGCAGATATTCATATAATTGCAAGTGTCAGTCATCTCTTCATGTGTATCAAATGCATTTTGAATCCAGAAAACTGTTTTGAAGTTTTAGATTTATTTCTCCTGTGTCTTTTTTCCTGCTTCAGTTATGCTGAACCCAGTTACCATATACAGGGTTCAGAATTTGTGTATTGTTGGATTCACAATGTGCTTAAACCCAACAAAACTGTTGCAGGTAAAAACTGTTATTGAGCAAGTAATAACTATTGGCAAATTAATGGTCTATCAAAATGTAGCAGATATTAATTACTAACCTGGCTTACTCCTGAATTTCAGCCCCCAAAAATGGAAGGATATCTTGCAAATGGGGAAAAAATTAAAAATCTTCATTTTCTTTATAAGCTTTATAATGACATGAAAGAAAGAAAAAAGAAAAGAAAATGGTTGTTCCAGTCCATTTAATCTAGTTTCTTTCATCTGTGTTTTGGAAAGTCTCTGTTGATGCAGAATGCAAGGGGTGGCAGTGGGACTGGGGGATGGCAGCAGGGCTAGGAAACAAGCCTAGAAAAACTTGTAGGCAGAGGCAAATACAGATTAATAAAAATAAATGTATCTAAAAAGTTTAATTTCAGAATCATCACATACATTTTTAATATTGTGTCAGTAAAAAGGAGGCTTGTTAAAAGTTTATGCTTGTATTTTTCTTCAAATATGGTGCCCAGGCTTTGGGGTTTTTTTCCCATATTTTGTTTTTCTTTTAAGGCTTTTATTAAATAAAATAATATTAGACAGTGGTTATTTCTGAAATGGCAATTTTCATTATGTGAAAATTAAATGTATTCATTTAGCCTGATGATAAAGTGTCTGTATAGCATACTGCCCACTGGGAGACCAGCTGCCACATGAATTATCTGTCTCTCTTTGCCTCTTCTGGGAAAAGCAAAGCAAAGCTGTTCTATGACTGGTGGAGGAGTCTGAAAAGATTTTATCTCCAGTTCAGTGAACAGTTTTCAGTCTTGAAATGGCAATCTCAGATATAAATGAGGATCTCGCAAAGTTTGGGGGCTTTATGTAAATTTTTCCTAATAATTATTTTCTTCAGATTGGGAATCCAGAGAAATGTGCCAAATGTACAGGGAGAAATAGATATGCAAGATAAACGTTAAAAGCAAAAAGGATATTTTGTATTTCTCTCAGAAAGTGTCCCTCTTTCCTGATGGAGATAAGTTTCAAAGAAAAAGGATTTCATGCACTGTGAAAATGCTGAAGAAATAAACTGCTGTCCAGCCAGTGACTGTCATGTAACAGTGCCACATATAGATGGAAAATGGAAAAATATAACTATGTAAGACTTATTTTAGTATACCTTAATATATATATATATATATATATCATGTATATATGTATGAAATAGCATAAAATGCAAGAGGAAGGACACAGAATTTTCCCCATGCCTATCCATTTGGATCTACAGTAAGCTGATTCACTTGTGTTTGCTCAGTCCTGTGGTAATCCTAGAGACTTTCACTGCCTCCACTATGGAAAAGTTATTTGCTTTAAGTTAATGATGTAATGTGATGTGGTTTGGATGGGTGTTTGCTTTTAAAACAATCTTGGTAATGCTGTCTTCATGATTCTTGGTCTAACTCAATTTTGAAAGACAAATCTTGGTGTTTAAGGATTTGCATCTGGCATTTGACAGAAGCAAAAGAATGTGCAAGGAAGTATCTTTCTCTTGGACTTCTTTTTCTTGTATGGAGGCACAGAGGCCACTCAGATGCTAAATCAAAGCCACTGCTCAGTGTCAGAAAGTGCCAGTAGTAAGTGGGGCCAGCCATAGTTCAAGCTGCTTGCCCTGCATAGTAGCCAGCAGTGATTCCAAATGTGATTTCCTAAGATTCTGTCTGCACTGCTTGTCTCTTCACTCTTGCTGGGAATGCATGAGCCGGGAGCTTCACAACTGTTTGACAAAAAGGTTAGAGGTCTTCAAAATAGTGCCCAGAATGCCACGAAAGCAGCCAAAGCACAAAAATTGTAGTATCTGACTATGGCTGAGGAGAAAATAATCATTATTTATATTGTGTTTGAAAGCAGCTGCCTCACTGGTCAGTACAAATATCCCAGATAGAAAATCAGCTCCTGTCTAACCAGGGCATGTGTTGGACCTCTCTCTTAGTAGATGTTCCATCAATATAGAAAGTTCTATGTCAAAGGAAGGAGATGCAGTAAGAAAAACAACTCTGTAGGAATACAGTTAGTTTTTCTCTCCAGAGAAAACTTGTTTAAATCCTTAGTGAATTGGAACGCTCTGGAAAATTTTTTTGGATGTTTTCTTAATAGAATGGTAGAGTCATAATTTAATTTGGAAGGAACTTCCAATGGCCATGAAGTTGAAGTGCCTGTTCCCAATATCTCACTAGGTCAGTCTGCTCAGAGTCATGATCAGTCAAGTTGTGAACACCTCACAGGATAGAGATCACACAACCTTTCTGGGTTAACCTTTCCCAGTATTTAAGCACTCTTATATTTTAAACAAATAAAAAACAACAAAGGAAAAAACAATCTCCTAGCCCCTTTTTTCCTGATATGTAATTGTAACTTCCTCCATTTCAGCTTCTCTGTTGCCTCTTGTCCTGCACAGCTCTGAGGAGAGCCTCACTCCATCTTCTCAGTATCCTCTGCTCACAGCTTTTCCAGGCTGAGCAGGCACAGCCCTCTCAGTGTTTCTTTGTTGTGTCCTCCAGCCCTCAACCAACTTGGTGGCCCAGCACTGATGATCCATTCCAGGATGGCAGTTATCTTCCTCATACTGGGAGACTAAAACTGTATCTTTGTGTGGCTTCACAGATAGAAGTAGCCCACTTAGCTACATTTAGAATTCTGTAGATGAAAAAATAACCCTTGCTGTTCTTACACAGGAAATAATAAAAAAATGCAAGTCAGTTCTCTTTTTCTTTAATTTGGTGAAGGGGAGCTTGGATAGATTTCGTATTTCTTCTTTTTAATTTTGCACATTTGACTTGTTTTAATTAAATTTCTGATAAATTTCATCATATCAGTTTGTTGGTGGAACATAGTTTGTATTCTAGAATGATCACCTGCAGGCATGTGGGAGTTTTTTTTTTTTTAACATTCTTCCACCCTAGTGTGGATGTAAGAGCATCACAGTGCGTTCTGTTTTAGATCACAGGAGCAGTAAATTACTTTGAAGTTCATGCTGGACACTAGTTTGTTTTTTAACCTTAAAAATGCTTACTTTATGTGTTTACGAAAATCAAAAAATACTTCCAGTAAAATCATGTTCTGTGTCTGATGATTTTTTTTTCCCTCTCATTATTTTTACCTATTCATTAAAATCACCAGCTGGGTAGATTCTTTAATTTACTTCTGAATCTCTTTGGAAAGCTCTTCTAACAGTAATACTTCACCTCATGCATATATAAAACCAGCTGCTGACCAGAGAGCAGCTTATGGCTGACAGAGTGTCAGCCTTATGTGCAACACCTGCCTCAGCTTTTTATTTGCTGTAAACAACCAGGTGAGAAATAAGCACACTATGGAGCAATTGAAACGCAGAATGAATTCTAATGCATGGCAATGTGAGTAATTCAGTTTGGAAAAAAAAAAAAAACAAAACAAAGGTGTAAAGGCAGTAAAACCAACAGAAGGGATGTTTTGTGCGTTCTCCAGCTGCATTTTCTGCAGCAATAGGAAAGTCAGTTTACTACATCTTTTAAACCTTATACCTAGGTAGAAGGCTAATTAAAATTCATTTTTCTAACAACAAATGTTACTGGTATTTGGTATAAGTCTGTTGGTATTATTTGTGGTTTTTTGCAAACATGGATACTCTTCCTGAATCACAAAAAGAAAAGGCTAGATGGGGCTTAAGTGTTTGCTTATCTTAATCCCCTACATAAACATGGCACCTCTTTATTGGTTGTCAAGAACATTCAGTAAGAGAGATTGTGCAGTGGGTTGAGATCATCTCTTTGATTGCTTTAGTTCTTTTATAAATGGATTTTCCTTCTCATGTCTTCCAGACAGTCAAATGGGAATCTTGTCTTGCAAACCAAGTCCATCTCTTTGTGCCCTCCAACAGAGAAAGGGCAAAGAATTGAACAACTGTTCTCACAACTGCTTGTGTATCAGGAACCTCTGAGTCCAAAAATCAAACATTTGATGGGACACACACACACACAAAAAAAAAAAAAAAAAAGGTTTCCTTTAGTCTTTTCCTGAAAATCATACATTTTGACCCATGTGAAATTTGAAAGCTTTTTTCTATGAAGGTTTACATTTGAGATTAGATAGTGTTATGTGTTCTTCAAGGAGTACCATGAAGAATAAATATCTGCTCTGTGTTGGTCAAAAGATGACAAATTGGTTTGTACATGTGTTGCTGCATATGGTAGTGGACAGTTAGCTAGCCACAAATAAAGAGTATTTAAGGCTGATTCCTGCTTTGAGAATCCAGATCAGATTCAGTAATTTTGTTGTGACTGGTGATTGATTTTGAAATTTCTTGTTTGAAGAAATGCTAACTGCTGTTTCAGTATGCTCAGTTCCAGACTTTAACTGCCTGATTAAAAAGTGCACTGTGTGTGTATCATCCACAAATATCTTGCCTATTTTTTCTTTCACCAATTTCAATTATTGTAGTTCATGTGTTTTTCTTCTGTCTGTAAAGAATTTTGTCTGAATATGCTTTTGGAGGCAGTGCTTGGGGTTGTTTTGGTTTTTTTTTGTTTTTGTTTTTTTTTAATATATACAGAGGCCAGTTCTGTGTAAAATTAGTTATAGTAAAATTCCTAGTTCTAGGAGCCTCCTTAAACAGATATAATTTCTTATAAACTTGTTCCTCATGCATAGGTGCTCCTCATGAGCATTTGAGCTACATTTCTCTTTTGAATTCATTTCCATGTCGGAGCCATCATTCAGGCTTTCAGTATAATGGGAACAGCACCAAAAATCAGTGATGTATTGCTAGTCAGGAGGTATTATGACCTATCCAGCTGTTGCAGATCTAAGCAGTTAAAATTAGCTCCTGTCTAGCCACCTTGGCAGTTGTATGGAAATAAATAAGCTAGTTCAAGACTTTCTGGGTGTCTGTTAGAACTTCCCATCTTGTGACAGTATTGCAGACTGTCACTGATGTTTACATTTCTGTTTGTATCACTGCAGAGGCCCCGTTAAAGAGTACAGATTATTAATTTAGGAAAGCATTTATTTATATGCAATCTAATTAGCTGTTATTTCTTACTGAAGCCTCTGTACCTCAAGTAAACCTGATTAGAGAGGCATTTAAGAAAGGCTGTAAGAGTTCTTAGTGCCTCTGCTCAAATCTAAAAACTCTGTTCAGTTTGAAAGTTGTCATATTTCTGACAAGAATCAGGTATTTCACATTTAGTGGTTTTATTGTTACTGTTACATTAATTTTTCCACTAAAACATTTTGTGTCAGTACCAGCTTAAATGTTTCTAGGACACAAAAATCCATGAAGAACTTGAGAAGAATACAGCTTTCAGAACTTTCACTGTTTCTGTTTTGACATGTCATTTGTGTTACTTCTAGATATGTGCTAATCAAAGTTTTCAAATAGTTTGTGAAGGCCTGAAGAGCTCTAAGGATTTTTCTGTGTGGCAGTCATTATTTCAAGGGTAAGAAATAGATAGTGGAAAAAAACCCCACAAAATACACTCAATAATGCCTTTCCTTTCACTGTCGGGTAATTAGAATATTTTGCATGCTCCTTCATATTTTAGCAAAGCATGTTTTTATATTTCTTCTATAAAATGTGAAGTTCTAAATCAGTCTTGGTACTTTTAGCTTCAAATCTAACAGGTTTTAGTGTACATTTCTCTAAAGAGTTGTCAAAATCTGGCAACTGCTTTTCTTCTGTTACAGCACATGCTTTTTATAAACTTCAGGTAACCCTTTCACCTGTCCACTGAGGGTTTTCTTGGACCTGAAATAACCAAGAAGCTCTTTGATTACTTCAAATTGCCTGTTGATTGCCAGGCTATGTTTTCTGTTTCCTTGCAGGGATTTGCTGTTTAGGGTGACACAGTAATGAGGTAACATTTGCACTTTCTTTAACTGTATAGCGTGTTCTTACAGAATCAATGTGTGCACACCCCGTGCAAGATAAATTAGTGTTGAAATTTCTCTATGTTTAGAAGCCAAAATACTGGGCAAAACCAAAAAAAAATAGAGTAGACCAACGTTCTCAGCATTGCATTTCTGTTTTTGGTCAATGTAAATGAAAGCTTCACAGAGATTTTGCATTTCTGTTTAATCTATTCATCAGTTTTATTGAAAGTAATATTAAGTGACAATTAATTCTATCATATTTGGCTAATATGTAACTCAGCTGTCATGCACCCACAGATTCTTTAGGGTGTTCAGCTGTCATGTGTAATTTATAATACAGTTTTGTTGCATGAGAGAGGCAGATTTAAAGCTGAGTATATTTGTTTTTCTTTCTCTGAATGGAGGGGAGGGATCTGATAACAGCCTTTTTAGAACTGGATTTTTATGTATTTGCTTTGATAGTGTTGACCTTGGACTTCTATAATGACAAAAAACTAGATTCAAAAGCTCAACAAAGAGGGATTCTTGCAAAAACATTCTCTGAGATGCCTGTTACATGCCTGCTGTTGGGAAGGTCAGAAACAGTAGAACAGATGAGATTATATCAAAGTAACAACTCACCCAATGAAATAATGATAAACGCAGTAATTTGTGTCATTCACTGATAGTTGTATCTCTTTGCCAACTCTCTTAGTAGGTTTTCCCAGGTGTCCCCTTCTATACTTGGTACTCAAAATATTGAATTAAACAGTATAATTTATGATCAAAGGAAATTAATCTCAGTGGAATAAATCAAATATGTCACCCATGAAAGGTAATCATCTTTCGTTTTCTAACCTATTGTTCCATCATAGATTTCTTTCTTCTCATACTTGGGAAGTAACAGATGCTACTCCTATATATGGTAAAATAAACATTTCAGTGTTTTTAAGTAATTTTTTACACTGTTTTAAGTAATTTTTACAGTATTAAAATTGTTGGATAATGAGAACTGATAGCAGAACTTCTAAAACTACTTTATTGTTACAGTGACCAACCAGTATTATTGATAAAATTTTCTCTTTTCTTTTTTTTTTACTTTTTAGACAATTTTTCAGCACAAATAAACCAAGCTCTCATAATAATATATTTCAAGTTTTCTCAGCACCTCATTCCTCTGTTGTGATTTTAACAATTTATCCAACCTCAAGAACAATGTATGTAGGAGTAGCATGAGTAGCAAACCCTTTATTTGGAGGTGGTGATTTAACAGCTGACTTGCTGGGGGGTTTTGTCTAAAGTGCTGTGCAAAGGACAATTAGGTCATATAAAAATAAATAAATAAAGTCTTGCATCCTTTAACTCCAAACTTTCTGTTGCGCTACAACTGAGTCAAACATGAGTTATCAAACTGTTGTTATCAAACAGCTTAAACAGGCTGGGGTTGCCTCATTCCTACATGAAACTTTTTCTTTCCTTATGGATTATCCTTAAGGATTTCCAGAAAATCCTTATGAATCCATCTGGAACTTACAGGGACATGGGAAAGAACTTTGATTAATGCTGCTTGGGGCTTTTCCTGCTTCTTGTCTTTCAGTAAATTCTTTCATCTATCTTTAATTGCCTGCCTGATGCTCTTTTCATAGACAATTCATAGCTCTTTCATTATAGCCTGGCTATTTGAAGATGATAATTTTAAAATGGTATAATTTTCTCATAAAGCCTCAAAGCTATAATGGTTTTACTGTTAATTTATCTAAAATACATGAACACCAGTGTCATATGTGAAACTATGTCAATGTAAAGGAACGTTTTCTCCTGAGACATGCATTGTTTTGAGACATTTGGAAGAAGAAAAGCAACTTTGACTTTGGGCTGATAAACTCTTCGTTCATAATAAACTATTAAGCCACCAGGGCAGTTTTGCACTGCGTAATTTGTACCAACTAGAGAAAGACAAATTAGTGAAAAATATAAGTAATTGAATGATGAACTAAGGAACTACATTTCACCTGTCTTTCAAATAATTCTGATAAGCAAAACTAGTTCTAGTGAGATCACACCACGCTCTCTGTTCCTGGAGTGTCAATCAGTTCTGGCATCCAAGTGATGGCTGCCCTGACCCTCCATACACAGCTCTAAAAGATCTTTGCTTCTTAATCAAGAAAACAAACAACCTCAAACCTATCCAAAACAAAAAACAATGCCAAAACTGAGAAGAAATTAATTGTAGAGCCTCAGTTTTAGAGAAGGAGTAATAAAATATGGGATAGGTTTAGCAATACTTGCATTGAAAGTGCATGAAAACTTCTATGTCATGTTAGTCAGATTTTTAAATGTTGTATTTGCATTATTATTCAGAAAGAAAAAATTGACATCATAAATCATTAACTGAATATGGCAGGTTTTTTTCAGTTGCTCATCCCAAATGTAAAGAGGAAAAATACAGGGTATTTTTGTCAGCATTGTAATATTGAGTTGATATTCATGCTACATTTTATGAAGGCAGTTAAATACCTTCCCACTGAAAGTATGGACTTCTGTGGGATTTCTAGGGTAGGTTGTGACAATTTTTTTACTGATGTAAAATGTTAAGATGAGATTTCAGTTTGCATCTTTGTTTATGTAGTTATTTTTTGCTTTTTGTCCATTTATAACCTATTCGTAATTCATAATCTGTGTTCTGTCTGAAGTGTCTCCTGTCTATAGCATTTTCAAGTGTCTTTAGCTTGGATGATTTATCTGTCTTCACTTAAAACTTCTACATTCTTGTAGATAAAAATCAATGAGGCAGAAATGGTTATAACTTCTAATTTGGTGCCCCTAACTGCAGAATGAGGAAACTTTTCCATTCTCTTATGTCTCAAAAATTGTTTACGTATTTTGTCTACAGAGGAATAATTACAGCAGGTTTCAACTCAAAATATCTTCACACATATTAATTAGGACAATTATTTTATTGTAGTATGATTGCACAGACCTTTATGTGTCTGTTAAATGAAAAGCAATGATGTGATATTTTTGTCAAGTTAAAATATTTGTGGTGATTTTCAGTAATATTTTTGATCAGGACTTAATTACATGATCAGATTGTTTTGACATGAGGCATCTTGCTAGATACTTGTAAGATTAATATGGATGTGAGCAAGCAATTTATACAGCTGCCTAGAACTGGGTGACTTACAGTGTTAACAAGTGTGGTAAAAAATTAATTTGGAAAGGAGGCAAAGATCTGTTTGAGGAGGAGATCCTTAGCTTGCTTCCAGTATCACAGCATCATGTTCTGCCACACTACAGAACAGGTAAACAAGAACAGAATGATATCTTATTGGAAAATAACTGCTTCACTTGAAGCAGAAGTATTTAGAATTTTCTTCCTAATTTCCTGCTACGTTGAACTGTGATTTCTGTTTAGAATTGCCACAAACCCCACAAACTAGTAAGAGGTGTAAAGTTTGTTAATTTTCCTTTGTTCAAATCTTGCTCATAACTTTATCATTACTGACTTGATTGCTATCAGGCAAAATAATTCTTTGTGTCTTCTTAATATTTTTCAACTCCATGATCTGTTTTTTCCTTAAGTTCCTGAAGTGAAATGTTACAGATAAAGTTTAGAGCTTTGTATGAATTTCTTGTATGCCCATGGCTGTATCTTACCATTATGTCTTAAACTGGAAAGCTTTCATTTGGTTACTTAAGGCTGTTAACGCTAAATTGGTTTTTAACTAACTTTGGATTTGACAAAAATTCATTGGGAAACAAGGATTTCAATTTTAATAACTGAAAAAGTCACTTTGCCTCGAAGGACATGCAAGTGTTTAATGGAGAGTAATGTGGGAAAATACATGATGCAATGAAGAATTTGAATTTTTTTTTTAAATGCAGGTGAACTGTCAGAACCACCAGAAATATCCATCCAACAAATGTATCAACAAATATGCAGTAACATTAAAAGCAGTTCCGCCATGATTTTTATAACCACAGATGCATAAAAATTAAATTTTGTAGCAAACTTTTAGTCACTACAGTTTGGTTGCTAATAAGTAGAGTATTCATTTGAAGGTAAGGGAATGATAGCAAGCTTCATTACTTCTAAATTTCCTATGAAATCTCATGTATAATTCATGGTAAAGGGTCTGAAGTTCATATCTTGCCTTAGCATAATTTCTTTGTTCTTCACAAGTAAGCTTGTCAACATCCTGATTCCTCATTTCATTTATGATTTTTTTATTAAATTATAGATATGAATCATTCCAGTGATTTGTTATATGAACTGGCAGAGGCAATTATTGGAGCAATGGCTAGAATGAAGACTGAGAGAACTATTTTCCTCAACAAATAAATTGAATTGGCTGGGAAAATTTGCTTCCCCGAGAAGTACAGCCTGGGTCTTTCTGTTGTATTCTAGCTTTCTAAAAAAAAAAAAAATAAAAAAGTATAAACCCTATCTGTTACTGGTTTTCTGGTTTGTCACCAGATTTTCTTGTTTTGTCCTTTTTAATTTCTTTGCAGAGTAAGCCCCTGGTTTTCAGAACACATTCATTTTTTGTAAAGAAGGAATAAAGTTGCAGAGACCAAATCAATGGATTGAGTCAAACCAATGATGTTTGGCACTCAATCACTTAATACTCCAGCTGAATTGCAGAGTTGTTTTCCTCTTTGACGGACAAGAGTGGTAGTGTTCTAATTTCAGACAGATACTATCTCTAGTTTTATTTCCTTGATGTTTGAAAGGTAGATGGTTTAACAGATATCATCTCAGCTGTATGTTTCAAGTGCTTTGAAACTGTGTCTCTCTATGGAAAATTTATTCCTTCTTCAAGTTTTACTTCAGGAAACATTAAGTTTGTAAGTTATACTTTAAGTATAGATCTAATTTTTACTGTAACTACAGCTTAAATTTGAAAAGACACATTTTTTCATTAGTTGGCTGAGACCTGGGAGTTCAGGTGAATGCAAAATGTTTCAGCAATAGAATCACAGCAAAGGAGGTTTTAGGAACAACATTTCTTGAAGAGCACTGCTGGCAAAAATAAGCAGTGCTTGCTCATGTGGATTCCATTAAAATGCCTAAATAATTTTCTGACTGTGTATTTGAAATAACTGCCAAAATTACAAACAGCCAAGTTTAGACTGTGCTTGTGATAACAGCAAAATTAAAGATTAGATATTGGTTCCAAAGTCCTTTAATCTTGTGTTTTTAAGGATGTTTTGGAAAGCTTTTGGAATTTCTGTTCTGAACGTAAGATAGTAAACACACACTTGATAGCTAAGTGTCATATTCAATACTCCCTAATGGACAACACCTATAATATTCTATCAGAGGGAAAATACTTAATTCATTTCACTTTCATTTCAAACTAGGATTTAGCTTGTGTTTTGCTGTAGAATACAATATAGGATATGTCAAATGTCACAAAGTCTGCATTTCCATGTTTTGGAAGGTTTCAGAGTTACCTTTATTAGTTTCTTGTCCCAAATTCAGTTTCAGGAAAATAAAGAATATATTTTATGCATAATTATTTTACAGAGGAAAAAGTAAAGAACAGGCAGGCAGAATGTGCTCGCTATGATTTCATAGCAGTTGCTAAAGAGAATAGAGAATTCCTAACCTTTTACATTTTGATTATTATTAAGGTATAACAAATCCTGTATTGCTGAAGCTACAATTATGTACAAATATGTTTTTTTCTATAATTATTATACTGATGATGAATTTGTAAAACTTTTGACAGCAATAATGTTTATGAGTAATCAGTCATTTTTGTAATGAGAGACTCTAGAGCGATGGTGCTACTCAAAATTGGAAATTCATTACACCAAAGATTTGGTGGCACTCTTAGACACTGTCTTTGGTATTTACTCTGTCAAAACCCTTCCTCTTCTAATGTTCCAGCATTCAAAAATCAGAATGGTTAGATGAGAGGAAAAAACAAAGAGTTAGTAGCAATTCAATAAATCAGCAAATTTTAGGACATTATTATAGACACAAAGAAGATTATAGACAGTAGAGACACTTTTACATCCCAACATCAGCTATTTTTGTTTGCTAGTTACAGCTGGCTAGATAATTTATTTCAGGGAGGGTCTACAAAAAAGTCATTCAGGTTTGTAACAAAGCCTCAGCATTTGAATTTCTTCATGAAATGATTTATAAATGAAGTATTTAAAATTTTGTTGCAAAGAATCATAGTAAATTTTTTGGGCTTGATGTCATCTTTCAAAAGACTATAATACGAAAACAAGATGTTTAAAAATGAGAAGTAATAGTAAAAGACAAAAGCCAAGTATTTTGTAAGAAAATCTCCAAGTTAAATGTTTTTGACCATCTCAGAGAACGTTTTTTCTTTGAAATGTGTTTTCTCTAAAATCAACCAATTTAATATATTTTTCTAATTTAAAGTGCACTTTATTTATGAATGTGCCTAAGTTGTTTCTGACTGCTTTTTTCTGTCCCAGTATCTTCAGTAGGGTATTTAGACCACACTGGTTTTTAGTAAATCGAGTGTAAATGACTGTTGGCATGTCCCTTTCCCTGTCTACCGGAGCTGAAGCAGTGCCACCTTGTACCACTCGGTCCTTTCCCGATTTCCCCATGGTTGTGGTTCTGCTCTGTCACAATGCAGACCTGCAGGTCTGGAAGGGTGAAGCTGGAAAGGAAGGAGGCAAGCTGTACTTCAGGATTTCACTTCACTGAACACATTCTGTCCCTTCTCTGCAATGCCTCCCAAATGTTTTTAAATCCTCAGAGCTGCTATTTATTCTCTGCTGTTGCTTCCCTGCTCATGCTCTCACCAGGTGTTGTGTTGGAGTTGAAGGGAGTCTGCATTGCACAAGGAACTGGATGTAATGCATGACTGGGGGCAGTGGGGATCTGGAGCAATAATCCTTGAAGGCATTGGATGACTTGAATAGTGTCAGTCTGGTGGCTTCATCAAATGTGGGCCTAAGGAAACATAAACCAGGAAGTAGGGACTGTATTACAGTCTTAAACTGCACCAGGGGAAGTCTAGATTAGACATCAGGAAAAAATTCTTTACTGAAAGAGTGATTGGGCACTGGAATTTTCTGCCCAGGGAGGTGGTGGAGTCACTGTGCCTGGACATGGCACTCAGTGCCATGGTTTAGTTGATGAGGAGGTGTTAGTTTGTAGGTTGGATTTGATAATCTCAAAGGTCTTTTCCAACCTAGTTCATTCTGTGATTCTGTGATTCTTTTGTAGGGAAGGGAGTTTGCAGGGATATGCCTAATCTGAGTTTTGTCTATCAAAATATGCTTGAACTTTGGTCAGAAACTGCTGGTGTGGTAGCTGTAATGATGTATTTTTCAGGGCATTAACTTTCCATATTGCCCTTAGTGAATGTAATATGCAGAAGCCAGGCAGTGAGGAGCCGCAGAGAGTTAGTGGGGTTAGCAACTGTGCTTGAGTTGGATAAGGAAAAACAGAAGTAGATACTGCATGCCAAGAACTTCTCAGAAATAAAAAAGACCATAGCTCCATTCTTTCCCATTATTCTGTTACTTCAGGGAAAATAAGAAACTATATAGTCTTAATTTCTTTATTCATGTTGAATTTGTTTATTCTATGTATTTTTTTTGTTTTGTTTTAATGGGGTGAAGTCCTGCTTCTATAAGCTTTCTCTGAAGATGCTGGTTGTTAAAATTCTGTGTTGATTTGTTCATCCTTTTCAAATACCTTTTTTTTCTACGGGAACTTAGACTTTTAAATTGCATTGTATTTCTTTAATGTAACATTACATACTCATTGAGCTTTAATGTTAGTAGTATCAGAGCTTCTATCAATGTTCCCTCTCAGGCCACATACAGTTCTATGGAGTTTTTATTCAGAGTTCTGCCACAATAATAAAAATTAGGATTGTTGTTAAAAGCACTGAAATATGAAAAAAATAATCATGAGGATATAATGCACAATATCAGTTTCTTTACACTAAAGTCCCAGTTTGCAAATGTGAGTGAAAGATTGACTTTACGTTTCCAGAGATGATTAGCTGCCAGTTCTAATCAAATTGAGAAGTAATTAGCAAATCAAAACTTGATTAGCTCTTTGCTTGATTTACTAAAATTACAGTTTATGCAGTTTAAATGATGGGGGAGGGGAAATGTCTCTTTTCTGCATGCATCCCACTGCTCTGTACCTAGGGGAGCAGGAGAGGAGGATCATTGCTTGCAGTGCTCAGCTCTCAGTTTCCCAGCACCAATGCTTGAGTGAAAGTGATGCTGGAGAAGCAAAGACTTCATCCCTTTCCATCTGGGAAATAAATGTGTTGTGAGCAGCTGTGAAGAGTTGGTTGGAATACAGGTGACCCAGATAGCCTGAATTTTCATTGTCAGTGCTCTCTTCCTTCATGAAGTGCTTCGGTGTTGTCACACAGTTATTAAAATGTGAAACCTGTGCATGTGATTCTGCAATGAAATAAGTTACCTAATTGATGCATGTGCTGTAACAATACAGGCAAGGTTGAAAGTGACAACAACTCATCTTGACAGTGTGAAAATTCAGTTTTCATCTCTGTCGCCTACTGGCTGTGGGACATTTGCCTTTGCTTAATTTCTGTTTTTCCTCTCTGTGGAGCAGGTATCATATATTTTGTTCTTTCACCTTGTTGAACTTCGAGCTTCTGATGGAAAAATAAATACATCTGTAATCTAAAATGCTCTAATAGGCTCCCCTCTAGCTGCATAAATCAAATACAAAATATTTTATTTTTATCTTCATGAGATCAACACTGTATATGGTTTTTCAGGTATGCAGTTTGTTACAGTCTTCCTTGTCTGTTTTCTCCTTGAGATTAGATGGCTGTAATGCTTTCTGCATTTACATTGGGACCAAGACACGTTTTAATGCATCTTTTATACTTGAGTCTTATTTGTTACTGAAATAACTGCAGTGGAGAGCTTCTCAGAATTAATTTAATGGCAGAATTAGCAGGCAAGCTGTAATCCCATTGAAGTACCTAAAATCTGCACTTTTTGGAGGTAGCTTTATTGAAAAGCAAGAGGTTTAAAACAAATTCAGAACAGAGTGTAAGATGCTATATTTTTTTTTTCCCCTGGAACTGCCGTGCCAATATCTTAAAAATAAAAAGTACAATTTAATGAAACAGAAGACTAGAGAGATAAGCCTAGTGATATTACAGTATAGAGTATTGCAGAACTGCTGATAGAGAGTCCAATTCTGCTCTTAAATGCTAAGTATGAAACACTAATTAAAGCAAATTGAATCTTCGTTGTGTTTGTATATCTGAAAGCCAAACGGATTTCTCATATAGTCTACATTTCAGAGTACATTCCAGCAAAGTTGAAGAAAAAAATGGATGCTCTTTCCAAAGGATTTCTTTTTCCTTTAGTTTTTAGAGCACTTTATTTTCAGACATGGGTTGTTTATATAGCAATTTAATATATTGAGTATTTTTGCCTCAGGCTGCAAGGTTGTGGCATGGCAGCTGATCTATTTCTCTTTTGGATTAAGTATTTAATCCATAAAATTTTCCTTACTCTAGGGGACTTCAGTAGCTTTAAACATTACTCTTGGGCTTTCCAACTTGTGTAGACTATTAAATGAACTGTTGTGTATTTTTTATCAAAAGCTTTATTTACTTTTTCTTGAGCTCTTAGGAACCACACTGCAGTTACCTTCCCTGATTCCTTTCCTCCAGCAGACTCAACCTGCTGTTAGGTAGGTTTCTCCTTTTCCTGCATCTGCAGATAAGGAAGTCTTTCTCCCATTGGAGTGAAGAGTGGCCCCACCATCAGCTTGCAGGGACTTCCACATCATCACAGGATGTCACCTCCAGTGCAGCTGTGGCACATTTGTGAGGCACAATTTGTTTACCTTCAGCTCAAATGTGCTGTTGGAGGAGGTAGATCTCAAGAGGAGCAGGAGTGGCAGGAATCCTTGACAACCAAAGCTGATGGTTGATAGCTCTGTGAATGGGATTATATGATGTGTCCTGAGACAGGACAGGGATTAAGCTGATATCTCTGATGTCCCATCCAATGTTCAATTCAGATGCCTGATAGCTGGAACTTCAAGCTGAGAGAATTTGTACACTTAGAAGGAGAAAATTTGACTTAATAATTTTCAGATAAAATTCTTAAAGAAATAAGCAGGAAAAAAAAGCAGAAAACCCCACCTTTTCTATGTAAAGACAATGGATCTGTTGTACTGTGTTGCTGTCAAGTTACAGAAAACGTGGGTTTTCTTTTTAAGGGGGGAAGAGTTTAATTTTTCTGCTTGGAAGTGTCGTGATGGGAGACAGCAACACTGGATAAAAATATGTATTTGTCAAAGAATAGAAGATATTGTTTTGACAGTGGGAATGAGGAATACATAACTGAAACTTTAAGGTTCAAAACTGTTTGATATTAAGTATTTTGTCTTGGTTAGAGTTTTTATTTGCTTATATTTCCAACTGCTTACAGTTTTTGCTCTGAATTACATTGTTTGCACTCAATTTTGCTAATAGAATTTTTTTTATTTAAATAAACTAGTTTACCTAATTTCACCTTTTTTAAATAAAAGGATTGCCAGAAAAGACTTTTGAATGAATCTCAAGTTTTCTTCCACGCAGTAGTTTTATAGGCTGCGATAGAAGTCTAAAAGGCATTAAGAGATCTAAGGAATACTTTTGTCTTGTGGGTAGCTTGGTTCAGGATTTTTGTATCATAGAAAGTTGCAATCTCTCAGGCTGATTTTTGAGATTGCTTTCATACAGAAGTTGCTTTTTTGACTGAAATGACTGTGTTTCCCATTAAATTTGTACTGGAACAAGTACTTTCTTCAGAGCAGCCCATATGGTCCTGTGCTTTGCATTTGTGGCTAAACCAGTGTTGGTAACACAGCAATGTTTTAGTGTTGCTGAGTAGTGCAAAACCTTGTTTTTATCCAGCACCACAGGACTGGAAGTCTGGAGATGGGCAAGTGGTTGGGATAAGAGAGTGAGGACAGCAGGGCCCAACTCACCTAGGGGATGTCCCATGCCGTCTGGTGGTGTGCTCAGCCATAAAAGCTCAGGGCAGGATGAAGAAGGGACAATAAGGGTTAAGGTGTTTGTTTTCCCAAGCAGCCATTAACATGCTCTGAGTCCCTGCTTGCCTGGGAGGTGGCTGAACATCTGCCTCCCGATGGGAAGCAGGGGATGTTTCTGTACTTGCACATTCAGCTTCTGCTTTTCCCTATTAAACTGCAATTGTCTCATTCCATGAGTCTTCTTGCCTTCTTCTCTTTTCTCCCTGCCTAGCGAAAGAGTGGAATGAGAAAGAGGTAGGGTGGGTATCTGGCTGCTGGGTGGGGTCAGGATCCTGCAAAATGATGGGTGTGAAAGAAGTTGCTCTCATTTTTTTGGCTTAAAGGAGGTAGTCTTTCACAGGCTTTGAGGGGAAATTCCTGGGAAGTTCCACGTCCTTTCCTGAGTCTCCAATTTTTTTTGTTCTAGTATGTTATCAGTATGTTCTTCAAGGTGTAAACTTGAGTCCCACTTCAGAAAATTAACTATTGTCAGCACCAGCTGTAGCTGCAGCCATGAAATTGTGCTCGCAAAAAAGGTCTGATCTGTTCTTGCTGGCCCTCAGGCAGTTCCTGCTGCAGTAGTGCTATGGCAGTTCCCTGGTACCTTTTCCCTGGCTCTTCTAGTGTTTCAGGGGGAATTCTTTGTGAAATAAGATGACTCTTTGGTAAACAATGCAGGGTTAGGGAAATGCCAAACTCCCGTTTATAAGTACTGCATTAAAAGACTAATTGCTAATGGCATCCCAGATTTTCAATATGAGCAGTAGTTGAGTAGGTAGATAAAAAGTCTGAGAGGTTTTAACCTTACAAACATTGTGTCTCAACAGATGTGATGCTGCTTCATGTTGTGTGTTGCCGTAATTAAGAAGCATTGAGATGCTGTTTCTCTTTCAGAGATTTCAGACATGTTCTTGTGATTCAAATTTTAGTGAAGATCATAACCTGTACTCCAATAGCACAATTAAGGTAATTGACAAAGGCAAAACTAGTTTGCAAAGTTAATTAGATTTTTCCATCTCCTCACTTCCAATTAAGCTTGTTGTTCTGATGCATTTCTTCCTGTTTAATTGCCATTAGTTTTACACAGTGTAGAGGTTGTAGTAGTATAGTAGTCGGGTAAATAGTGGTTATTGAAATCGTCATGAAGCTGAACTATTTTTCCAAGTTGTGGTTGTCCTCCTCTGCTTGAGCCACCAGTTTTATAAGTAATATTTACTTCATTTATGTGGCAGTTTTGATTTGTGCTTTGAAGTACATTAGGTTTTTTGTTGTGTGGGGATTTTGTTTTCTTTTATTTTTTTCCCAGAGAACAAGAACCCTATTGTATTGCAGAAACAGATATAGCGCATTAAAACAACTATAATTACAGCAGATGAAATATTAAGAGACTACAAATCCTTTAAACTGTTCATGGTTTAGGGTAGAAATTATAGTAGTGCTGAATGTTAAACCTGACAGTGTCAGAAAAATATTTATGGCTTGGGTAACACAGCAGTATTGCAAGTTGGATTGCTGCCCTGCAGATCGTACAGTTCTGTCAAACACTTTTCATGGGCAACTATGTTAGGATTTAGCTGAATAATTCACTCCTTTCAGAATATATATTGGTTTGCAACACCATTGATAAATTTATTCTTTTGATTGTCATGTAGGTGAAAGGAGGACAAACACAGCTAAAGCAAGATTAGATGCAGATCACAGTGTTCATAAAGTGTGTATAAATACATATTTTAAAACCAAAGTGCTTGTTCCATGTGTGTATACAAGCATCTGTCCAGTCCCTGCAATCACGAGATACCACAATCCCTTGCTTCAGCTAAGTACTTTGCAGAGAGCAAAGGGTAAAAATTCCTGGTTCTCTTGAATATGGTGTCATTTCTACATTTTAGTGAAAATCTGTGGTTTGACAAGTTTGAGAACTGAAACAACTCATATGGCAACATTCTTCACTGTGCTCTTCTCTCCTGTATCTTACCCCTCATGAGCCTGGATTGAGCTTCCCTACATGCTGTCCTCCTTTCATTTGCTCCATCTCCCCTCTGTACTGGGGTATTTACCCTTCCACAGCTGACCTCCACATACACACCTCTACCCAAGGGGTCCCTAGGCAGTAATGCTGTGGCTGTAGCTGTCCTGGCTGTGCCACAGGCCAAGTGAGCTCACACTGCTGCTGCAAAATGCAGTCCTGCCCTGTCAGCTTTATTCCACAAGAGTCTGTGGGTTGTGATCCTTGCCATCCCACGGGACATGGGTTGGCTCTGTGCTGATAGTCTGGAGTTCCCACAAGGGGTGAGAACTGCAGCTGGGCGAATTAGTTCTTGTCATGCCATTGTGTGGCTTAAGATCCTAATGGAAAGCACAGCTGTATTGCTCATGGGTTATCAGTATTTTGGTTTATTTTTAAAATGAATCTGGCTTTCTGTTGTTTAATTTGTAAACCCTCCCAGTCCAGCTCCCTAAAAACTTGCAGATTACTATCGTGCACATTGGTCCAGGGGTCTGGACATGTGAAATTTAATAATATTCTGGGTGAAAGTACCTTGATTTTCGATTAATATGCCCATTCCATTGTCTGAATCTGAATAGTTTCTGAGTCTAATCTTACCTAATACAAAAATATTTGTTTCTTTGAGACCTGTCCTCTTCTCCCCTGCAAGGTGATATAAGAACACGTAAGGGCAAAAGATTTACTCTTTCTAGGAATTTGCAGTGAAACATACATGTTTAAAATGATTGAGGGCTGGCCGTGCAGCTAGATTTGTATTTCATCTTTTGTTCAGTAAAATCTAAGGGTCTGGTTTTCTTCTTTATTCAGTAGAGAACCGAAGACACTGCATAAGACTGTAGGAAGGCTGTTTGGTTTTGTATCCAAGTGTCCCTAGATAAGACGGATGAAAACAGAAAGCTTGATGTTTTCCATAGTGATGTATGCAGAGATTTTTCTCAGTGACAATGTTACCATTCATGGTGATCCGTTAGGCAACTGTCTTGCTTAATTATATGTTTCAAGTATGTCTTGACATGTCAAAAATATTTAGCTTCCATCTTAAATATATTCAGCTTTCCAAAGGACTATGATCTTCTATCAGGAGAATGTGCTGGTCAAATCAAAAGGACCAAGGACAGTGGTTTTGGAAAACAGTTGGGAAGTGTATGGTCTGTAAGGCTTTTGATTTATAGGGCTTTCTTGTTTCCAACAGATATGTTTGGCTTTCCATGCCAGAAGGCTAATAGAGAGTTCTCAGAGAATTAAATGTACAAATAGGAGCTGGGAAACCTGGGAAATCTTTGCAGGCTTTCAGACTCCTCTTGGACAGCAATGATAGCTCAGAAGTAAGTTGATCTGTGGCATGCAGGAGGAAATGTGTTTCTTGAATTGAACATTTTGTGGAGTAAGAACCTAATCTGTTTTATTTTGGGGCATGTGAAGGTGAGAGGGCACATCTCCTACCCATAACACAAGCCAGTGTGCATTCTTTTCTGCGAATGTTACCAGCTCTATCTATTCCAGCTTTTTTTAAAGCTGAATTAGTCATGCCATATATCTGCGCTGTTCAGATGGCTGGTTTTGGGTTCTTTATAGTGTTGATTAGATGATAAATTGTAACTCCATAAAGATCAGCAAAATGAAAACCATTATTTCTCAAGCAATCTGTATAAGCATGGAAATGCTCAAACTGTAATGCAGGTAGAATAGTCCTGTTCTTTTGAGGGCACAGTAAATGGACTGTGCTTCGGGGTCCTGCAAGAGAGACCATTCGAAAGATTCCAAACAGAATATTTTCTTCCTGTTATCAAGATATTCATCTGTTTACCTCACTTAAAAAGGCTTATCAGTGTGTGATCCATTGACTACTTTTCCTCAGAGTTTACCTGGCAGATACTGCTGCTTTTTTTCTGGGTTGAGGAAAGGAACACCAGCTTCTACACGTTCCTCTGGTGGTTTAGTTTATTAGGGAAATGATGCATTTAACACCCCTACAAACAAATCGTCTGTGTCATGGGATATTAACTTTCTCTTGCCTGAATTAATGAAATCTGTTTGAGGATATTTTTTTACCCAACCTCAAGTGCCTTAAATAGAACGTTATTTTCTGGCAGAAGAAAATGCAGTTCACAGACGCAATAAACTGCAAGGTCTAGTGACTGAACCACAAAATATTAAAGCTAAAATGATGTTGCATGTTAATTCAGAATTCTCCTCTATGGAGTAATTCCACGGCAATCAGGCAGCCATGTCAATATTTTGTTTCTCCGTGCAGCAGTTTTAGAAGAACCTAACTTCGAAAAAGGCGGCCTGGAGAGACGGAGAAATAAGGCAGAAGGGGATAAATCTGTCAGTTTTTAGGAAGACAAATGTACATATCCAGAAAACAAAGCCTAAATTCTGGGTTTAACATTACCTTCTGCATCAGCCACTGCCCAGAGAACCTGTGTAGGAGAGAGTTGGCTTCTTGTACTTCTCATTGATATTCCTGAGTGATACTCATGCTTGTAGGTCAAGTAAAAGGTCACTCAGCCATAGCAGAAGAGAAGATGCCTGCCAGCCTCAGGTTAGTACTGCCTCTGGAGGTTTATATGTCAGCCACTTGGATTTCACTGTATACCTTTATTAAATACTAGAATTAAATTAAATGCTATGTAGTCATTCAGGAATTAATGGAAACTGTGTAAACTCTTGTAAATACTCCAGGTATATCATAGTTTTGATGTATGTGACTAAGAAGGTATCTGAAGTTTGAACTGTAGGAATTCTGTATATTTTTGTCTCTTTCTCAAGAGCTAAACCAGAGATACTTATTTCAATATCAGTTTGAAACTTGTTAACAAAATTTCTTTGGAAAAAAAAAGACCCTAATTTCCAAACTGAGTATAAAGTATGAGATATCAGTAAAGCCACATCTGACTTTTTGTTTTGTTACTGCCATATTGTTCTCTTAACACTGCTGGGAAATAGACGGAGCAGTCAGCTGCAGCAGAAATCTCCAAAGGATCACTCATGTTTGCTTCCTCAGCTGCTGCCAGTGTGGTATTTTTCAGTTTGCCTCTGCAGGAAAAGGTTCAGAAAGGATGAGAAGAAGAGCTGGTGTTAACAAGGACTAGTTTGGGCTCTATTCTTTGGAAAATCAAGCCCTCATCTTTTATATTTAAAAGCTTTAGCATTAAAAACACAGAAAACATACAAAAATGTAGCCAAAAAGGCAGGCTTTTAATAAGAATTTGAGAGGCTTAAGAATATCCTCCACCATTGTAAAAATACAGTGAATTTTTAACTAACCTCTTCATGAGCATCATCATTATTCATAACTACTTCTAACAAACTGGGAAATAAATTTGAAAATCTGTTAATGTTGTGATTATGAGTAAATTCAAACTGATTTTTTTTTTTTGTTAGTAACTTCAGGGGCTCTAAGTACTGAGTAAATGGAGGGAAAAAAAAAAAGGAACAGCAAAATAATGGAAATAGAGGAAAGCTAAAGGCTGTATGTGTTCTAATGTACCATTGCAAAACCTAAATTTGGTGCTTCCAGTACAGAATGCAAACATTAGTATCAGTGGAGAGATTTCCCTCAAGTATTCCTGTAATGACATTTGCTGTCCTTGGGAGGTACAGACTTATATGGGAAATAGGAAAAAGAAATATAGCTGTTATGATGGAACCGCTTAAGGTGATGAGGACAATCTTTGCCTTTGCTTCTATTCCAGTGCTTTAAGTCCTTTATGGAATTTCTATTTCTATGTGTTAGCTTTGTGATCAGGTTTTTTTCCCCCTCATTCTGGATTCAACACAAAAAATAATCCGGCTTATTTGACAAGTATTGATATGATATTACAAAGAAAAGGAGGAAGCATAATAAAGTAGTACACAATTTTGGGTCACCTACAGAGGCTCCACCTCTCGGTCTTTCAAAAATCCACCTTCAATTTCATTTGTGAAAGAAGGTTTCTAAGTATCTTTTTTTCTTTTCTAATGGGTACATCTAAATGGGAAGTCATCCAATATGTCTTTGCCTCTGTTGAAAAATCTTTAAGCCTGCCTTTTCAGATATACAGAACTTTGAGAATCAATTAGATTATTGTCCTCGTTAATGAATAACACCATTTCAGTATAGATGTATATTGTATGTGTTCCAAGCTTATTTCTTGTTGTATCAGCTCAGATTATACTAATTGCAGTAAAAATAAAATACATTTATGGTTCGGTAAGAAGGAGGATATCGATCGTACAGAAGATGGACTTATCTCAGTTTTTCATTTACTTGGATTCATTTCTGTTTTCTTTTATTCTTTTAATAGCAATGCTAGTTTTCTGTTGTTTAAGTGTTGCTACCATATTCATTAAATAATGTTTATTTTGAATTTTTGTTCATCATGACTCTTATCCCCATTAATACCAAGAGCCTAACATTACATTTTGACCTCTTATTAGTATTCTTACTGTACTAAATGGAAGAGTATTTCTTCAATAATTGATAAGACAAAAACTGTCATGTTCTGCAACTCTCTCATTTTTCCTCATTTGCCTCCCTTATAAAGGTGCTGTGCAGCCATCTTCCTAAGCAGAGAGCATATTCCTTGCCTAAGGCCAAAACAATTATCTGCCATCAAGAAGTTAAACCTATGTGGATGAGGGGGAGAAGAGGCTTGAAGTGCTAGTTATAAATTCTAGTAGCAAATCTGCAGGAAAGTGAAAGGAATCTGTGAGGGTACCCTTGAAAGCAAAGCCATGTCCCATTTGGCATGAAAAGCTCTGGGCTGCAGAGTTAGGACAAGCTGAAAGGGTAAGCGTGCTGCAAGGTCTTTGCACGTTTGCTCTTTCAAATGACTTGAGGAATAGTTTGGCTGAAGATAGACATGTTTTTAGATCTCTCTATGTAGTTAGACATGTAAAAGGGCAGCATTGCCAACAAGAAACTGTGTCTTGATATATTACGAGGGAGTATTTTGGCTTACGAATCATTTTGTCCTTTACTGGTTCGAGTTGCTGTGTTATTTTTGTTTCTTTTTCAGTTACAGCATTTGAAATAATGCCTTTGTCACTGCTATTAGACGTAGGTTTGTGTCTTAATGAGCAGTACTTTGTGAAGCAGCAGAGTTTACCAGAAATACAGTGTTGCTTTCATCCAGATGATTGCAGGAACGAAGGCCTTAAGAGACATTTGTGTTCTTGCACAATTTGTCTGCTTTCCTTTAAGCCATGTATAAGCATGCTAATCAACTTTTTTTTTTCTGAAGGATATTTCTCAGGGTCCATTAATTTTGCTGTCACATAGCTGATCTTATGGATAAACTGCTTGTTTGTGGATGCTGAATGTCTAAATAATCAAGAGACCAGAATATAAAAGATATGACGAAGAATTATTTTCTTTTCTTCCTTGAGATAGAAAGTTCTCATATGAACATAAATATTAACTGTTGACTACATTGTCAGCTAGACATAGCTTTTGAGGGAAAATATTTAAGAATCATTTTGGTACAGAAGAATGCTGATTTTATAAAATTCTTCTCTTTTCCCCCTTCCTGCCCTCCTGTGCCTCTTTCTAATAGAGATGTGCTTCATATTTTGCTATAGCTTTTCTTTTTTAAAAAGTGGTTGTAAAATGTAAGTCATGCTGTAGCTGTTTCTCAGACTGGCTGTATTTTTATTGAGATTAAAAAAGGTGTTGTCACAGTCAGGTTTTTATTTAATTTTCATTACTATTTTCCATTCATTCACTATGTAAGTGATAAGGCTGTGCTGTACTGCTTGATCTATAAACACAGAGGTAATAGAAGGTCCCATATCTTGCAAGAATAGAAAAGCTAACTATAAAGCAAAAAAAAAAAAAAAAAACTCAGAGAAACAGAATCAGTAAGATGGTGACACAGTCCTGTTTGGCACAGTGGGCTGTAGGATGAGTCTTGTAAGAGCCTTTGTTGTGATCCTGGCTGCATGAGGAAGGGAGATTTAAGGGGCTGTTTCAAGAAAACCAACAGTTAAGGTTTGTAGAAGTGTCCTTTCTATTAAATGGGCTTTGGAGGCTTCCAGCCTGGGTTGAGAAGTAGAAATTGGTATCAGTGTTGAGGTGGAGAAGGGGATAGGACAAGAAGGCTGAGAAAATGAAGAAAGCTTACATTTATCCAATAAAGAAAATTATGTAAATGTCTTTTAGAATGTGTTGATGCACAGGTGGGATTCCTTGGGGCTTTACATGGTTGTACTGGGTTTAGAATGCAAGAGTGTGCTGTTTCCCTGAGGTGATCCAGAGGATTCACATTGGAGCAGCCATTGCTAATGGGATACTGCAGTATTTATCTGCGCTGATAAATCTTTTCTCTGGTGGTAGCCACATCTGGAGCAGATTTGAGCTGAGCAAAAATGCACTTGTTTAGGCCAAAACAAGGAATGCAGTCATGCAGAAGCCAGGATGAGCTTTTTTTATTATTTTTCCCCTTTTTTTTTTCCTTTCTCTAAAAAGATGAGAAGATCTATATTTCAGAGATACTATGCAAAAAGCCTCTCTAGACCAAAATGATGAAGGATTTATTAGCGGGTGTAATAACTACAGTGATTTAAGTAAAGTTTAGAAGACTGAGATGCAGGTGATTATTACTCTAGAAAGTATTAATGAAGGAGATTTTAAACGGGGGGGAGGAAAGGATGGTGCAGAATTAAAAACTTCAATTGAGCTGTAATATATCTGAAATCCGTGCTAGACATCTATAACAATAGGCCAGAGGAAGAGGCTAATGAGATTTTAATTTGGCCATGGTAGAAGAGAACGAGAATAAAGAGGTAGAATGGTGAGACAGGTGCCTAAAGCTGTTACATTCACTCATGTTATTTGAGTTTTTGGGTGGAACTGTGCAGACATGAGACCTGTGTCAAGTACAGTGGTCTTGGAGAATCTTGCAGAGAGCTGGGGGGAAATGAGGAGGCTCTGATGAAGGTCATTGAAAAAAAAAATAGAGCACAAAATGAAGCTGGTAAAAGACAAGGGGTGACACAAGGTTTTTTAAAAAAAGTCTGAAGTTTTGACTTCAAAAACTTGGAGCAAAGTGGCACAGCTGGAATTAAAACAAAATGGGAAGGGGTAGTAGTTGGTTAAGTCAGTCTGAATGTTTTGAATTTGTTCTTTAAGATTATTGAAAGGACAAAAGGAAAGTTTGAGGGGAGGGACAGACAGAGTAGTTACCTAATATTTTTTCTTCTGTGAATTCCACAGATACAAAATATCTTCTTTCAGAGGCAGGAATTTGAGCTCTTCAGTGGCCCTCTGAATTCAGGATAAATGTGAAAGGAATGAAGGCCCTGCCAAGGAAGTATTTTCTTTGAGATTAGGAGTGAGTTTCATGTTTTTAAAGTAATAAATACTTGGTGTTTGTTTAATTTAGGAAGCAAAAGGATTATTCTGAATTTAATATTTATACACCTGTAATAAATTTTCATAATTATTTTGATTAGCAGCATATCTTATACACAGCCTCTCTAACTGCTGTAGAGAATCTTGCTTATATAATGAAAGGATTTCTCTAACTAACTTGGCTATGACTAATAAGAAATGTGCTTGTTTTCCTGTTACAGTGTTTTAAATAACCTCTTAAAATTCAGTTTCACAAGGCTTTGCCAATTTATATGTAAGCCCATATGATATCTAATAGGTTATAAATATAAAGCAAACATAAAAATGTTTTCTCTTGGTTTTTTTCTATTCGCTTTTTAATAGGCTTCATAAAACCCATCAATTATAATGAAATCCGGAATTTCTTTTACAAATTACTCTTTAAGGTCCAGCTAGAAATGTACTACTTACTCTTCTGAAAGTTCTTAAAATCTCATAACTGCTAGTCTTTACATTAGGGCAACATACATATATGTATGTACATATCTATACATAAATATATGCATATATATAGCATTCTGAATGTATTAAAAGTCTGTCACATTCAAAAGACAAAGACTGCACAGAAAAATATCAGATTTTCTGTCTAATACTGTCCTCCCAAATGTGAATGTTTCAGCATTGTCACCTGGAATACATCAGATATTAAAAAGTGAGAATTTTAGAAGACAAAGATGAAATAGTGAATGAATGTAAGATGTCTATTGTTCTCATCTGTCAGGAAAAAGTAATTTGAAGTATGACAGTGATTGAATTTTTAATATGCACTTAATTGAATCAATTGTGTTAATGTGTCCAAAATTCATGTCAGACAAGGCAACAGGTATGATTATATCAAATTTGGTTAGAATAAATATTCCCACCACCCTAATACAACTGGCATTATGTAAGCCTGGTTCTTCTGAAACTCCTGCTTTTAGAACTGAGAATGCCTTTTCCCATAAGGTAACTGTGCCTGGGGTTGTTTACCTGAGATTTTGACAGCAATTTTGCATCAGAGTTGCTGGGGCAGGTTTGTTGTTTTTATAGTCATTCTTTGGCTTAATATGTAAAATAGTAAATATTTGTGAGTTTTATTATTTCTACTGAATGGTCAAAAACTGTGTCTAAAGCACTATCCTTGCCTCTTCCTTTCTCAAACGTTGTGTTTTGCTTTCCAGCTAGTTCAGCAGTTTAGGGTCATCATTACCATGTTGCCAGGTCACCAAGATCTCTGCTTTTATAGTTGGTTTGGGTTTTTTTTTCCAATTTATTTCTCTGTTTGCAAACTAAATTTCATTTGTGTGCATGAAAATTACTACATCATCTAATGCTGTCTTGGGGCAAGTCATCATTTGCTGATGATGTCCAGTTGTTCAGTACTGGAGCTGGAAATGCCAGTTTTTCTTTCCATCAGTGCAAACCCTGTTTTTTTAATTAATAAGCACAGTGTGATTACGATACAACATTAATTTAAATGCCTTTTCCAATTCTGTTTGCTTAACACAGGGAGAGCAATCTCACAGACCAGTGCTGAATGCCAGTGCTGTTCCATTGATAGGGAATGGAGCCCTGATTTGCTCTTTCATTCCACTTGTAGAGGGAGGCTGAGTATTTGCCCAGTTCCTTTGCCCCTCGTTATGTGTTCCTCTGTCAGTGGACAAAAGCTCCAAGAAAATTATTTTCCCCAGCTTAGAGGAGAAAAATAAAGAGCTATGATTCATTCCTCCAGGGGTTCATTAAAATGCATTTTATATGACTGTGGTGGTTAAATAATTCCTGTTTCAGTTAGTGAAAGTTCATACTGGCTTTGGAAACTTTCAGGTAATAAAAATTTTTACTCTGAAAAATCCTTGTTTAGTTCTGAGTATGAAGTTCAAAGTCTTTTATTACAAGCATAGAGCTCCTGAAGGCAATTTGTTACATTTCAGAACAAGGCTGCTGAAGAATGCAAAGCTCCTTTTGTTTAGTGGGCAAAAAATAGGTGGGGATCGTGTGTGACCCCTCAGCGCCCAAGCTTGGCCAGGACCCCCCCATATCCTGGCTGCCATAAAGCAAGCAGGGGAAGAAAGTCCTACATGTTATTTTAAGCTTGCTATGAGGAGTTAGTTTGCAGAAGAAAACATAAAGTTAATACCCAAACTAGGTTTTATAGCTTCCCTCTAGCTTCTGAAGTGTTTGCATATAGATGAGAGTGTGATATACGTTTTCAGCAGTCGGCTTCCTGTCACTCATAAATATTTTTTTTTCCTCAGGGTATCCTCAATCAGTGTATCTTTTTATTGAAAAGTTTGCTTTGGATGTCTGAGCAGGAGTGTCAGGCTTAATCAGAAAAATCTGATGCCTGTTGATTTTGATGTCAGAAGGAAAAAGCAAACTTATCTGTAGATGCTCTTAACAAGTCCATCTGATAGTTTTGGGTTTGGAGTTCCTGAGCTGATGCAGTATGAAAAGAGAGAGCCATCAAATCGGCTCTTTGGTGGAGATGGATTTTATTTCTTGGAATGTAATTTGGGTTTCCTGGTATCAATCTTAGATGATAGTGCCATTGCAAATTAGAGTTCAAATTGCCTTGACTAAGATAGTGAGAATATCAGTGGTTAACTCTGTTTTGCTTTTTCTCACAAATATTTTTTAGCACTTAACAGAAATATATTTTTTAAAAATGTAATTTGGAAACTGATTTAGGTCATGATGGTAATAGTATTCTCAGGAATATATTACAGAATGAACTATCAAATGACTAGAACTCTTCTATCGGTAGCCAATTTACTGAGAAAAAAATCAGATCATTCGCAGCATACCATAATATTGCGATCTTGGTTAAATCCTGTGGTTATTCTGTGCAAATAGTTGTCAAAGATTTTGTATTATTAAAATCTGCTTTGAATCTAAGATGTCTTTCAGGAAAAAAAAATGATCAATTATATACTCCAGGTAAGAATCCCTTGCCAGAAGCCATTTAGTATCACCTTTTGACTAACTCTAAGATTTGTATGTATTTTATACTCAGTGAAATTCTATGCAGGCTGTTGCAACTGCTGGCTTGCTGCTGGTTGTGTTCCAGAAGTTCAAGTGGAGAAAAATCTCTTTTTTGTCTGACCTACAAGAACAAGAATCAGTAGCAACAAAAATTTTTGGTGACCAGACACTGGTTGCGGAAAAAGACATGATGTAGTTCATTAGTAGGTCTCATAAAGGTTTGATTTAATGGAATGAGTAAAGGGCTGTGTGCAAGGTGGTGCCAAGGGGCGGGAGTACTGGTGTAGGCACAAATGGATAGCATTGAAGAAAAGGCAGAAGACTGGAATCTCTTGGGCAGGAGGTACTGGGAAGAGTTGAGTAAGGAGCTGAAGTCAGAAGCATAATTCTGTGACACCTTGAATAACAAAATAGGCAGCCTAATTGTGAGATTAAGATGAGAATTTATTATGATTAGAAATGATTTCATACACCTGGAGGGAGGCTTTGCCCTTAAGGGAGAGAGAAGTTTCTGTATTAAAATGTGGAGCAAGCAGAGTGTAGATACTGCCATTAGAAAAAGGTCATTCTTTCTGGTTTCCTCATGTCAGTGAGAGGCAAAGCAAAGAGTGGAATTAATATTCTAAGCCCAACAGTCTTCGTGGAGCAGATTGGTGTCACATCTCTTTCCACTGATCAGATGGCTTTTCGCGTAGCACAATGCATCAGTTTTGAAAAATTAAAAAGTGAACTTGGACTCTTTTGTTGTCAGTCTCTGGCTTCACGTGAAACATTCAGGCTTTAAATGTGAAGGGAAATATTAGGCAATTATGCCATCACCATCTCATGTTACCTGCTAGTATGGGATTTATACAATAGTGACTAACTTGTGAAGTAGTAAACTCTTCCTCCTCTTTACATTGTACAAGTAAGAGCAAAGCCAATGAGTAATTTGATGTATTACCTTCAATTTGTGCATCAAATATCTTTTGCCTCATTTTCAGTAATGAATATGTTTGGTTCTTGTCCTAATTTTACTGTACTAAACATTCCAGAAAATACATATTGTGGTTCCCCATTCAGAATTTTTGGGGTAGAATTATGGCAGATTACTTATTACTTGTTCTACAAAAGAGAAATCCTCCTACCACAGCCTATTTCTTTGGTAAATTTTACCCAATGAAATCTCTTTCCAAGCCGTTAATTTGCTTGCTGTCCTTTTATTGTTAGAGAAGTTTCACTGGGGCTTAGCTGTTAAGGTTCTGATATTTTGCCAGTTTTAGTAATTCTTAGTTCCATTTATCTTTTTTCTTGACAGAAGTTTCACAGTTTGACTGTAGATAGACCCTTGCACTGGCTCTGCCTGGCGTGGAGTTAATTTTCTTCATAGCAGCCTCTGTGGTGCCGTGCCTTGGGTTTGTGACTTGTTGGTTCCTACTGAGCAGTGCCTGGTTTGCAGTTTTTTCACTTTTCTCCAATTCACTTGGCAGTTGGTTTGTTCACTTTTTTTCCCTAAAATTTCTTTATCTCAACTCACATTTTTTTCTTTCTTTTGTCCTTCCTTTTCTGTCCCCATCCTGCTGGGGAAGAAGTGAGCTGGATGGAGGCTTTGGTGCTGTTTGGGGTCAACCCATTGCACCATTCTTCAGACACCAGGTATAAAAGGTGTTCATGGTGTCAGAATCTAGAAAATCCATCCATTTGTCTTTTCTGTGGAGAACAGTTTATCCTGCAATCATATTTAAGAACAAAGCATATCTTTGGTTATTCAGTGATGTCCTTCATCTTACTTGTTAAGGTGGCTAATACATTTGCCTTGTATTATGGTCATTTGTTTGAATAAATGTCATCATTATACTGATTAATGTCTTGCCTTTCATAAAACCCATAAAATTTCCTGTCTAAAATCTCAGTGTCATATCTTCAGTGATGCAGAGCTACTATTTTTCATATTTAACACACCGAAAATCAGCTTGAGAAAAGGACTAAAGGTATGGGACAAACTTATAAAAAACTGGTTTGTTCTTTCTTAGGAGATATTGAAATAAGGCCAAAAGGCCGTGCAAGAATCTAGGCAGCTGCTTAAATCTGGGCAACAGAGGTTTTCCCCTTATTGCATGGTGGAATTGTGATGGAATACCCACAAACTCCCTTGGAGGTGGAAGCGCCCGCTGTAGCCGAGCACAGATTTCAGCAGACCTGAGCTGGGCTGCAGATCCAGTGATTGATGTGAAATTGGCATGTAGTTGTTCATGCCCCATTTCTCAGTGTGTGATATTCTCCACAGAGCACATCTAACAATAACCATAAAGTCTAATGTGTCCTTTTTATCCAGTTCTCCGGTCCTCCTGCACTAAAGGCAGCTCTGGAGTTTAGTGTCAGTAGGGCCGAGACTTCCATAATCAAGCAAGAGAGGAGTAAAAAACAGCTCCAAACCTCTCTTTGAAATGCTTATAACAAAGAGGCTAAACTGTTTACATGTCTTTATGTAAATATGTATGACATGATAGGTTATGACCGTTTCAGCAAAAAAAATTTTCCTTGATCAATTTGTTGTTTTCTTTGGAGGATAAGATTTTAATGTTTTCTGTCTCTTCTCAAGGACTTCTGCAAAGGACTCAGCCCTGAGTCCTTTCTATCTCATGCCCTACTTTCTAATGTCCAAATATATAAATGAAGAGAGAGTTTTAGACGACATCTGAACTGTTTTAACTTCGGTGGATCCTTACTGGTCTAAAGTTCCCTATGATTCTTTGTTCTTAACTAGTCCTTTGAGCTTTTGTTTGCTTTTGTAGCACAGTGGGACAGCTGGGTCTCATGACTTGCAAATGGTTTTCCTGCTTCAGGAAATGGCTGCTGACTCTTTCTCCTGGGTCAGCTGTTAAGTCCAATAGCTCGGATACAGGCTTCTCCTCTTTGGGCTCAGCTCCAGTGGTGCTGAACTCCTTCTGCCAGTGCTTTGTCAGCACAGGCTAGAAATTGTTCTGCAAAGGTGTCAGCCAGATTTTGCATGGCAGTTCCTGCTGCTCTCCTCTCCTGACTCAGTGCACGGGCCGAGGTGCTGTCAGCACAGTTTAAAGCACTGTTTGTTGAGCCCAGCTTAAAGCTGTGGGAGCTCCTCTGTCTGTCCAGGGACACCCATTCCCTCCCCCTCTGGAATATTTCCATGCTGTTATCTTTGAAAGCTGCTCCTCAGCCTCCACCTGGATGTGGGCTTCCACCTCCAACACCAACTAACCCTGCTCTCTCTGTGCTGTGTTCATGTTCTCACTATTTTAAGGCTGGTGGTTCTTGCCCTGCAGTGTTTTCTTTCTTTCCTCATTGCTTCTCCATAATGTGCCTCTCTTATGATGTGTGTCTACATTTTTCTGATGAAATTGGAACTCTCTGCTCTTTCAGAAGCAGATATATAACAAAATGATGGAAGTGGGTACTTATTGTGATTATAGCTACTCAATTAATTCTTCTGCTTTTTTCTTTCATGAAAAGCCCTCGGTATTATCTCCAGTCCAGAATATGGTTTCATAAATATTGATGACAATAGTTATTCTGAGGATAATATTTTTTCCACCTATTTATTGAAATAGAAACATATCCTTGTTTGCTCCCTTTAGAATGGTGAAGGTGTATTCTAGATCATATGGTTTTAAGGAAGTAAGAATTACTTGAAATTCCAAAACTTCAGAGTCTGAAAATTAACAGTCCTGTGATGAATTTATTTTCCTGAGTAGATAACCTGTTAGTGTCTTTGTTAGTGGCCCTTAATTTATGCCTCTTGCTTATACCTATTAATTATTTTGTAAATATCTCTCAGTGAGAGTGTGTATGAATATGTGCTGTTTTCCTCAGATTAAACAGCTTTGAATATTCTGTGTTTGTGAGCTAATATCTTTGTTATTATAGCTTGCAAATTAGTTAAGTGTAGTTAACAAATTCAGGATGTCAATTTTTGCATCTTGCATTGAGTTTTGTCTCATAAAATTTAGTTGGTTGAGTGCAGATATTAAATAATTCCTCAAAATGTCATCAATAATTACTGCTGCATATGGGAACCATTTAGGGGTGTTCATACATGAAATAGTGCTTTTCATAAAAGTATGCCATAAATAAATAATTGCACTTACAGCAAGTCCATATGAAGAAATATCAATCATGGTCAGTGTTATTATAGTGTGCTGTGTTCATGCAAGTGGCAGAAGTACATTACAAATGCTGATTAAGCTAGGAAATAAACTAATAGGAAATCACAAAGCTGAATGTCACTGCAGGCGTGTTTATGTGGGCTTTTGATGGAATCTTGCCCACTAAGTTTTGCAGGTGAATCTGCAGGTAAAGTGAGAGTAGCTTCCACCTGTAAAGTTAGTGATGCTTAATGATATATTGGTATTTTAGTCACTGGAGGTCCAATGAATTTCACAGTGTGTTCATCTGCTCTTTATAAAGAAGAGCCTCCAGGTGTCTCCATGTTGTAGGCCTTGCAAAGCAGTCATTGGAGGGGATGCTCTTTAAAGAAATGCAAAATATTCAAGGGTGGTTTTAAATATGTTTTTAATTTCAGACTTCTTTTTCTATGTGTAAATTTTATTTTCCTTCTTGTGGATAGTTAAAATATTGGATTCAGCAAATTATATTTTTCCAAATGCAGCATCTTCTTTTAGCCACTATAGAGTTACAGAGATTCCCTCATACAATACATGTTCCTCTATGCTACAAATAATATTTTTAAATAGAAAGCATTCTTCAACCTGCTGCCATTGTAAGTGCTATAGCTGGCTTCAGCTTCCAGTGAATCTGATTTTTGTCAGACAGGAGTAAAGGAATAGCCCTTTGTCTCCTGTTCTAACCATTTTACTCCCTGTGCATATCTGATGGACATATACAGACAGGCTGACAACAGATTTGTTATCTACAGGCCAGCAGAAAAATTAAATAATGCAAGTAGGAGTCTAAAGAGGAGTGAGTATACAATAAAAGACTGGCAAGCCCTTAAAAAAGAGCTGAAGGAAGAGGGGAGCTCTTTGATAATCCTGAGCTTTGCTGGCTTACTTTTTCTTTTTTTGATAGAACAAATATTTAAATTAGAATATCCTTTATTTTTTTTTTTTTTCTTTCTCCCTCTTATGTGCTACTTGGAAAAAGTATTAAGGTTTATTCATGCATTTATTGATTTTTAACCTCTGGGCTAGCTGTGCAGTAAAGGAAGTATGACCAACAAAATGGGGATGTGCTTATATTTAACAATTGTTTCTCCTGGGACTGGTGACTTTTATCTGCTCTAATGGCCCATCTGTGTAGCTCTTTGCAAGGAGGTGCTTCCTCTACCTCCTCACTTGACAGGAGGCTAGTCTGTCCGTGGAGTGTTGTACTTATTTGTGGTGATTATTGCAGAATTTTATTATGATATTTCTTAGCTAATGTAATACTTTTTTTCAAATAATAGCTGGTTAAAGCACTCTTACAGGAAACAATTTGTTAGATGAGAAAGAACATCTACAGAGGTAAAGCATAAACTCGTTTCCTGAGTTTTTCTCAGTTTCTACTCAACATTCCTTATTTCAAGCAGAGGAAAAAAAAAGATAAAATAGTACATTAAGAGATGCCAAAGGATTTCAATAAAGAAACGTCAGATGAGTATCAGAGATTAACTTGTGTCTGTTGCTTTTGATAATTTGGTAGTTGCAGCCTAACTAAGCAAAGGCATGGTAGCTGTGTGTTTTAGGCTTAACACATTGGTCAGGTGAACTTAGAAAATATGGAATCGCTATCATTTAACTTGTATTGATTATTTTTGCACAATTTCTCAGAATTTTTGAGAATGTCATGAGCCCTCTTCAGTAAGTTAATTTGTACAATGTGTCCAAATCACTTCAATAACACATAGGAAAAGTCACATTTGAACATATGATTGGTGTTTTCATGCTTTGATACTACCCTGGCTTCCTCTGTTAAGAGTTGAAGATGTTGTCAGGAAGCTAAGTAAAAACTGTGTGGAAATTTATTTCATGTTGTTCTTGCTCACCCTTGTCCTTCCAAGAAGAATAAAGAGAAGACTTTGACTCAAGAGAGGCTTATACTTCTCTCAAACACAGGTAGGGGCAGAGCTGCTGGAGCCTGAAGAGAGCTTCCAGACATTGTTCAATCTAACTTGAGTCACGGATTTCATTAAAGGGTTTTTTTTAACTCTCATTCGTTTGGTCACTATTGAATCTGAATGCTATTGGGTCTTTTTTTTTTTTTTTCCTTAATCCGTTTACCAGAATAGCCTCAGCCATATTTATCCTGCTTATTTTATCTCCCCTCTTCTTGTGTTCCTCTCAGCTTTGCTTTGTAGCAGTCCTCTGCTGTTTTCCACTCTTCTTTTTCTCAGAAATAAGTTTTGCATTACCACAGTCTTACATTCTGCTCCTTTTTTGTAAAGAAACATGTGCTAAGGGCTGACACAACTTTCTTGATGACTTGGTCCTCTTGTGCTGCAGCTTAACAGTTCTCTGGACATTTTGTGGCATTTTGTGCCCCAATGTTTGTATAGTGCTCATTGTAGTAAGATTTGTAACCATCATGAGATCCTTATCCTCTGCTGTTTTGCACATGGAAGTGAGCATTCAAATTCCAGTTTACAGTCCAGCCATTTTTTGCTGTTTCAAAGATAATTAAGAAGCTGCAGCCTATTTTAACCAACCACTTCAGCTGCGTGCATGCATTTCTTGCAGTTTGGTGCTGAGACCCCTTTACTATAAATTAGTATTGAATGGTGCAGTCCTCAGAGTCTTAAAAAAAAAAAAAAATCTTTAATTCGATACCAGAAGTATATTTGAGGAAATATCCATGTCATCTACAAATAAGCAGAAGTTTAAAGAGATCCTTTAATAGACTGAGAGACAGGTTCTTCTGAAGAGAAGTTGGAGAGGAAGCCTAAGCTAAGACTCTGTTTTTCCACTAATTAAGACACCTTTAGTTTTGTTCTTTTGTGGGGTTTTATTCTTTTTTTGTTTGGTTGGGTTTTTTCTTCTTTTTTTTTTTTTTTTTTTTGTGGCTTTTGCTTGTGTTTTGGCAGTCAGGCGTCTCAGTGAGGTGACTGAGTTTGAGTGCCATAAACACAAAACGTTCCCCTTTCCACATCTTTCCATCCTGCTCACCTAAAAGGTTCCAAGCGTGGTGCCTCATTCTAGAGCAGCCAGAGTTACACTGGATGAGGATGAGTAAGAAGCAGGGCAAGGGTGAAGAACAAGCATAAAGACACACGGGGTGTACTCAGCGCTGGAAGTGTCTTTACATCCAACAGTTCAGTTCCCCAGTCTGCAAAGAAAATAAGCAGATTCATTTTGCATCGATTTCTACAGTCAGGCAACTTTCCTGTAAGGTTCCAATGTATTCCAGGTGCTTAATCAATATCACTGTTAAATCTGCCACCTATAACCATTTGCAGGGATATTTTTCTTTGATTTCCCAACTTACTCACATAATGACATATGTGTCTTAGTGGATTAGAAATTGGAAGAATACATGTGTAGATGTTTTTGATGAATAGGATCTTTAGTAGAAATCTAATAACCTCAAATGTAAAATATTGATCTTGTTCTTGCTCTTATAAATTCTTTTACAACTAAGGTTTGTTTGGGTTTTTTTGTTGTTTTTTGTTGGGGTTTTTTTTGTTTTTTGTTTTTTTTGTTTTGTTTTGTTTTGCCTTTCTTTAGTTGCAATTACATGGGAAGACAAACAGATCTTACTAACTGTAATCTAATGTGTGAAATGATGCAATACACAGTTTTCAGCCTTGAAGGTCTGGAAGTTGAAAAATTTATTAGTGGAAAAATTATTAGGAAATGTATTAGGGAGAGCAAACATGCCAGAAAGGTGTATTTTTAGAGAGAAATGGAGCAACAGGGAGAGAATTCATGACATTTTCAGTACCACAGACCTTGTTAAGTGGCTGTGGAAATTAAGTACATTGATGAATTTTAGTAAAACCATTGACAGCAGTTCTAAGAAATACTTCAGTAGTCTGTTATCACGTATAGTATGGAAGCATTTGATGATGATTATAACATCCTATAAAATTGCTAATGAAAGGCACTGTTAAGCAATGCTGTGTTCTGGGCTGCTGCTGCTCGTCCTGATGTGGCATGAGAAGGATCTCTGAGTGTATCTGAGGTGGTCTGGCTGGATCAAGGCAGCCTTTGAAACAGTGGAGAGTCCATTCTGTGGTAAAAGTATAACCTTTTCTCTGTTTTTACTGTCATAGCAGGGGGAGTAGGTAAACTTTGTTGGAGTTTGCTTTGTTTGTTATTTACACCATGGAATGTAACTGTTTCAGTCCCCTGTAGCTGTAGAGCTTTCCTGGCTGAGTCTTGCCATCTTTCTAGCAGAATTCTCCATTACCAATGCCAAGAATTGCTTGTTAGCACACTTTTATACTTGGCTACTTTGAGGAACAGTTTGATGGTAGACTTACTGCAAGCCTGTTCAGTCTCTTGGTTCTTCAGACTGCCAATCTCTTGGGTTTGAGATGCCTCAGTGTTTGCTTAGCACTGTAAATAACCCTTAACATAAAAATAGTTTGCAATTTCATGTAAAATGAATAAGCAATTTAAAAGTTCTAACCATGGAGAACATAGTTACCATTTAATGGAGCTAATACTGTTCTTATCTCTTTTTAATCTACTGAAACTGTTTATCATCTGTCTAATAACCTGTTTGTAATGCAAGGGAAGAGGCTGCTGCTTATAAAAATGCTTAATTTTCAGCCAGAGGGGGAAAAACTCCTTTTATATGCAACCCCACTTGAGGTTCTGTGCCTATTCAAATCTTAATTCCATCAAGAATAATATCTTTAAATCCTAATATAATTCAGGAATGGCTTTATCTTTTTTTTCCTCTAAGTGTTCACAAATTACGACAATTAGTAAATATTAGAAGAACTGTAATTGTATAGGGAGATGAAGTATTCTTTTTCTACTGCGATCAAAAGTCCTATTAGGATTTCAATGTACCCAGTATATCATTTGTTAATAAAACACCCAAACTGAAGTTGAGAAGTGGAGAGTTGAAGATGAGCTCATTGCATGTAAAATGGAGTGTCTCCAAGAAACTGAGATTCTTGAGTTCCTCTGGCACCCTGTTCCCAGTGTTCAATTACCCTCATGGGGAAAGTTTTCCATCTGCTGCAAGAACAGCCCATGATAATGACATTTTCTGAGGTGAGGATTGCCTGGAGTACCCAGCTCCTCTCTCACCCAAGGATTCCATGATAGCACATGTGTAAAATTTGAAAGAGAACCAGCTGGCAGTGATGGTCCCAATGTTCTCAGCCGGTGAGCAACTTCCTAGCCCTGGGTGTTACTGTGCCAGGCTTGAAGCTGGCACGTCCACAGTCACACTTAGTGCAAAAGAGAAATAATGCTTAGATTTTAAAAAGGGTTATAAAACTCAGGTAAAGATTAATGGATGACAGTGTTTTCTGTCATCCACAGCCTGGATATTTTAGCCCACTCTTCTGACTGCACACTGATTATATTTTTACAGCTCTCACAGCCTTTGGAACAGCAAGAGTGAAAACTCTGAGCTGTTCTTTATCACTTTACTGATCCAAATTTATTTCCTGTTCCTTCTTTTTCATTAATGGTACATTCATGTTACTTTTTTCCATGTCTACAAGCTGATTTAATAAAAGATTTTTCCTCTACCTGCAAAGTGGAGGATGTTCCTCTTGCATTGTAACAGGAATTTAATCAGTCACAGAATAGTTTAAGTTGGGATAGACCGCAGGAGTCATCTGGTCTAACTCCTGGTCGAAACACTTTCAGTCGTGCAGCTGTTGTCACAGATACATGGAACTAGACACTAAAAATGTCTGTATGTTTTTATTCTACATTTGAAATAAAAATAATTTATAATCCCTGGAATTAAATGAAATAATCAGCTGCTGTATCAGAAAATGCTTTGACCAAGCTCCTGAATTTCAGTCAGGTGAATGGAGTGAACAAAGCTCTGAATCTGACTATCTGCTGAAAACTGTCTTCTGTAATCATAGATTTGTTAATAATTCTGGAGGTCACTCTTAAGCCCAAATGGATAGGATAAGTATTAGTGTGTTAGAACTAAATCTATCATTATTGCTTTCAGCTATAAGAAGGAGGTGGGATTTTTAATTTTTTATTGTTGTTAGCTAACTGGTTCTAATTTATGAGTGAAAAACGGAAGGAACTTTTTCAGAAAAGCTCTTGTTTTCGTTTTCTATTTTTTCCTGTTTCTGTAGTTGAGTTGAAAACTCCTCAGGAAGAAGGTGAGTTCCTGTGTTTTTGGTATGGTTTGGGGTTTGTTTTTTTGGGTTTTTTTTCTGAGTTTTTTACTAGATGAGCTCTGAATACAGATATAACTTATAGAGTACAGAAACTGCAGACAGAGTAACTCAGGCACATTATGCTGATGTGGCTGCAGATGGCAACTTCTGAAAGCCTTGTGGGCATGGGAGAATATTGAATCTAACTTGAAATGCATTTACTCAGGCCCTTGTTATAGGGGTTCTGCAACCTGTTTGTAGTCAGTGGTGCTGCTGTCACTTGTTTGTGAGAGCAGACAGTGCCAGAGGTTGGGGAAGCACATGGCCTTGCTCTCAGAGTGAGCAGCTTTCTCCTGACTGCTGTGTGCAGTAATTGGAAAAAAACAGCAATGTGCCCATTCTGAGCAGCCTCCCTGACAAATTCCAGTGGCATCTCAGGAGTCAGGGATTTTCAGCTTTGACTCCTTAATGATGAATGTCTTACCAGTGGTGATGAGGGAAGAATCAATAATGCAGCCACCTGGGTTTCAGGTGTGAGTCAGCTGCCAGTGGGGTGCAGTTCTTTGCAGGCTGTCCTTGGAATTATTGCATTGCCAAGTATGAAAAATTCTTATCAGGAAGTTTGATATGGACTTTACCTACTTTATTGGCTCCTTGTTGTTTCACTCATAATTTCCTTTAGGAGTGGTGTTTGGCATTTTTGGGAATATGTACTTCTAGGGCTTAGTGGTTTCAAGCAATATTGTTAAACTGCTTTTCCTATTTTAATTTTGGTGTGTATATACATGAAAATAGGTGCCTAAAAGTTTTGGATAAAACTCTGAAGTTCTCAAGTTGTTTATAACTAAGTAAAAGATGCTAATAACTTTGTGGGTTTTTCTTGTCTTTGTAATAGACTTGCTGTGGAGTAGTTTTTTTCTGCTAAATACAATGAATTGTGAAATTTTGTATGATTTTATTACTTTCTACATCTGCATTCTTCCTTCTGCTTTTCCTCCTTTTTACTGTTTTTGCTGGATAAATGCCTCTTTTTCATGTTTTCTAAATATTTAGTTTATTGAAGTTTTTTAGCACAGAGGAAGATGTAGAAATATTACAGCAGGAAATAATGCATACATGTTATGCTGCCTGTGACCAATGATATTTTAAAAAATGGAAACACAGACACTTCCATACTGAGTCAATCCATGGATTTCTGTAGTCTCATATGCTTCCCGTGGCAGTCGCCAACGGGTTACAAGGTGGCCAAATAACATAGCTCACCTAAGAGTTTACATTTATGGGATGAAGAAAATTCTATTAGTAATAGTTCATGCTGGACTTGGGGCAGAGGGATTCTATTTTATACCCTGAAGCATGAGACTTAATTACTCTTACAATCATTGTCTTTGCTTACAAAGCTGCCACTGTTTATCATCAGAAAATTATCCAACCCTTTTAAAAAAGCAGCTTTAATATTTGTCTCAATGAACTTTCACAGCAGTTAACTCCATAAATTAATTAAACACTGCCTTGGAAATTGGCTCCTTTTTGCAGTTGAAAGTTTAGCATGATTTCATAGAAGCAGATTTTTCACACTCAGGGAATAAAGTTCAAAAGAAATTGGATAGTTTAACTATGCACTTCATTATTTTATTATACTTTTTTCCCAGTTGATAAATTAATTGACAAATTACATGCAGTAACTGGGCTTCATCCTCCCGTACCACCCCCCAGCCCCTCACCTTTTTTTTGGACCATTTCAGTCCAAAATTAAATATGCAAAAAGTCTGTAAATTGTAGTAATCTTGTGACTGGTCTTAAGCTGCTGTATTACTGATACCATATTTATAATCTGTCAAAAGTATGTTCTTCTAAAGCTAAAACTTGATAGTTAACCTTCAATCAAATTCAGCAAATTCACTGAGTTAATTAACATCATCTTAAACATTTCCTGTTTGCAGATGCCGAAAGTTTCAAGTTGTGTGCTATTTTCGTTTGTTTTTCTCATGTTAGTATCAATTTGTATTTGAGAGACACGGTGTAGATTATATCTGATAGCTATTCAGTGTTCCTGATATTAACTGTAATGCATGGTATAAAATATTTTTCAGATTAAAGATGTGAGGAGAGGTTAGTATGGGTTTTTGTGAGAGTACAGTACATCGCAGCTATGATTAAGTACAATGAAGGAATTTAGGTGCTGATTAAATCCACAAAGAGGACTGAAGCCACAACAGAAACTGGTTTTGGCTACATCAGTTCTTTCATTAAACTCTCCACGTAGTTTGAAATGACTGGCATAAAAGGGGAGGGGGAGTCACAAGTGCTTGGAGGTTGGACAGAGGAAAGGAACGTTCACTCAGATTTATGGTCACTGAATTCAGAATGGCCCCAGTATAAAAAGGCTTAATGTTAAAAAAATGTATGATGTCAAGATGATTATCTTCTGCTATTTAATTCTCCTTACTATTATTATACCTTTATGTCTTTAATGTCTTCTCCAGTGCTTTGAGCTTCATGTTTTTAAATTACCTGGGATTACTGTTAATATAAATTTTCATGGAATTGTGATGACTGTGCACTCAGCATGCTGCTAAGCTTGAAGAGGACCTTCATCTGTCTTTCTTACATATAATTAAATATGTATAAAAGACCCTGTGTTTCTCCACAGCAGGTGCTTTAACCCTTCCAAAAATCTCATAACAAAGAGTTTTCTACACTTGAATGAGCTATGCAGCTTTTAGAGATTGAATTCCTTGATAAAACTACATGCCACTTCTCAATAACTACATCCCTGAATTTTACGGTGGAAGTATGAAATGGCGTGTGGCATTTTTGGGAGTAAAATCATGGCATTGACAGCCAGTGATCGCCTTCCTGGAGGTTCCCTTTTAGCTGAGCTGGTTTCCAGCATAAGTGATGTGAGCAGCAGCTCAACCATGTGTGATACGTGTCAAGAGACAGACAATCTTATGGCTGCTTGCTCAGTTTCTTAGAGGTTCCATTTCATTGTTTTTCTTCTATCACCTTTGTGAGGTGGCTGTTTGCTGTGACAGTGTTGGTGGTATATTGATTCCCAGACCTTACTGTGTGAGTCATCACTTTGTCTGGCTTGCAAGTCTTTGAAGAAATTGGGTTTATTTGCCATGAATATTCTCTCTGATAACATTTCTCGGTTAATTTGTTTTATCAGTAGTATGTAATGTACAATAATCATCCATCTTGGCCGCTAAGTATATAATAATATGTGCATGTGACTACTGATAATTGCAGCATTACAGGATGCTGAAAAATGCAATTTCACCTAGCCAAGGTTGATATCAGATTATATGGGTTACTCTAGGGCTATTTCTTTTTTTCCATTAATTTTTCCTAAATCACTGTTATTTTTCTTTCAGTAATCTAATGGTATAATTATTGCTTGATTCATAGTTTACTAAAGTCAATAGAAATATCCCTGTCATAGTCAGTGGGTATTAGACTTTTTTAGCCTGCATTTGCTTCTTACATGCATACTTTTTGTTAAAATACTTTCTCATTTGTTCATGCTGCACAGGCCAATTTTTTTTTTTTCCTTCTTACCCTTTCTCTTTGAACGTCAGATTACAGTTCTGATTGAAAAACCTATAAAGTCAATTAAAGACTGGTTGTTTTCTTTTGCTTAGAGGACAAAACAAAAAGTAACAGAAAACTTCCATCATTAAAGGAAACAAAATGCTAGACTCATAGAAGGAAAACATATGTTGACTAAAAATGGTAGTTTTCAACAAATTAATGTATATATTCATATGATTTAATGTAGAGGGATTTGTTCATTGCCTCCAACAAATTCTCTGATCAACTCTCATTGAGATGTACTTTATTGGTATATTACATATTTCAGCTTATGTAGAGGAATTCTTGGTAGTGGAAGTATCTCTGGAATTGTTTGCCATATGATGAAATACGGAAGGTCATGCAATGTTGCCTCTGTGCAAATGATATTTCTGTTCCTAGTTACTGTATTAGAAACTCAGAATAAAAAAATACTGAGTCTGATACAGATTTAGCACTTCCATGTTTGCCATAAGTTGTCCTAGAGCCCAAATATTTATACTTGTGTTACTTTCTGGTTGACAGCTTCTCACAAAACTGATACCGGCATTTTATCTTGAGTGACATTTTTTTTGTCGGCATTCTTTTTGTTTCTTTGGAGGGAATCTAATTTGAACTTGCAGTTTTAAACAATATTCAGCTTAGAGTACTTGTTTCTCAGTGTTGCTTGGTAGACAATATGCTGACTGTAGAAGCTGTTTTGTTTTTCTTCTTGAAACTATTGTTATGAACTGAAACTTGTCAAAATAATGGTTAACCAAAGAAAATACCATGGTAATTTCTCTCTTTTGTATGTATACTTCAGTTGTGGGTTAAAGCAGACAGAGAAGGAAGGTGGAATAAAATAGTCTTCAGCTAACGTTTGTGTAGGTTTCAGAAATTCTACTTCGAAGCATCTTTTTTTCCATGTTACTCTTTTTATCCTGGAGCTACTTTTTTCCTTACTGGGAATCAGTACTAAAATATATGAGAATGCATTTCACTGTTAACGTGCTGCCTGGCAGTTTAACCAGGTATTTATGTGGTTCTCCAGGGAGGCTTTGCAATCACCTGGTTCTGGCATGAGTGAGCTGACAGCAGAACCAAAGGCGGGTATTTTCGAGATTGCTTGGATACTGCCACAGAGCACTGTGGTTGCTGCAGCGTAGGTCAGGCTTCACAGTGAAATGAGGGAGAAATTAGAAATATTTATCTTTCATGTGTTAACAGGCAGGGTGTCAAGGTGCTGCGTCTGTCTTGATCCATTCCCTGACTTCAGAACAACATCATCAAACTTGGTTTAGGTATTTAGTTTTCGTCAGTCAGTTCTTAGGCAGACCTGCTGCACGTATTCAGAACACCAATGGTTCACCTTATTATAATTATTATTTGCCTGTTTTCAGAACATCACTTATGAGTTGTACTAAGGTGATCGTCAAAAACTAAACTGGATATACAAAATAATATTTCCAAAAGTATAATTTTAGCTGCAAAGATTCCTGGTTAACTAGAAAGATATAAGGCTGGGATTTGCCTGAATGACACAGTCTTACTCTCCTCCTTTAAAAAGCAAGCAAAACAAGTAATCAAAAGTTTAAACAGTTAATTTCTGTTGTATGCAGAACAAGTTATGGCACTACAGTATTTGCTTTGTCTTTTTTACTGTTACATGTACAATTTGATCACGTGCTTCACAAAGTTCAGTTTTATAGCACTGTTAATAAATTATTCAGTTATTCATACTAAACTTGCAGACACTATTTTTGCCTTGCCAGTGGGAATGGCTGTAATCATTTGATAATCTGATTGTGCTCTTTCCGTGCTTTCCCAATTGTAATCATGTGCTTAAGTTATAAAATAATAAAAACAAGAAGAGAATTTGCTGAAGGAAGTCCTAATGAATATGAATAGAAATATCAGAAGGTAGCACCTTTTCTGGTGCTAAAGCATTTTTTTCATTCAAATGATATATGGATCTTGTAACAGGACAGCATTCTTTTTATTTTAAAAGTGATGAAGGGAATTGGAAAGTTAGCTTTTGCCGTGGTAAAAGCATAACAAAACATCTCTGAAACACAACTGGACAAAATAATATTCTAAAAGTTCATTTTTTGACACTCTTGGAGCTCATCAATCCAAAGTATTGTTTTCCTTTATTTAAATAATTCTAACATACAGGTTCTTTGCCACTGTTTAGTTGTAAATCTAATAATATGATTGAAATTGCTCGATAATCTGTCTCAAGCTTTTCTTCATTTCTGATTCATTGTGTCTATTATTAAACCCAGCTGTTGATGTTTTTGAACAAACTGATTTCTGAATTAACTCTGCATTGTGTTCTATAATAATGCCACTTCTGAATTATCATGGGCTGCTCCCAATTTACTTTTAGATAATTAAAGGCTGTCTTTATTTCTATCCAAGTTGCCTGTTTTATTTCCCAGAACACAAGGATGTGATTTCATTCATGCTGCTCTAGGGGGTCTGAAGTTGATAATCATTTTTCTACATCTGCCCTCATCAGTGTCATCTTCCAATATCTGATGCTCCAGCATTTTTCCTTGGCTTTACTCATTAGCATTCACAGAGTTGGTGTTATGTTGTGCTAGTCTGCCACAAGCCATTCCCTATTGTTTTCCTGAGAACTCTGTAGAGGAGCTGTGGAGTAGTCTTATTCCTAGAGTACATTCCTCTTTTTTTTATTACCTTTTGTTCACATAAACTCTTCTTTTCCTTTCAAAATTAGTGATAACTTAAAGTCATGCATTACCTAAATATTTAAATAGATTTTGTATGAATTAATTTGAGCATCACTGGTTTCTTTGTAGTGTGTCCCATGTATGGTGCATATACTAATTACTAAATTAAATTTAAAGACTTTAAAATCAAGACCTCAATATTATATATTTTGGATAACTGATTCATGTGCTTCTCATCTCTGCAAATAAAAATAATATATTTTTCTTGCTTTAAAAAAAAAATCAGTTAAGCTAGCCAAACACAAAAAAACTCCACCGAAGATGGACTTCAAATAAAAATACTGACCTGTGACATGTTTCAGTGGGAGGTCATACATAATATTTAACTTCCTTCTTCCATCAAAGCATGTCATTGCTAAATGCAATAGGAAGACTCTCTCACAAAAATTAAAAAAAAAAAAAAAAAAAAAGGAAAAAGTAAAGGATTTACAGTAAACCCCTATGACAATTTAAAAGAATTATCTTGTTTATCCCCACTAAGGTTCACTTTAGGACATTCTATGCTCTTAATAGTCTTTTTAAAGTTAGTGCTGACCTCAATTTCTGAGAGTTGTATATATTTCTCCTTGGCAAGAGCAAGAATTTTAATCTGATCCTGCAGCTTTTTCCCTTGATGATGTAAAATTCTTCTCCATTTACTAATTGAGATCTTTGTCGACTGGTTTCTTCCATTTATTATTCTTTCGAGGGATTCTTGTGGTTCTTTTCAGTGTAGTAGTAAACCTGAGCAATGGACTTGGCCAACAGTGATCCTCACTTTACTAATCAATAGGATTAATGAAACAGGGTGTGAATTTGGTGTCCAAGGTGTACCTATTTGCTTAAAAATGTAGTGGCAAGATCTTTCATGTTAGTGTTGCTTTCACAGAGCAACTGCTTTTACCTACTTGATTTTAAAGGTTGGGCTCGATGATCTCAGAGGTCTTTTCCCACCTAAATGGTTCTGGGATTTCACTTAGCTCTGTATGAGTAGATTAAACCTTTGCACTACTTGCCAGTGGGTTTTCTGTTTACTTCCTTGCTTTCTTTGTAGGACTTTCCTCTATTATCCCTCAAGAGGCAGCACTGTTAGGATGCTGTGTAAAATTTTCAGGCAAGTGCTGAGGCCCGCTTAACAAAAACATGTGTCTTATTTATGATGTGTCAAATTACTGTTCTGAGAGTAGACCTTTTAGGTTGCATTCAGCCTTTAATTTGACTGAATTTAAATAGCATAAAACGCCTTTTAGTTGGAACTTGGCTTGCATATTACATCTCTCATTTCAATGAAAAACATTCAGATGCAAATACGGTTTGTTTGGACTGAGTACAAATGCCACTATCATGACTGATGAAGGCTTTTGATCACACATCTACAAACTGAAACCTTAAAAAGGAAGAGGCTATTTGGACTGGCATCTGCAGTGCCATGAATTATTTAGTTCCCATTATTCATAAATCTCTTTGAAGAGAAGGCGTATGAGGTTTTTAAGGCGGAGTAGTCATAGTTGTATTGCCAGTTTCTATTTATGCTGTGACTGCATGTGCAAACTTCTTCTAAACTGCAAGGATTGTGCTGAATGGGAAAGAGTTGTGTGGATGAAATGATCAGGAATGGCCCTGAAAGGCTTCTTTGGTTTCCTGGGATAAGAATGGGGATGTTCTGTTGTTACCGTCTTCTTTAGTGGGCTCCAAGAGGTGTGCAAGGTAAGAACACGTCTACACAGTTTGGTGAGCTATCCCTTTAGTTGCTAAGGACTTGGTTGACTCTTGCAAGGCACGTGTTTACAGTTGGAGTTTGTGCTGTGCTCATTCACTGAACTTCAAGTGTCTTTGGGCTGTGCACTGACAGCCAGGCAAAAGTAGCAACACCACCCTCCTCTTTGCGTGATTTCGCACAGTATCTTTTATTGAGCAATGTCTGTGTTAGTAATGCGTGGTATTCCAAAATATTTCCTCCCTTTCCAGTGGTGATCGAAGCTAAACACTGTATATAAACACTATTCTGCTCTAAAGGGAGTCTGAGGACTTGTTTAGCTCAGTGTAATTGTGTAATAATGTTATCTAGAAGATGCACACTGGCAGAGATGTCAAGGGACAAGTTAGAAATACCCAATAGTGACTTGTTTATTTGCCTTGCAGACTAGTTTGGTGTCTGGGAGAGTGAGGGGTAAGGGTGTGGGTGTGTGTCCGTTTTTGGGATTTGTTTGTTTGCTTTTCAGTAGGATTTCAGATTGCATTACTGAGGAATACCTTGAGTAATGATTTGTCTGGCATGTGTCCTTCCAGGGCGTTATAGAGCTCACATTGTGAGTCAAAGTACTGTGAAGACTCAACATGCAGCTGCTGTACAGTTCAGAAAAGTACAGGATTCACAAATCATTTCTTTACCATAACACATTCATCATTGTAGGCATAGTAAGAATAGTTTCATTCCTAAGTCTTAATTAAGAGGATTACCCGAAGAATCACATCATTTTCTGTAAATTTTTTTTTATATTATTCAAAAGTTTCTTGAAAGTATTCCATCTTGTCGTCTTTCCATATTGTAGTTTTTCATTTTCAATTGACTATACAATTGACTGGGTTTTTTTAAATTTTTCTTGTTGACTTTGAAGAACTGGTATTTTTGGTCATCTATAATTTTCAATTCATCTTATTATATGAACTTGCTCCCTGTCCTAGACTCAGTTTTTAAAGATCCTGTGCTACATACAAGCCACAATCCTTCAGTCTTTTCTTTTTCATTTCCCAAAGCAGCAGAACTTGTAGAGTGCTGTTTTTCTCCCTTCATTTGTTTCTAGCAGTCATTCAGAAGCTCATGTTTGGTGCTGCATCTACAGTGGTCCATGGACCATTTTTTGATGTGTCTGTGTGCCAGCTATTTGTGCTGACTACACTTTCATCATGAGTACACACCCTGCTAAAGATGTTCTCTAATAAGTCCTTATTTTGATGGCTCTCAGGCGAAACTGAGCTCTTCATTGAATGTGTCTGGTCTGGTTTTGAGCTATGGCCAATGTGTACATCTGCTGTAAACCCAGATCAGTTCTTAAATGATTCTTGCCTACAAACAGTTTCAGAACAGTGGCAGTATAATTCAAGGAGAAATAGAAGTGTGTTTAATGCTCAGATCGAATCAAAGTGGGGCTTATGTCAATATTAAAACTATAATATTTGGAATAATGATAGCTTTTTTGAAACTTTCATTTGTAAGCTCTTTAAACAGTGTTTGAAGTTCTGAATTTAATATTTCTTTTTTATTTTTCTGTTTGAAAAGCATAATGGCTGTTTTATGAGTTTTCATATTCTGAATATCCAGGTATATGCTTGTAGATTCTGGTATTTATTCCCCCAGCTCATTTTAATGATTGTCTTGTGTTTCTTTATACAAGAAGAGAGTGGGTGTGGGGTTGAAGTCTTAAATCTCGGATTGTGAATTGCTAAAATTTGTGAGTTTTCAGCTGTATTTCTCCTAACTGTGGGAAACTTGTAGAATATCTGACAGTATTAGTTTGGATATTCAACACAAGTATACATATATATTTAAAACTTTAGCATAAGACTAGAACTGTATACAAGAAATGAAATGGTGTTGGTTTTGTTTTGTTTGGGTTTTTTTTTTTTTATGAGTAGTTGATTGCTAAGTTAATGCATATAGTCAGGTGAAATTTCAGATATGTGATGTAAAATGGTGTAAGGTTAAAAAGATAAATAGCAAGGATGAAATTTATCTCTGGAACGTGCATTCCTATAAAAATAATTCCTTATTTACATGTCTCGCCCAAGCTACAAAAGTAAGTCTTGCCAAAGCAGCTTTTTACCTTAACAGCACTAGCAGGCATCGCATTTGGTATTGGCTGACAAAATGGAGTGGGGCTGAGTCTTTTCTGTTTCCAGCACTGGAGTCCTGTGTTGTAAAGCCATGTACAGAGAAAAAAGATAGTAGTTAGCCTTATTTTTAGGCATGGTTATGAGTAGCAGATGATAAATTGCAGTCAAATATTTGGACATTGGGTATGGCATGCATTCTTAATGTAAATGCATTCTTAATGGGGTTCTTTTACAGTTTGTCTGTGTTTCTTGAACTGTTAAAAAAATGTAGAAAAAAACAACAGTAAAACACATTAAAAAATGCAAGAGGTTGTTTTGTTTGTTTGTTTTGAGGATTTTTTTAAATTAATGTTACTTCACTAATAGCATTATGATAGAGTTGACAGATTCACCTTATGTTCCCCATTATCCAAACTGGAATAGATGCTATAAATAAATCATATAGAATTCAATCTTTATTTGTGCCATGCTTCTGAGGATAAATGACAAAGTGTATGTTTGAAATGGAGTCATTTGACTGTGGTTAATACTGTTTTGGTGTAAGGGTTGGGTTTTTTGGTTTTTTTTTGTATTTAGGGGTCTTTAAAAAATACCATGTTTAGTTTGCTAATAAATCTGAAATTCCAGTTCTTCAGTCATAGAAGTGCTTAGATTTAGGTCACAGATGTCCATTTAAACCTAAGAAAATCTCAGTTGCTCTGCACTGAGTTTATGATGGTATTTTTTAACCAGTCTTATCACTTACCTAAGTTTGTCTCTTAGTATCTGGAAAAGTCTAAATTGAAAATATTTGGGGAATAAAAAAATCTTATTTTTCTATTTAAGGTTTTTGTCTGCCCTTTAAGACGTGCTTGTTTCCACATGCTTCAAGCATTGCCCCAGTGGCCCCTAATGCATAGATTAACCTTGTTAAGAAAGCATTTCATACAGATGATCTGTATGGTTGCGATGTAATACTTCTTATACAGAGATACCAAGGGCTATACTCAAAAAAAAAAAAAAAAAAAAAAGAAAAGGGAAAGTAACCATGCAAAAACCACCAGCTGCCTTTTCAAAACCATCTTAGAGCTTCCAGTAGATGATTTAGTTGTAAGCAGAGGTAACATAAGGATAACCCCAGCTGTTTGTCTGCCTGCATAGCTCCTTGCTCTGGATTATATGTTTTGTTGGAGTTGGTTTTTTGTTTTTTTGGTTTTTTGGGGTTTTTTTGTTTGTTTTTTTTGTTAGTTAGTTGGTTTATTTGTTTTGGTGTTTGGTGTTGTTTTGGTTGGGGTTTTTGTTTGTTTGTTTTTTGGTTTTGTTGTTGTTGTTGTTTGGTTGGGGTTTTTTTAATTTCATTTCATGAAGGTTGCATTGGAACTTATTTTCAAATACAAGAACCCTTAAACTTTTGTGGGTTATCAGACCTGTGGACTGTGACTAGAAAGAAATGCATATAGGCATAGTAGACCCAGGAAGTTTCTATTTGTAATAATGTAGGTTAGCATCTACTTGATCAAAAAACAAACCTACAATGATACATGAATGTCACAGGTTTCTCTTGGGTTGAGCAAAAATGAACAAGGCACAGTTTGAGGTATTTTGCATGTATTGATCTGCAGATATGAAAAGAAGCAAAAGCTCACTGCTTACAGCTGCTTGTGCCCAACCACAGTTACCTGATGACAATTTGTTTGCTAAGTGTTTCCAAAGAGGATCTTTTTCTTTCTCTTTATTCTGGAGACCTGACAAAAACACAGAAGCTAGGCGAGTTTGTGTGTATGCACGTCCTGTATGACTAACAATTTTGATAGCTTTTTTGAGGGGATGAATATATATCAAAGCTTTTCAAATATTTAAGTTTTGAAATAACAGTGAGAGAGATCTGAGAGCAAAACTGAGGACTTGTATCTCTGCCTGACACTACCCTGCTTACAGCCTTGTGGAGTGCTTAATTCTACTACTCCAGAGTTGTCTTTATACATACTTCTTAAACATTCTGTTACCTTGGTAAAATGAAATATAAAAATTGTGTTTACTCTTCTTCATTAACTAAATTATTGATATGGAAGTGAAATTTCTGTGATGTTTTATGGAAACCCGGCTTATGATAAAATTGCTAAGTAGCAACTTGCATTGCATGTAGAAGTTATGTGTCCAGCTGTATTAAAACATGCATAAAGTTGGCATTTTGGGACAGACAAATAGTCTTATCTCAGTGCTTTTAGGAGGAGCCTTTAGGGCATGATTATATTTATCTTCTCTTTTCACTATACAGTAATATACTGTGTTATGTGTTTCCAGCTGCTAATGTGAATCAGCTACAGCTGGAATCCTGAACTCTAGTTATGTTTAGATTATAAGATGCTTCTGCTGATCTCCATCATGCCAGTCATAATGAGTATTGAGAACAAAATTACTATATTTATACCCTAATTTTCAGAAAGAAAATGGAGCTGCATGTTTTTCAGTATTTTGTGATTAGTATTGCATAATAAATGTTATTGCATGTGATAATCTAGTCACAGTTTTAAAACTGAGGAAGGCAATAAAGTGCAAGTTGGAAAACTCACATTGATAAAGTTTAGATTATTTTTAAGCACTGAAGAGAAATAATAAATCTTCAGGTTTGTGAAGAGTTACATTAAAGAAGTATATATTCTGTAATTTGAACTCCTGGAAGGTATGAGAAGGGTGAAGGAATTGCACCAGTGTCCTACATATGATGGTTAAGTTATATACCAGCAAAACAATTTACCCCTGAGAGGGACAACTGTGCACTGAAAGAGGTGACCTGGAGAGATTTTGAAGTCCCCATCACCAAAGGTTTTAACTATATATTAGGCAATCTGTTAGGAGGGGTCTAAAGATAACTCACGATGCTTCAAACCCACAGGATGCAGTAGCTGACATTCTCATAACCCTTCCAATTTGCATTTTTTTCCCTTTTTCAATCGTATCTTCAGGACTATTTTATGTTTCTGAGGGAAATTACCCAGTGTCATTTTAGGAACTTGTGTTGTAGACAGAGTGATGCAGAGATAGAACACATAATAAATAAAATAAAAGCAGGTCACGTGTTTGAATTCCATTTGGTTACATATGCATGACTGCACAGATTTTTAGTGGTTATATAAATAAAGAGAGGAAGGCTTTTCTAGGAATATAGGGATTCTCATTATATCTGCAAATGCCACTATCTGATATTTTAGGAATCTCCTTGAGAAGAGTGTGCAGAACTTATGTATAGAAATAATATTCACTATAAAATGCAAAAGCATAGTAGTCAAGGCAATCAAGTGAAAGATCAGAAAGTCAGAAGTAAACAAATGTATCTATGCCAGTGTATCTAGGGGTTTTTTTTTTAAACTAGATCCCAAGCTAAAAGAACTCCCAAGATGTCGTGTTTCTGTGTCATCTGTTGGTCACTCTTCAAGTCTAAGCAGCAATGTCTTCCCGAATTCAGGAGACTCAAATTCCCATCATGAATTTCAGGTGATGGTGGTGCTTTGTTTCTCCTTCAGTGGCTTTTGGAAAAGGCTGGTTTTGAAAAGGAGGGTGGGAAGGACTCTGCATTGCAGCACATGTGGGTGTCTTTGTTTGAATGGGTCTCTAGTCTGTGAGAGCCTAATAATTTGCATTATTTTCTGGAGGAAATGATCGTGCTAAGGCCTTCTGTCACACAGGGGAGCTTTTCCAGTCAGAGATTCAGAGCTGGCATTTAGGTGACCTAAATGATCAGTGGTAATCCGTCAGTTTATCCAAAGGGAAAAAATGCAGTTGTTGTCATCATCATCATAATCCTAAAATTAAAAAGAAAATTCTAAATTTAGGCAGCATAAGAATACCTAGGGTTCTTTTAAAAACTGGAAATCTGGATTACATGTTGGATGTGTTGAGGAGCAGAGCTGCATGGTCTTTTTTTGTTGTTGTTGGGGTTTGTTTGTTGTTTTTTTCCTTTTATTTTGTGGGGTGGGTTTTTTTTTTTTTTGCTGCTTCTCTAATCGTTTTTCATAGTCCATGATCATAAGAGATTTAAGGCTGGAGTAAAAATACAGATGAATAAATGAGTTCATCTGACTGATGATGTGTTAATTTTTTATTGAAGATGAGAGGACCTCCAGAATTGCTGGAACTGTAGGTTACTGTGTTTGGGAGAAAAGCAATGAAATGTACTTTATGAATGGGACTTTCATCTTGTTTTTTTCTTGAATAGAATATTTAGTCATTATGGCATTTAAATATTATATTGTTTGTTCCTCGATCTGTGATCTTAGTGTATCCAATAGGTGAAATGATAACGAGACTGACCTCAAACGTTTCACTTTCCTTTTTCTTTCCCCTTATTTTTTGAAATAAAAGGTTAGGTTTGCTGGATATCTGGGGGAAATACTTTTTCCCTTTTTTTATTTTTATTGAGTTATTGAGGTAATTGGACGGATGTGGTTTTCTCCAAAGACGAAAGACAAAACTCCAAATCGAATAATAAATCACATATAAGAGAAAAATAAAATAAAAGCTATATCAAATCTGTCTAAAAGTGTCTACAAAATTGAACAGTGTAGAGATGGCTGAGTGTGGAGAAAATATTGAACAACTTGTAGCCACCATTTATCAAAGAATGTAATTTAACCATTGTTGGCATACAAAAAGCAAGAAGTCAGTTGTATCACAGAAAATAAAGCACAATATATTATTGATATTTGAGAGCAAGGGTATATTACGATTTTTGAAATTTGAATCTAGGTTTTTACATTCAGGCAATGATTTTTAAAAAGATTGTTTCAGCAGCACGGCTATGGCAGGATTACTTTTCTGATTTAAAAATGCCCTAAAAACATCAGCTCTGTGAAATTTAGTTGCCACGATGGAGCACCTGGCGCAGTTTTCCTCCCCTTTCTGGATCTCTCATAGTGGGACTCCCCTGAGATCACTGACCTTGAGTTGTTGCTGTTCTGTGATCCCCTCACTCACAGACCTTTCCCTGGTGGCCAACCCTTTTGTTTTACATATGCTGTGACCTCAAGAGCCTTCAGAAAATATAATACTGTTTAACCTTCTAGAGAACATAGAAGAGATTTATTTCTCAGCCTTACCTAGAAATCTAGTAGCTCTGTCATGCCTTTCAACCTGACTTCTGAAAATATGGTCTTTCTTCCTACTTTGTCTTTCTTCTCTGGTCTTTAAAAATTTTCCTTAAATTCCAAAAAGGTCACTGTTCACACTTTGCTGTAGTATGCCTCCTCTTCCAGAATAATTTTCCTAAGAAAGACAAGACAGAGTGACTAAAGATAAATGCCCTTATAAATGTTCATTTTTTTACAGATATCCCTGAACATAGGGAAATATCAGAAGTCATTTTTCCTTTTTTAAGTTTACTGATTGGCTTCTTACTTTAGACAAAGTATACCAGTCCTATACAGCAAATTCCAGATTTTAGGTTGCATTGTGCCCAAAAATTATTACTGGCCAGTCCTAAACCATTTTATTTGTATTAAGGAAGTTTCAAATCAGTTTCCTGGTATACTAGTATATGCATATACTACTTTGAGGTGAGGTAGACTCACTGCCTTGAAGAGTTTGTTTCTTTTGTCAGCAAGCTAGGAAGTTTAGGTGGGGAAAAATATAATGTATTATGTGAAATGTGGATAAATCATCTGACTTGCTGAAGATTTAAAGCAAAAGTGGATTCTTTGACTGTAATGTTGTTTGTTGGAACCTACAGGTCTTTTGTCACTGACATCAGTGGCATAAAAAGCTGAGTTTTCCCATATCGGGTGCTCCAACCAAGATCTCAGCTTCCCTCTGCTAAATTTCGGTCTTGATGATGCTCATTCGAAACATTTATCTATGCTTGTCTTCTATGGCTGTTCATGTAATAATAATAGGTGGGTAAAATTTTTCAAACATAGTGGATATAGGTTGAAAATTGTCTTCTCTTTACAGAGTGACAAAAAGAGTAAAGAGGGAAGAGAGGAAAATTCTTTCACCTTTGAAAAAATGAAAAACTCACCTCGATCTTAGCAGTGAAAGGGAATTTTCCCTCATGCTAGGTATCAAAAAGATGGAAACAGCTCCAGCTAGTTGCCTTGTGTAGGCAGAATTATATTTTGAAAGACTATTTTCAGCTAATTTGGCTGTTGTGCAGTTTGAACTTTACGAATTGACTTGTAATTGGACCATGCTGTCAATGGGAAAGCTTACAAGTATTGAACATGACATTTTTAAGAAGGTTACTGTCATCTAGTCCTCTATTAGTGGATTTGCAGAGAGTTATAATTGGCCTAACAAGCCTAGTAACCTGTCCTACTTCCAATTATAATGTACAACCTCATTTATATCTTTTCTTTATTTACTGATAGGTAATAATTGTCTGTCTAGTGCACGTGCTTCAAAATAAAGCTGTCTGTCTCATCATAGAATGTGTGGATTGTTTTAATGCACACACATATATGTACCCATACACTTAAATTATATCACATATGCATGTGTGTGTATATGTATTCTGAAGAATTCAAGCACATTATTTTAATATATGTATTTATATATATATATATACATACACACATGTATCTTTTTATTCTCTTTAATTAAGTACAAAGTCTCCTGTTGCTTTTAAATTTCTGGTGGACAGGGAGATAGTGTTTTCTCCAGACCTTTGTTAAGTTTATGTGATTATTCTGTCTAGAAGTGATAATACATTCATGTAGATGTAATTCTCAGGACTGAAAAAGAAGGGGAAACATGAGAAAATGAACAGGTTGATGAACTCAGTGCATTCATTATCAACTTAGATTTGCATGAAGGAGAAACTGTTCACTTCTTATAAAATTGGAATGGCATCATTAATTTTGTTTACTACACAAGCAATTTTTAGCGTGTGTAAGATTTACGGGCAGTTTGCAGGTGCGTATGTCTTGTTAAACAGCCCTATGGAAAGAGCTCTGCAGAAGCATCTGCACTCATTGTACCTCCTCAAAGCAGAGTCTTTGTGTTGTTTTCTCTGCAAGGAGAATGTTGGCAAGTCACAATGGTGAATCTGGAAGTAAAGGAGGGATCAGTGAAGAAATTTGAAAAAAAAAAAAAGGCAGCTAGGGAATTGATATTTTGATGCATTCATAAAGTTAAAAGTTTCAGGTTTTCAACAATTTCTTCATATATAGCAACTTGACCTTCGCTGCTATGAATTCCATGCTTGTCTTAATAAAGACTGACTACCAGACCTTTTTGGTCTGAGACACCAGACCAAAATGGAAAAAAAAAGAAAAAACAAACCAAGCAAACCTTTTAGATAGGAACAAGAGAAGCAAAGACGCCAGAAAAGGATTTGGTCTTTCTCCTTTTTTTCATGTCTTTTGATATCAAGTATAGCTGCCTTTGAATTGTTAATGTAGTTCTTCCTTACAAGAAGGGCCAGCAGAAGAGGAATTACATATTTTGTTTTTTTTTTTCCTGAGGTACCTCTTTTTGTGGAGATGCTCTTAAATGAACGCCTTTTTCAGAGTGCACTTGAGGGTTTAGAGAGGTGTGGATAGCATCTCTTTGTGTAATTTAATTAATTACTTTAACAGAGTTATTCCATTCTAACTTTGGGTTCTGAGTAATACTTTATTTCAACATGATCCCTGAGCCTCAGAAAATGATGATTCTGTTTATTTTGGTGTTAGAATGGTTGTTAGTGAAACATTTTAAGCTCCGGTCTTTGTTTTTGTTACCCTGTTGGGCATGGAGATCTATCAGCATGAGGCTCTATGAATTCAGGATACTCAAGGACGGGTGTAGTGTCTGTCCCTGCTTCTCTGGGTTTGAACACTGGTCACTGTTGGTTAAAATACCATGTATTCCTTTTGGTTTTCATGCTCCATTAGGGTGTAAGAACAATATGAGGATATAGGCTTCAGTGAAGAAAAACAATGATCGTATAGGAGATTATAAACCATTGGGGTATTTGCAAATTAACCAATGTCTATTTGCATCAGCTTCACTGAAGAATGGTGTTTCAAGAAATAGGAGCAAGGGATGACATAAGATTTAGGTACTTCAGAATGTACTTTTGGCAAAGCAAATTGTGCTTTAAGTTTTAGAATTCACTAATGTGTGTGCGTATGTTCTCGCCTACTTGTGACTAATGATCCATGGTTTTTCTGCTCTCCTCACCATGATTTTTTGAGTGTGTACTCTGGTGTATTTTCTAACTTCTCAACACATGGTTTCTGACAGAATCATAGATCTGAACTCTCTCACAGCACAGCATTGTCTCCAGTAAATAGGTCAAATAATCTTAGAAACTGTGTTTGTTAGCTTTGAATCGATAGTGATGAAGTTTCTCTGTGTTCTTACTTGCTCAAACTTCTGTCTAATCTATCTTTGTTCTCTTCTTCTTGTGCAATCTTTTCCTTGCTTCCAGTGGCTGCTACAAAGAACAAAGCTAGAGGTGAGTTTCTGCCTGCACTCTTCAATTTGCATTGCATGGTTCTGCAGCCCACGCATTTTCTCCCAAGGTTGTTTCTGCTTCTCCAAACAAAGAAAAATATCTTTAGGTCCTATGATACGATAGATTAGTTCTTTACAATTTTTTTTTATTGCATCTGAGTGCGTTGTTTATCAATCAGCACTGCTCATGATGTACTTTGTTAATTGCTTTAATTTGGGAAGTTTTTAGGAAAAAGATAAAACTAAGTGCATTCTAGTTAGATTTCTAGGCTTGCATTATAGTAATGTAGGGATATTGATGGCATTTTAATCAAAATGAAGATATTGCATGAAAATGCTCATAAATATGTAAATGTAATTTATATTTTTTATCTCTAGTCATAGTCATAAATATCTGAACAGAGAACAATGAACTCCTAAGTGTCTCCTAAGCATTCCCTGTCTTTTCACACTAGTATAAATGATCATCGCTGTTCCTGATAGCATACCAAGATATAGAAAGGCATACTATGATATCTGCAGAGATTTATGACTTCAGAGCAGCAAGGTGATTGCCACAAATCAGTGTGACAAAGAAGTAAACCTTTCAGAACTAATCATGTAAGGTCAGCAGAGCTGTAAACCATTTCCTGAATTTCAACGAAGCAGTGATGTAGCAAATGTAACCTGAGGGGTGCGTTTTGACTTTCAGATACACATAAATCGATGCATATGTGTTTATATATACACATGCATTTATATGCATGAGTGTATATTTTCATAGAAAATCATGAAAATATGTATTTTAATACCATTTTTGTACTATTTCTGATAGGTAAATTGGAGTTGTCTGATAAACATCAGATTTTAAGGCAAGAAATCTGTGCTGGTTTACACATATTTTGGAAGTTACGATTCACAATGTTTGCAAAGTTAGTTTCTTTACATTGCTTAGCTTGAGGTTGTAGAACAGCAATAATAATCAAGGAAAACACAGCCAATTTAGGGTGTTTATGTATTAGAATAGTTAAACCAAAAATTAAAATACAGCTCAGGTTTGTAATTTTTTTTTTTTTAAAACCCTTGCATGGCTTTTTGTAAGATCTTTTTCTCAGAAACTTTGCATGCATTGGGTGACATGAATGAGGGGAGTGAATAAAGTCAAATTCGTGCATTTGCCTATGCATGCTTTGAAATTTGCTTTACTCCTTTCTATACTGTAATGTATTCAGCTGTGATGCTGTGTAACAGCGGTCAAGACTTTAAGACCTTCATAATGAATGAAAAATGCCCAAACCAAAACACGTCCACAGAAGTGACTTTTCAGCACCAATAAACAAAATCTCATCAGTATTCAGTGATTACTTGATATGCCCATATATTGCCATTCAAACAGAAACTGCCCTGGAGGCACAGGAATTGTAGGATGAGTCAGAATTACTCGTGGGCCCCACTCATCTGTGAGCATTAACACCCCCTTATTTCAGAAGTGCACATGCATACTGGATGCACAGCTGAAATTATGTATGTTGAGCTTGGTTTGACACTGTGATCTGTGTTATCTTTGGAGATATCTTGCTCAGCTGCACAGTGCCTTCAAGAAGTCCTCAGCTTTTCCTTTGGAGCTGAACAGTCCAGTGATGAAAGTACCCAATATCCACAAGGAATTCAGCCCTGCAATAGTTCTGTCTTTTCCCAAAAGCATAGGACCTATTTTAAAATCTCCTGTGGTGGAAGACATGAAGTAGATGATACCTTACTGCTTTTCTCATTGCTCTGTCGAAGCAGTAAAGAGAGGTCTGTTCCTCCTTTTCAAGTCTGACACTTAACTGGCAAACAGTTCTCTAATATGGCACTGGAAACATCAATTCACCACTGAGAATTCTCAGGTGGAGTGTCTCATTTGGCACTTATAATATGCAATCCAGCACTGGTTTATGTCTTTGCTCTTATGTATGGATCTTCATCTTTTCTTTCTGAAAGTTTGGAATTTGTGCTGCCGTTTTCAGCAAGGCACAGTTCACCTCACACCTGTCCTAAGATCTGAGAGTTCCAGAGCCCATTATTAAGTGATATTCTGTGGGATCACCTGTCTTTTGTTTGTGCATTGTTAGCATGAGGAAACTCCTGCTGGTCTCCACTTCCCTCCTCCTCCTCGTGGGATTGTAAGCTGAACATCAGAGCCTTTCAAACATTGCATTCAATGCCATTTCCTAAAGTATTTTCTCAGGCTTTGTTGAAGACTGCTTGTATTAAGTGCTGTAAAGCAGCTGTTGAACTCTCTACTTTATCCTTGCTTTGTGGCACTTAGAATCAATTTAGGTTGAAAGGTCATCTGGTCGGCAGGTCATTTGGACTGAGCTACCGCGAAAGTAAAACCCACTTAAATCTGTTTGCTCAGAGCCTTCCAGTCAAATTGAAGTATCTCAAGGATTTCATAGCTCCAGGATAGATTTGCACTAGGGTTGCTTGATTTTACCATTGTTTTCTTGTTTAGACTTTTGATTGCCTAGAAGATGCTGCATGAAGTTTTTTGTGGTCTCCAGAGAGGGCAAATACTTGGGTTTTGCATAGAAGGGCAGATCTTCCTTTGGACTACCTTGGGCAGATGCTGCCACAGAATACTCATGGAGAGAATACTTGGGACATTTCCAAGAAGTCTGGTTCAGAAGGATTTAAAAGGGTAGGGGGAAAATGGAACATGAAAATGGTCATTTATGGCAGTTAATTTGATAGAGCAGAAACTGAAGATGCCACCTGAAAATCTCAGACTATCGGGGGGTTTTTTCAGTGCATGTATATTTTAAGGACCATTTCTTAATGCACAAGCTGAGATTTCTTTAACTTGATCTCTGTAAATGAACATTTCCTCTAGCAGAGCACCACATTGAGGACTACATGACCTCTTAAGAAGGGCTATTGGGACAATTTTGGGACAATATTGTTGCAGCTATCTTCTGGCAGCAGTTAACATTGTTTCCAGACTCAGTGGTCTTATCAGATCTGCTAATGACATGGCAATTTTCAGCCAGCAAGTAGAAGAGAGGGCCAAGTGCCTTCATTCAAATGTAATTAGTTGAGGAATGGAGTTCTGTGCTCCTCATTTTCACTTTGATACACATTGTGTTGTCTGCTATGAAAAAGTTGTTGCCAGAGCTGTCCCAAACCTCCTGTAGTTAGGCAATTGGCTTTTAACCCTACAAAGTGTAAATTGGAATTTATGATAAATTTGGTTGTGGGGTTTGTTGGTTTTTTGTTTGTTTGATGGCACTTTTTGTTGTTTTTACTTTTTTTTCTTCTGTTGGGAATACTGAGGATGACAATGGCAACTTCTTATAAAGAAAAAAATATAAAGGCCAATGTCTATTGCAGGAGGGGAAAGCAAGCCCTCCAGATGTTATCATCTGCTGGTTGAGAAGTACAACATTCCTTCCTGTTCATAAGACTCCTGTGGCCCACAGATTAGAAATGGTGACATTTCCAAGAAGATTCTTAAGTCCCCAAGAGGAGACTTTTTGCAGAGGGGAAGATGTGACTTCTTTAATATTGCAGGATTCCTACTATCCAATCAGTATAAAAATGTGTTGGATTGGTAGCAATTTCTGCCATGCTTCTTTCATTTTAGCTGAGGATGAAGCTCTATTTTTAATTTTTTTCATAGGGGAAATACCATTTGTATCATAGTGCCACTGCTTCTCATAGCAAAATACTGCTGTAGTACCCACACAATGCTCTATTCTCTCTCAAAAACTGTCATAAAAGCTGTAATTCTGGTGGTTCTAGGGGATGACCTTTTGATGGGAGATACCTTCAAACTCTCTTTCTATTTTAGCATTACCGTTTTAAGTACTGTGAGTGCCTTGAACTCTATCTTACTTGCCTCACAAGCTGGATATAACAGGACTATTTTTTGTAGCCTATTGGATATCCAGGGGATTTTTGAGTTGCTTCTTTTTCTTGTACTGCATCTGTATCCCAACGAACATCTGTTTATTTTTGAGTACCATGGAAAAACAATTTTTTCTTTCAGTCATTTCTTCTACAAATGCAGAGGTATATTGTTTCTGCCTTACTTTTAAAGGAGGAGACTGCTTCTTCTTCAGAAACAAAAGATTAAATTTAGCTTTAACAATGCTACTTAAGGCATACATCTCAGTGTGTAATATAAATCATCATAGCAGTTGATGCACTGTCTAAAAACATCTTATCCAGGAGGCAAAGATCACTCTGGACTTTATTCACTTGATTTATTTTGTTTGTTCGCATTATGTCAATGAAATTGGTATCAGCTTATTTGAAGCTTAAGTCAGGAGGGATTGTGTGAAGAAATGTTGTACCAATATACTCTGTTATTGCCTGGATAGCTGTGCAATTGCTCATGTTATCTTTTCGTTGGGAATCAGGTTTTTTTTCTCAAGGCTTCACCAGATCTTCTTCATTGGTCGTGTTCTACCCAGCCGTCCCTTTGATTTTATTGCAGCATGTGATAAAGTTTATTGTGCATGTTCTACATAAGTGTATTTGTAAATATATAGGTAAAGAATAGGTTTCATTCATTCTATAGTTTTGACTGAAAACCATACAAACTAGGAGAAATTGTGTTAGCCAGAACTTGTCAACAAAATTGGAAGACCTACAGGGTCTAAACCTACCAGTTTAAGTCCATTCTTCAGTAGATGTAATTAGCCAAGCATATTTCTCATTCAGAAAATTATCATAGAATCAAGTCAGTAACACAGCAGCTGTCCATGTAAGGAGAAGGATGAAATAAATGTACACCAAGGAGACCCAAACACTATTATTTATCTTATTTGCATTATATTCACACAGTTCTCAGCTATTCAGTTATTGACATCAGTCAGGCATTAGCTTTGCTGTTGTTTTTTTCTTTTTTTATTGAGGAATAGATAACTCAGGGTGTCATCTGCAAAAATGACACTCTGCAACATATTATGGCAAAAATTGTGAACAGGTGGAAGTGTATAGATGTTGAAAGTGTGAATCCAATATAGAGCCTAGGGAAACTCCATAGATCAGTGGTTTGGAAGAACATTTATTTATGGTTATAAGCATTCACCCCTGAGACATGTAGAAATAAAAACCTGTCATATTCCACCTTTACTACAAGGTCATTTTAAAAAGCTTGCCAAGACTGTTGTAGTAGCATAGAGGGATCTGAAGCCCAATTGAAATATTTCAGCTGTTCTAGTGCTATTGAAGTAGAGGAGCTCTTTGTAAAATCTTATGATGTTTTTCAAAATACAGTTTCAACTTCTAAAGGTAGAATTTTCATATGTCGCTTTAAGGTATTAAAAGCACCTTTAGTATTTATAAGTGATTGTTCTTTCAGAGAGAACAACAAAGCCAGTCTAAGCTTAATAACCATTCCTTTAATGTCTCTTTGGTATTTCTTCCCCTGTAGTTTACTCACTGCTTCCAGTGTATAAAGCCCAAGGTCCAGTGCATTTCTCCAAGGATTAAATCCTGTCCACTGGTTAAACTTGTGAGGCTGAAACATGCGGATTTCAGTTTTCCTCCGTGATTTCTTGTGGACATTAAGGGTCAGAGTTTCCTCATATTCAGCATTTCTGATGAGGAAGAAAATGGTGGCGTAGAACAAAATTTCATGCTTGTCTGTGAAGACGGTCCACAGAGAAACAAAAAAAAAAAAAAAAACCAAAACCAAAGTTATGGCAGTGAAAAGGTTTTGAAAATGATCATGTTAAGAGTGCAGAAGGACTGTGAAGGTTTAAATCTAAAATTGTGTTGGGTTTTATTGAATTTTTTAATATCCTCTTAAATGACAAAGTTTGCATTAGATCAAAATACTAGATTATTTCACAGTTTAGTTTTCCATTAGATAACATAAAACATTATAAGTATGTTAGACTGTCAAAAAATCACGCATATATGTTTAAGTATATCATATTTATGCCATTTGTCCAAAGAGATTTGGGAGACAAAGCAGCTGCCTGAGTTCTAGAGTTTTTTAGAAGATTCACAAAATATGTTACTGTCCTTTTTTTTTTTTTTCCTTACAAACTCCAGCTGGTCCTCAGAGGGGAAAAGCTGGAATTGTAATGATAATAATAGTTCTTAACGAAGTTGCTGGCTGGCCTTTACCCTTTGTAATTATACTTGGGAAAAATGTGGCCCTAGCATCTGTAAGATCTTTTAAGTATTGAGGGAGCTGAGATTTTCGCACAATGTTATGTGTACACAGTCCAAATGCTCACCATTGTAGTTCCCACCTCAATCCTTTTGCCATTCAAGGTCCCAAGTCCTGCTAGGACACAGAAAACATGAATCAGCGTTTAATTTTTTAGATAGCAGCACTGGAAGTAGCAGTTTGACAAGCCTATTTTAAATGTATTTTATTATATTTTCCAGAACAGATGCAAAAAACCCACTATTAACAGTTGTGATAATATAACACACTCACTAAAGTTGCAAGTCATTATGGAATAGAGCTGCTCTAACAGCCCAGAAATAGCAAAGGAAAGCATGAAGCCCCCCTGAAATGAGATCTGTAGGGTCAGGCTGTTGCTGTCAACATGTGCTTTTTATTTGAGAGGCATCTAGACTGAGCAAACATGTCAGTCATTCATTGACTAAATGGTTTTTTAGCCAGTACAGAAGAATTTGGGATGGAATAAGGAGAGTGTTTGTTTTCACGCTTGGGAAGTGCAGCACAGCTGTTGGAGAGGAACTCCAAGGAGGATGTTCCATTCTGAGGTTGACCTGGTTATCATTGACTAAAGCATTTTGTCAGTTCTTATTCCCCAACTTTCAGATAGGCTACTCTTCCCTCCACGATGGTTAATATGAATTCTGATTGGTTTTTTTCTTTTTTTTCCCCCAGTTTGTCTGCGCTCGTATGGATGTTAAGCATGTGAGATTGTCAAAAGCAGTGTATTAGGAGAGCTTGCCATACTTGAATAGAACTCTGCTGGAAATGTGGTTGCTTTATTTGCTATTTGAATGGATGTACTGCTGTAAATCTGGTCATGGTTTTGAGCATTGAGCCCTTATGACTATCTGCAAAGAATTTCCAAAGGCATTGCATTGCATTTCAGACACATATTGCTGTGTGCTGGCTCAGTTAAGTAATTTGTCAGGTTCCAGTCAGACAAAACACTTTGCTTCAGAGTGTAGACAGTTGATTTAGGCACAATCAAAAGGATATAGTGAGTTCCCAGGATGTGTTCATCATATTTTATATGTCCTGTGGAATTGTTGGGCATGAGTGCCTAATATCTGGCAGTTGGTTGGAGCTGCTGCTCTGAGGCAGGTTGTCAACTTCTTTGTCCCAAATATCTAAATTTCTCAACTTCTATAGAAGTTTGTTGTTTTTTTTTTTTTTTTCTTATAGAGAAAAGGGATTTAATGATAATACTTAAATACAAGAGAAAAGATAACAGTTGGTGTACAGGTTAAACCCATGGTCACTGATTTTTATTTTTCTGTGGATAGTTATAGACACTTTTGAAAATACAGGCTTTTCTTTCAGGCTTTCAGGCTTGATTTTGTTCCAGTGTGCTTTTATAACCAAAGGAAGTGGAAAAAGTGTTTTAAATATAAGGATTTTTTTTTTCCTCAAATGCTCTTTTGAAAACCAGAGGACTTATACTGATTCTCCACATTAAGTCAGATCTCAAGATTCCTTAAATCTCTGTATGAGATCAGATTTTCAGAGAATTTATTTTACTTTAGTGGTCAGTGAAACACACAGTGTTTAAATGGCTGAGGATTCACCATCATTGCTACCATTTGTGGTTTTATATTAATTCTAACTTGGTTCCTTGGTTCAGGCATATAGGCCTAAATTAGCTTAGACTTTCTCATGTGTGCTATTATAGTTTCATAAGTATCTCTAGTTCTTTGTTAAATAAGCATTATGCTCAGCATTCCTCTGGGATTCTTTCAAGGGCTAATAACTTCAGATCTTCCTCACATTTTAATTATGGGCTGCATATAAAGAAAAGGTAGTGGAAAACACTTGAGCAGAGTGCTTTGGAGGGATTTTTGTTCCTGTGCTGTTCATACGCTACTATTTCAAAAAATCTGGTGTGATTAGAGATGGTCATGGGATGATTCACGTTGATCTGTTGACCACAAGGTCTGGTGGGTCATTAGAGATGGAGAGAGAAATACTCAGTATTTGTCTACCATGCACCTTAAGTTGTTGATTCTGAATTAACATCCTCAATCACTACTCACCCAAGTGCAGAACACCCAACTCCTTTTCCGTTAAGCTGATAAAGTGAAGTTCATCTCTTATAAAAACTCGGTAGCAACATCATGTCTTTATGCAGCTTCTCAGCTCATGCATAAGAACCGAAGCTCTGTTTGGAGTGTTGCAAATTATTGCAAATTTCAGAAAGAACCCCTGCCATTTATGTTTTGGAAGCTGTTGCTGGCTCCCAGAAAGCTAAACAGATGAACAAGTGTGTTCCTGTTCTTCACAGATTGATGCAACTCAAAGTATGTCAGTATCAGCATCCCAGGAAAGAAAAAATCTCAGGTTTTCTTTTTTAGGGTCCTCATTCTATAAATCTATGATTCTATGAAATCAGATCTCAAAGCAAAATAGATTAGCTGATAGATTAGCAAGATTTAGTAATTAAAAAAACACCCAAAACACTGTAAATGTTGGATCTTTTCTTTTGTTGTTTCAGCGTTCTGTTCGTGGGCTCCCTAGAGACCTACTAGCTAAAAGTCATGATTCCAACTTGACAGTCTTCTAAGCTTAAAGAATATGATAAAAATCTTTAAAATACTGTAATTTGACAAAAATCCTTCAAAGGGAAATGAGCAAGGGAGTTAAGGAGCTCAAAATAAAATAGAGGGTAGCTGTCAGGAGGGAGGGAAACACTGGAAAGAGGGCAGTGGAAAGGAATAGTGCAGTCAGCCTTTGGAGCAGCCAGCAGTGGATGTTCTTCCCAGGTTTTGCAGGTCCCCATATGTCTTACAGAAGTCACTGTCAGTTTGCCAAACTTTGGCTTTCCTCATTGTGCTGGTTTAAATGGTGCAAGCAAAGGTAAGACTATAAACTCCTGATTTAGGTAAGTATCTGTGCACATAGAATGCATCCAACTGGTTTCCCACAGCCTTGCTCTTCTTTTGTTAACTGCTCCTGAGAATACTGCAGCCCTTTTTTTTCCTTTTGGGAGGGGTGACTTTCCTCTTTGTGTGTTTTTTCTAATAGTTATTCTTATTTCTATATGCATACATTATATGTGCTATGGGTGGGTGTGTCAGGAGAAAAAGGATTTATTTCAGTTGGATGTAGAAGCAATTCTACATAACTGTAAGTTTTTCAAGGTAGAATTTTTTTGCTTTTTGTGTAGTTTCCCTTTTCATTAAAAATGTCTGTCACTGGAAATCGCTTTGTTTCATTACTTAATTTCCTTCAGAAGCAGCTGTTTTCATTTGTTTTGGGGAGTAGTATTTATTGTGTTTATTCATCATAGATTTCCCAGAATGTAAAGTGTGTCAGCTGATGCTTCTCAAGTAGCAGCTCAGAAATAGAGAATATCAATCCCTGCATTAATGTCCATTTGCATTTTAGGAATTTACAAGTGTATAAAACTAATGAGATAATAATTCAACGTTCTTTTCAGATAATGTTATGTACAGAAATGAATAGAATGAATGGGATTCCTTCCCGTGGTTGGGCTTCTCTTACAGAATTTAATTTTTGTCATTATTATCATAAGGGACTACCCATCCCACTCCAACAATAAATATTCCCCAGAAAGTAGACTAGTAAAAATGCTTTTCCAGAGCAGACATGATAGAATTCCCTTGATCTTTGGCTTTTTCTGTCTTCAAAAGCCCAGGAGAAGAAGTGGGCCTTGGAGCTCTGTTGAGATAAGTTTCTGGGGTTTGGGACACTAGCAAGGTCTAGTGTCAGAGAAATGTGCTTCCAAGGTAGTGTTCACAGTAAAGTATTTCTTCCTAATAAATGATCTAAACCTACTCTCTTTCAATTTGAAGCCATTCCCCCTTGTTCTGTCACTACATGCTCTCTTGTAAATAGTTCTCCTGTGTTCAGCTGCCATCTTGATCTGATCTAAATATCTTCCAAAATGTATCCAGTCATTTGTGTAGGTTAGTGACAACTATTTTAATAACTTTACAGTTTTAAAAATAAATTCTACTTTCTTTAGTGCTTCTGTGAAGAATGAAGCATTATTTCCCGTGACAATTCCTCAAAATGAGATGTCATATCAGAGATTTTGGCTGTAAAGCTGTCAGTCTTACCTGAAAGATGTTAACATGTTTTGCAAAATATGTGAATGTGGTTGAATTCTTGAGGTACAGTATTCAAGCCCTTTGGCTGTTTTTAAAAAGCAAATTGTGCATGGTATTCAGGAACATGAACAGCTGTAAGAGGTATTCTTGATCATCAAGACCAGTCTCTATAGGTATCACATATTTCCTCCATGTCTTCATTCTTCTGAAAGGCTGTGGACTTTAGGTTTTTTGTGGATTTGTTGGTTTTTGTTTAGTTTTGGTTGGTTGATTTGGTTTTGGTTTGTCTTCCTCCTCAGCTGGTTATTTCATTAGGGAAATTCTGAACCCTTTCCTTACAATTGGCAGGTGTACTCTTCTAATTTCCAGAAGCAGCATATTCACATAACGTTTTTCTTTTGTCAAGATTATCTTTAATTATAAACATCTTCTCCCATGTAATTTTTTTCCCTTTGTGAGTAATACACATAACTATCATTTCTTCTCCCAGTCTTCATTTTGGTAGACAGCCAGATATTTTTCAGTCTCTTCTCCTTCCAGGATGATATTTTTCCAGTGTGTCATGGTGTGAATTGGCTGCTGTTGATTGAAGTGAGCTGAATAGTCTGCAGTGTTTTACCTGGGATTCACCCCGTCTTTTCTATCCAGCCTTCCTACATCTACCAGAAATACTTCAGCTGTCTTATAACTGCTTCCTTTGAAGCTGCTTCATATTGGTCATTCATACTCATCCAGTGATAAATTAGAAAATGTGTCTTCTTCCTGCTCAGTTGTTCTCAGCTAATGAGATTCTAGGGTATAGCTGAAGTTTCAATTTTTAATCCCCAAGTGCATGGGGATTTTTTCTCATTTCTATTACTGCAGTCCTAAAGGTTGTCCAGCACTTCTGTGAGATGTATCAGCCCTCTTCGGTATGAATGATACTTTTATATTTCACCTCTTCCTGGTCATTTCCAGGGAACAAATTCACTTATCCTTTCCAATCTACACAAGGTGACTTGGTGGTGGATTTGTTAACTGGGGTTTTTTAGTCAAGACACTGATATTTAGCAAGTGTAATGCTGTTTAGTAGTGATTAAAAGGCAAGCAGTGTGATACAAAAAAAATTAATTATTTCTAATCTCTCATAAATTATACTATATAGATAATAATTTCCTGATAAGTGAGTTTTTGCATTTTTCTTATCATGATTTTCTGCTGGTCATTTTTTCATTAACTTTGTAGTCATGTAGGTACTTCATCTGTATCCTAAGTACATACAATAACTGTGCTGTGTACGAGCAGAATTGTATTGGTCCCAGCTGTGTATCCTTAAAAGCCTTTATTGGACATTTCCTGGGTTTTGCAACATTTTACATTTAATTCCTGAAGTGCCTTATGTCTATCTTCCATAGCATTCCAATCTGCTGCAGATACTGTAAATCCTATTCCATAATTCCTTTGTTTGCTTGTTGGTCACACTCTCTACCTTATCAGTACCTTATTGATGTACTTAAAAATTATTATATATTTTTCTCTTTTTTTTTTTTTTCTTTTTTTCCCCCCAGGCATTCACAGCATTATTTTACATTATAAAAGCTTTCCCTTGGGAATTCTTGACACTCGGGAATGCTCCCTGTTCTCACAGTGATCCGTGACAGCCAGGGAATGATTTATTTTTTTTTTTTTTCCCCTCTTTGAATATGTGCTGCAACACTCAGTACCAGACTTGCTGCTCCTGTAGAGGCACAACTTGTTACTCTGTCAGCAGCTTGGTGTAGTGTCATGGGGAGCTCAACACCTGTTCCAGTGACCAGCAGAGATTAACATTTTCTATGTCAGGTCATTTACTTGGCTTGTCAGGGTGCAAGATTATGGCCAAAAGGGTGTATTGACTTGAAAATGTAAGTTTTTGAACTGTGGAACAGAAGTTGCAAAAGTATAAAGCATAATAGAGTATTGAGTTACAATATAAATGTAACAGAGTCTATCTGCCTCCCTCATTGGCAATAAAGGAATCTGTTATGATCTTGACATAGGGTTTCTCCTGATTAGATTGGCTTTAAGATGCCTTCTCCATGCTTGGGGCAGAAAAGAGGCCTTTTAATGTCTTAGAATTTTACCTGTTGGTTGCTTCTTCTCTAATATCTCAAGTTACTTCCTAAGAAAACAGAGTCTGTATGTTCTGGTTTTTTCATGAGACAGGGTTGTCCTAACCTTTTCCCTGGATTCTTGTCAAACCTTGTTACAGAAAAGAAGGTGAAACAAGAGTGTGATATACTTGAGACCTCTGTGAAGGATGATGGCAGGAAGGAAATCCTGAAAGGAGGAAGATGGCACTGGATTAAATGGGAAAGCATTTTTAATTGAGTATTTACAGAAATTTTACATATCAGGTAAACTAAACCGTATTTCTAGTGCCCAGATCTTCCAGCTTCCATAGTGATTTGAATTTCAGAATTTTTTTCTGGTAAGCCATCCCCTGGCCTCCCACTGGCCAAGGAGTTTTGGTAGGCTTTTTTTTCACTTTCAGTGCTCTGTTACTTGTGTCATTCAAGTGTTTAAGCCTTGTGTCTAAAGAGGTCTCTGTCATAGAACTTGCTGGGCTGTTCATGGCAAATTATTTTACAAACACACTATTTCCCTGTTTCTCTCTGCTTTGTTTCCTTGAGTGTGTGATGTGAGCTTCTATTAGATGTAAATTGTGTATCCTGGGGGAGCATAATAGAAAAACACAAAACACCAGTCAATCTGAAACGTTTCGCAGCTGTGCTTAAGATGTGTGTGGGAGAAGTGGGGATTCTTAGAGGAGGAACTGCTGTGCTGAAGGAGAGATGTGGGCTGGCGCCAAGAGGATGCCAGGTAAAGGACAGACAAGGCTTCTCAACTAGTGGCTTGTGATTGAATTTAGCCATTTAGAGTTAAACTTGTTGAGCTTTGTGTTTCAGCCATTGCTGTTCCCTTATCTACAGTATGGTAATGTAGTCATTAGGCTTTGTATGGCTGTTGGATGTGTTACAGTGTGAAGTCAGATTGTACCGTGAAAGTTCACTAAAATAGGTTTGCTTTTTCTCTAAATCAGTGTGAAACTAAGCAGAATTTTTTTGGATCCTGAACTCTGTGAGCCTCCAAAATGCACAGATGCTGCCTTCGATACCTTTAGATTCAATCTTGAACAGCAGCTGAGAGAGACTTGGGCAGCCCAGGAAGCCTAGGAAATTGATATGAAACAGAAGCTGAAGAGAAGCAGTACCTCCAACTTATTTTATTTTTCATTGATTTAAATTTTCTATCAAAAAGTAATGATCATGGTGTTTTCTAGTGGGAATTGACATCTATTTTTCTAAGAATAAAGGGCAAAAATGACATTTGGATTCCAGGAGAAATGTCATTTAGCTGTGTCAAAGAAAGTATCTGGGACTCTAATGACCTACTTTCCTGTTAAGTCTCTAGGCCATTGCTGAAGTTAGGAGCATAGGGAAAATACATTTCATCTTCAAAGGCTTCAAGATGAGGTTTATAACTTTCTTAAAGAGAAAAAAAATGAATCCTCTCTCCTGAATTGAGACAGATAAAGTTTCAGCCCAAGATGGATATTTTTCCCTGAAGATTTGAAAATTCAACCACCTGCTTTAAATGAGAAGTTAGAAAAAATGCACTGTGTTAAACCAGTGTATTCAGTTTTAAAAGAAGGTGAAAATTATATACTTTTACTTCTATAGAAGTGTAAATAAATAGAAAAGGTTTTGGATAACACAAATAGCACAAGGACTGAAAAATACTTTCATATATCCATGGGTCCTAAGGGTACTGACAGATGAAGTGCCTAAGTCATTGTATTTTAGAAGTCGTGGCAGGGTGGTGAAGTTCCCACTGACTGCAAAAAAAGAAAATATAACCCTTCTTTTAAAAAAAAAGGAGAAGACCAGTTAGGCTTTAATCTGAAAGAGGGTAGTTTTAGATTAGATGTTAGGAGGAAATTCTTTATTGTCAGGGAGAAGCTGTGGATGCCCCAACCCTGGAAGTGTTCAAGGCCGGGTTGGATGGGGCTTTGAGCAACCTGGTCTAGTGGAAGGTGTCCCTGCCCATGGCAGGGTTGTTGGAACCAGATAATCTTTAAGGTCCCTTCCAGCCCAAAACGTTCAGTGGTATGATTCTATATTTTAGTTGGAATCAGAAACGTTTTCGAGTATTTGGGGGAAAATTGCACTTTGTATTTTCCTGATGTACCATATTAAAGCAAGCTGAATATCAAGTGTATTTCACCATATTTTTAGCTGAATCTGAGAGCTTGCCTACAGACTTTCATCCTTCTGTTTTAGGAAATAATGAACTGCTCACAACCATGAGTCCACACATGTATCAGGTAACCAAACAGGCTCTCAATGGCTCTGTGTGGGGGGGTTTCAGATTGGTTTCCCAATCTTCTGGAACGAGCCAGATGATAGACTGCTGTCTCCTTATGTGCTTCCAATTTGGATGGGAAAACTTGCACTTGGTTTTGACTGTGCCTACTAAAAATCTCTGCTCTCACACCAGTTTGTGGAGTTCAGTGAGATAACCAGAGAGAGATGCTAACATAGGTGTTGAATCTGAAATAGTACAGCTAGGGCATAGCTGTGCATCAAAGCAGTCTAGGCACATGGATAGAAGTGGAGCAGATGGCTTCTGGATCTCACTGCCTCAGAGCAGGGAAGAGCTGATGCATTGTGCCTCATTGGGCCATGTAGACATTCCCCACACTTACTACGATTTCAGATTCTTTGGAGTCTTTACTATAAATGAGCCTGTTCTCAAACCATTGTTATTTTGAAAGAAGCAAAAGCTTATTTTTTGAAAATGAATTGTTCATGGTGGAGAAATAATTCAAATTAACATACCATGCTGGATTTTGAATTTTCAAATGCCTTTTTGTGTTCATGGAATTTAGTGCATCACTGCAATCAGTAATTCAAAGCTTTATGTAGCTGCATCACTCAAAGAAGGGAGATGTAGTGAGGGGAGGTAGGTGAGAAGAAAAAAAGAGAATGGAAAGAGGGGGAGAAGACAATAACTGTATCTGACTTTTTGAGTATATTTATTTTTGTGTTAGTGGCAATTACCCTTCTCAAAATTTTGGACCTGAGAAAAAGGAAAAAGGTAATATTTTTGTGTCCCTGTGTGCTTGCTCAATGGCTCTCAAGCACTTCTGTACGTGAACTCCAGCACCTTAGCATAGTTGTGTTGGAGCTTCCTGCATAATTCATCATAAAAGAACATGAGGCGTTCAGCAGTCAGTGCTCATTCAGAGATGTTCTGCATTACTAGCAGCACTGGTAAATATGCCTGCTCCATACATAATTTATGGTTCTCAGCAGAGATAGTTTTATACTTCATAATAGGCTAGCTTTGATCCCTTAAAATTTGTTTGTTCAACTTAGGGGTTGGGTGCAAAACAAAGACTTTAAAATCTCTTTCTTTCATTGCTTGTTTCAACAGTTGTCATTTCCCCATCCCATTAACAAGGTTGAAATTGTTTCTGACCCACTTTTGGGGAAATGAGTCTTCTTGTAATGGATTTTGTGTGTAAGACTTTTTATTAGCCAATTCCCTCCACACACAACTTGAAGTAGAATGGAAATTGGTTTAGAAACCTTAGTATAGTCTATTCTATGCTTCTGCTTAAAGAATTTATTGTTATTTCTTGTGACCTGTAGGAGGAAATTGCAGACCCTGTGTTCTGTGAATCCCTCTTTGAATGCTGTGATACAGATAGAGACTGTATATAAATGTGTAAATGAATGTGTTGGAACTCATCGAGATGATTCCATTCTTCAAATTCAGTAAGGTCTCAAAGTAAAAAAAAAAAAAAAAAAGAGCTTTATAATGTTTCTATTTTCAGCAATATTTCAAATCAAAATAACGATCAACTGTGCATCTCTAAATGAAAATTCTCACTGTTCCTCTCTGCATTTTAAAGAGTCTAAAGTTTTGGGGTTTGTTTTAAACAGAAATCCGTCAGAATTTATGCATTCCTCTGACATGTATCAATTTGTCATTTAAGCATTTTCTGATGGAGTTTGTTCTTTCACCTTTTTCCTGCTTGATGTAATTTTCCCTGTCTTGTTCTCCATTTGTTTGGTCGGATTTTTTTCCCAATGATTGCTATACTTTAACCTATTTTTATTCTTTGTTTTTAAAAGCCTTGTTCACACCCAAGCTATTTCAACTACAAAATTTCAGAATTGCTAAGTGGTTTTCATTTTTTCAGCAAATACTAAGATCTGCCCTTGGGAAACTAGGTCCCTAGGTCAAACTAGGCATGTTAAAGACTGATTAAAAGTTGCTTGTCGCTGTTCAAACTTCTTGTCATAAGCTTTTTTTTCTCCAGTTTCCTCATGTTTCAGCCTTTGCAGGTAGTCTGCCCAAAGGAATGGTCAAAATATTCTCTCTGTCTGCAGTTCCATTTGGTTTTTCTGGTTTTCTTTCCAGTAGACCAGTATTATGACTCTTGCTGTATCATACTCCATTTCTGTATTGTCATCTGCAAGGTATAACATCATTTTAGTCCCTCCTTCCTTTCTGCTCTTACAATTTAGTGTTTTAAATGTTGGTAGTTTTTTTACATAATGTGGTTTCTTGGCTATTTTTAATGACGTTAAATGAAGCCTACAAATACACAATAAATTTAAGATGGAGAATGGGGCAGAATTAGGTTTTTTACTATCCTTTTGCCTTTTCTTCTGTAGTCACGAATCTCTGTGTGATCACACACCAGCAAAGCTTTTTTCTGAGTTTTTGGGGGTGTGTTTGCCTAGAGAATGGGCATAGGTTTTCTATCTCATCTTTAATAGCACAGTCACAGTAGAAAAGCTACCTTCTACTTTTTACCTCCATCTGCTATTTTAATACTTTTGGTTGAGTCATCTGTAAGTATATGAGGGAGAACAAATGAGAAATTTACTTTCTTGTCTAACTTTCTTGTCTGGCAGAGCTAGCAAATGTTGCTTGTAGCAGTGAGGGGGAATAGTCAGCTTCTCACTGTGTTGAAACAGATGTTGTGAGATGTCATGATCTATTTCATTAAACGTCTACAGTTTCTGTAATTTTGGAGCAAAAAATTTGATTTAGTCTCTTTCTTGCAATAATACCCATGTTGGTTTTTATTCATATTGAACAATTTTTCATAGCCTGTTCTAGGCAGCAAAACCAGGAACACACTTGCCCACCAACGCCTCCACTTGAGCTTCACTTAAAGACATTTCAGCTCAGTGTTTTTTGAAGGCCAGGTCCCACATCTGACTTCAGAGCCAGGAGGAGGCACAAACAGCCCTGCTGTTCCTGCACAGTGAGGTGTGGGATGTGCTCCCAGGCAGCACATGGATCGTTTTCCAGTGTCAGCTGTGTGTGAGCAGAGTGCGCTGCACGGGCTCTGAGGGCTTTCTGCAAGCCCTGGGTTTGCCGTACGTTTTGTTCCAATCTCTCGGAACAGAGCTTCCCATACACAAACAAATGTGATGTTGCTTTGGGGTGTGAGAGGGGTTGCTGGTTTTGTGGATTTTTTTTTTTTTTTTTTTTTTTTTTTGGTTCTTTTCTTTCTTCCCCATGATGTTGGCCTTCTGTATATGAAGCCTGAAGCAAGACTATTTGTAACATCAGTAGTTAGAGCAGTCAAAAGCAAGTGAATTTTCTGTATCGCTGTGCTAGTTCTCAAATATAGACTGGGATAGGACTTTTGTGTTTTTCCTGCTCTTGTAGCAGCATCTTAGTGCATTTGGTGGGTATTTTGGAACAAAAGAATCAGAGTGCAGCAGCATTGCAACCTACAATTGTTTCTTTCACGTTTTCATTTGTATCTGGGAAAGAAAGTTCTTATCTCTTTCTGTTCTGTGACAAGTCTCATGTTGTTTGGTGTTACATTTGTTTTCTTAATTGAAGCTCTAGGTCTTGGAATTGCTGGATTATATATTTTTTCCCAAATGGCACTGCATAAAAATTTGGAAATATTTATGCAAATCTAAAATAATAATTTTAGTGGTTGGTTTTCTCACCTTATTTTCATCCTTTCTTGGAGCAGATTCATTTACTTTAAAGATTTATCTTTTTCTTGATAGTATATTTGGATGGAGCTGTTCTACCTGTTTAAAGGAAAGTGAGTAAAAAGAAAAATGCTTTTTATGGGCCAGTGCAGGTCTACAAGAACTGTATATGAATGATTCTTACTGAAAACATAAACAGGGTCTAGTTTTGGTTTTTTTCCCCCTCTTATTCCAACACAAATCCATTAAAAGCTGTTTTTACAGAGGGCATCTTCTAAGAACCTGTATATATTGCTAGAAAAGAAGGTTTCCATGCATGGGGAATGAGATGCTCTAGCTACAGTGAATTTATTATTTTGAAATATTTGCCCAGAAGCAGTGTAAATAATGTTAGAGTCTTTCAGGGGAACAAACACTGCAATGTTGGCTTGTTTGGAAACCATAACAGTTACCTCATTTTCTTTCTGTGAAAACACAGAGCCAGAACTATGTTTAACTAAAAGCAAACCAATTATTCTTGGCCTTTTAAATATGTAAACTTCCTTTTTGAAATGTTATTGAAAGTTGTTCCCGTAAGTTAGTTTAGTGTAACGTTTAAGAGAACTCTGGCTGGGTTTTGACTCATCTTTTGTAATCCTACTGCATTGTTGTTCAGCTCCATGCATCTGTTTGCATATAAGTATTTCTTGCACACAGGAAATCACAGATGTGTGGTTCAGTAATGGTTTTCTTTCTCACAAGCTGGTATCAGAGAAGTTCTTCCCAGACCTCGTAACCTGAGTTACACTGATTCAACTTTTTGCCATCCAGCCTGGGACAGCTGAAACCAAATCATTTCACAGGTTCAGTTCAGGGTCTGGCCAGCCTGACAGCTGAAGTGGTACAGCAGCACACAGGGTGAGGGAAGCAGCATTTGGCAAGGGAAATGAGCATCTAGAGGAAAGCAGCAGTGATATTCTAGACTCTGCTGCCAGTGACAGAGGAAGGTGGACGTACTGATCCAAATCTCTCATACAGGAGAAGCATGCTTGACAAAAGGCTTCAAGGCAATTGCTTTCCATGGCAGAAAGTATAAATTCTAAACGGGAGGATGTCTAAATTAGACATGATTTAATTATACATCAAATTAATTGAGACGATCAAATTTTCTTTTATGCCCCTGATTTGTTTAGACATGTGTTATTTTACAGCAAGCTGCACTTCTGACTTTGGACTCGTATTGGCACTACTGTGTTGATAAATCCATTTTCATCAGTGGATATTAGTCTGCAAGAACTGAAGAGTGGAAAGTCCAACAAATGCTATAAGAAAGATTTGTAAGTGCATGTAATAGCCTGTAACTCCATGGTGCTCAGGAGAACTCGCTCAGGCTTTTTATACAGTGCATGATGGTAAAAGTTGTCTTCACTGCTGTCATTCTTTCTGTTCCTTTGATTCTCAGAGTCGAGCAGAAGGAGCAACATCTAAAAGTGAGTAAAACAGCACTTGAAAGCTAGGTTTTTACTAACGGTTTGGAAAGAATTTGTTACAGATTTTCTGTACCTTCTCGAAGTGGGGCTACATAACTATTGAAATTAAGATTAAAAAAGCAGTATAATGATGTTGCAGAGGACAGTGCTCTCTATTCCACAACTGCCTGGCCCAGAGGAGAGATATGGAAGATATACACTGGTGATAGAATTTAACTCACATCAGTCACTTAGTTGATATGATTTTTTGCTTGTGCTTCTGTGAAAGAAACTCAGGAAGGTCAGTAAAACTAATGGTTACACTGTAAATTGGGGTACAGTGTGGAGATAGCTGTGCTTGCTTTAGGTCAGAAATGGAGAAACAGTATAAATGAACCCTTGTAGGAGTGGCTACTTCCCACTGTCTGTTCTGAAGAGAAAGCACTAAGCACTGAACTACAGACTGAAAAGAAAAAGAGAGTCCAAGTGTGACAGATGCCTCAGGGTTGAGTATTGACTGAGAAGAGATTTGAATCATGGGCAAAGTCACCTTTTCTGCTGTTTCATGTGCTCTGTGCTCAGAGATGTAGAACTTTGTGCACTCTTTTTAAACTGTCTGACTTCATCACAGAAAATCCCCACTACATCATCAGCTCCCCTTTCCAAATGAAACATTTTTCAAGTCTTTATGCTCTTAGCTAGCTACTCCACAACAAAACCAGTTACTCTATAATGGCTGCAGTCCAAGGAGTCTGTGCAGCAAACATGTAGACGTGTGTGGGTATAAAATTTGCAGTGACAGTGTTAATAAAACAAGTTGTGTTCTAAGCACTTGCTCATTTGCTTTGTCAGTGTTCATAAATAAGTGCCACGTTCTTGAGAATACAGAAATCTTGATACTCAAAACAAAGGCACTTGGTGAACAGGATCAGTTCTCTTGCCTTCCTCTCATCTATGGCGTTTCAAGCAGGGATTCTGATAGTTGTGTGGAAGAATGCCAAGAATGAGAGGCTTTGTGCATACAGAAAGAAAAAAATTAGTTGAATTAAGCAGGCAGCAAGACATAGAAATATTCATGTTGCATTTTCTTCTCTGTAGGTTTAAAAAACTAACAAAGACCAGCTAGTGGGAAAAAAAACCTAAAAAATACTTATTTTATTCAAATATAGGACAGGCTGTGATTGAACTTCACTAAAACTATTATGCTCATTCTGGAGACCTAAACTCAAGAGCTGTTGTATGCAATCTACTTTTAAAACTTATCTTAAAATTCCTAAGTTCAGAAACTCCCATTTAACTTCCATCACTCCACTTTGAAACACATTAATTCACTGTAATGCTCTTCCATTTCTTCACCTGAGAAATGCACTCTGCTGTCTTGAAAAAGTCTTGTTATCTCAATCTGTGCAACAGATGCGAGTCATTGTGTCTCCTCCCTTCTCCTGCCCTCCCCTGATATGCAAATATGGTCTTTGACGTTTATATTTCCCTAATGGGGAAATATATTTCCCTGTGTAGGGTATATGTTGTAACTGTTTAAAAAAATATTAAAATCTCTATAACGAAGCTAGTATATCAGTTTCGTAAATTTTATCAGACATCCTCCTCTACCATGTAATTAATTCCTTACTGAGTGGAAAATTTATGTTTTGTAAGCCCCTACATTTTAAAAATAAATTTGTTGTGTACTTTGAGGCATTTTAATTGTTTAATTGCTTGCTTTGTTTGCTTTTTCTTCTTATGAGCAAGCCCATCACCACTCAATACTAATGCAATTAACACTGTCTAGAGCAGCCTGCAAGGAGCCCGTGAACATTGCATGCATTTGTGGAGCTCACAAACTGCAAAGCTGCTAAACTGACAGCTATCCAGTAAGAGACTGAGCTGAGAAATCCTTTTCTTTGCATTTCCTAGTTGCATGGCAGTGTTTTTGTGAGTTTTTGGGACATTTCATCCTTTGGGGTGATAAAGGGAATGGCAGACCTCTGGCTGCTCCATATGTTCCTTCCATGGGCGTTGCTGGTTCTAACTCCACGCTCCTCAAAGAGGGGGCTGCTCACCCTCTCTGGGTGAATTGTTTTCGTCCCTCCATCCCATTGCAGCAGATCTTGGTGAACTCAGTTTCATTTCAGTCTGGGCATGTGAGTGTGGCTGTGATTGTGGTGATAACCGTGTGTGGATGTGTCAGCTGAGTTTAAAGCCTGTTCCAGAGATCTGTGTCATCCACCTGCCAAGCCCTCCGCTGTACTGCACCTTTTTCACCTTTTTTTTATCTGCTACACGGTCACGCCACAGCTGGGAGTCGCCTTACAGGGCTGTAAAGATATCAAGTTATCACTCCTGCCTGTTGCCCGTTACAAAATAATGGTGTGATTTAATCCTGGAAAATAGCACTTCTCTACCAATTTATTATGTAAAATGCAAGAGGTGAGGTTATGTCGGTGTGACCAGGAACAGAATTTTTCTCTATCCTGAAAATTTGATACGAGCAGACATTTTCTCAGCCACGTGCAGAATTAAGAGGTGTTTCCTCTTCTCTAGAAGACAGCATTTTCTGAGGTACCAAATAACCTTTATAATAATTCAGTAAATTATAAAATAAAAGGCTTCAACTAAAATATTCTTACAGCCAAGCAAGGAATCTAGTCAGCCATTTCTGACATCAATTCACTGACCTAGAAAATGACTTTAAGGCACATATCAATTTACTTGCTGATTTCTTGCATTTCAGTGGATTTAAAAAAATAATTTGCAAAACTATTATTGCTGAGAGCCCTTGTGGATCACGTGTTACAAAATTAACTAAAACTTTTCTATACTAAATCAATTATAGAGTTATTTTAACCTCTTAGGTTAACCTTTTTTAATATTTTTTTTTTTTAAGTTGAACTTACCTGTGCAGATATGAGGGTATTTATATGGAGCTGGTTAATTTGATTCTTTGCCTTTTGAATACAGTTAATTTAACTGTGATTCTCATTCCAGATCTGTAAGGGATTCTTTGTGCAAGAGGACATACCTAAATATGTGTTACAGCGGGGAAACTGCAACACGTGTATCAGAAACAAGGCCCATGGAAAAGAAATATATATATGGACCAATTCTTGATAGACGTTTCAGAGAGATATTTATTTTCCCAGCTGCATGGCTGAGGATCTGCCTGAGGAACTCTTACAGTCATGGAACTTGAGGGTCCTTGCCCGCGCAGGGAAACACAAAACAACCAATGGGGAATGAGACTGACCAGAGGCCAGGGAAACCCCGTGTCTCCCCCCAGGGCCCCTCTCCCAGGGCTACATGGCAGGGGGGAAGGGACCCCAACATTTCACCCGTTTATTTTTAACAAAAAGAGATTTAAAACTTAGCATTGAAAACAACTGGATAAACATAACAAGAACAGTTTCAAAACAAAACAAGCCACTCTCCTGAGTCTTTAAATGTCCAAACAGATGCTCTGGAACATCTTAAGGCTGACAGAAGGGAGACAGGACACTCTGAGCGTGCTTTGTGGGGAAACTGAGGCAGGAGAGGGTTTCTTCCATTTGTACCTGTTGGAACTCTAAACAACAATAGTTAATTTCTTCCCTCCCCCTCTTCATCCCCCACTCAGCATTGGAAAAGGATTTTTGGGGAAACAATTGGCAAAGGCAGGGTTTTGTGAGGGAAACCATGGGTGAAAAAATGGATTGGGAATACACTGGGGGTAATAGGATATAGGGTAAAAGGAAAAGGTGGGATTAGGAAAGGGGCTTATAATGGAGATATTGTCTAACATGACTACGATTTTTAGCATAATACTGCCTTTTACAGAAACACCATCAGGCCCAGTGACCTCTGCTGCTTGCAACCCTTTTCTACCTTGCACAATTCTGAACTCCACCACCTCTCCATCTCGCAAGCTTGGGATGCATTTTCCAGGGTTATTCTTTTTAATAGCAGTTCTGTGAACGAATATGTCTTGCTGGTTGTCACACCTTGTTATAAAACCATAATTTTGTTTAACATGATACCATTTTACTATTCCTAAACCCTTAGCTACGATGATTTTTTCCTTTCTCCGAGTGGCTGCTGTTTTCTGTGTCGCTGCATTTTTGCTTTCTCTTTCGCTTGCTCCCATATTGGAACTGCCAGGGCTGCTGGAGCCTTTGGGGCTGCTCGTGCCTGCGTGCTTTTCCCGGGGTCACATTCGGGGCTGCACGGGCCACGCCGCTCAGCTCCCTGTGCACGGCCACTGCCTCTGCTCTCAGCTGCGCTGCTGCTGCCTGGGGCCGTGCCCACGTCTCGGCCGGGCCCTCCGAGCGACAACACCCCTGCTCCAGAGCGCGTTTTGGCTGGGCGCGGCTCCGCTGCACCACCGCTGCTGCCGGCCGCCACCCACGTGCCGCTCCTCTCACGGGGGTCGCTCCACCACGCGCTGCATGGGGCTGGGTGGGCACCGCCGCGCCTCGCTCTGCTGCCGACACTGCAGATCGCGTCGCTCCGCCCGCGGGAACTGCCTCGCTGCTGCTCAGAGAGCACTTGGTCCATGTGGGCCACATGGTCCCTGAGCTAGGCTTCCCTTCACCAAGACACAGCTGACATTGCTCAACAGTCTCAGTAATTAAATAATATTCACGAAAATATTCTTCCATCGGCATATATTTTCATTCAGAAATTAACTGTGTCCAAACGGTCTTCCAAAAGTCTTTGGTAAGAATCAAATCCCAAGAAATACAGAAAAAGTTCTTAAACAACCATGCCAGGAAATGTCTCAGTTCCTTTTGATCTTGAATTAAGCTAAAATTTACAAATCATTGTTCAAGAATCTTTTTAAATTTAAGATAAATGTCCATATGCAGCTTGGAGAGCCAAGTCTTTCCACAGTTCCTCCGTAACTTAGAGATGGAACAGCAAAACAAAAACAAGAAGAGAAATCCAGAGTTTACTCACAAATCAGTCGCTGTCCTTAGCGATTGGGGATTGTTCTGCTCACATTATCAACCATTTGTTACAGCAGGGATACTGCAACACGTGTAACAGACAATGAGGCCCGTGGAAAAGAAATATATATGGACTGATTCTTGGTAGATGTTTCAGAGATGGTTATTTCTTCAGCCGCATGGCCGGGGCTCTGCTGAGGAACTGCTGCAATCACGGGACCCGAGGGTTCTTGCCCGCGCAGGGGAACACAAAACAACCAATGGGGAATGAGGCTGACCAGGGGCAGGGAAACCCCGTGCTTCCCCCGCCCAGGGCCCTTCTCCCAGGACCACATGGCAGGGGGGGAGGGTCCCAACAAATATGATTTTAAGGAAGACAAAAAAATTTCCCGAGAAAGATGCAGTTTTCTATGAAAGTAATTGATGAATAAAGTTATTCTGTCAGCCTGTTGGACAGAAATTAAGCTTTTTTGTTAAAAAAAGATGACTGTTTCAGCCCAGAAGACACTGAAGCTAATGCTAGTACTTCTTGTGGAAATTCAGAAGTCACTTCTGAGTTCCTGGTTCTGCCATTGGCTTCACACAGGTGCCCCTGTCCTGTCCCTTTCTGTGCTTTCTGAGGAGTCAGAATTTAATTGGGTCATGAGAGAGGAATAATGAATGCCTATAACTGAAAATATGCTTCATAAATGCATAAAGTAAAGAAATCTGGAAAACTTTCTTTTGGCTGATCCCTTTTGTTAAACCAAATTATTACCTTTAAGAGCAGTAAGGGCAAGAATTTCAGACAAATATGATATTTGGGTTGAAACTTTTTATTCACAGACAACTTGAAATGACAGCATCCATGTTGAATTCTCACAAATAAAAGGGATCCAAAGGTCACAATAAAAAAAGAAACAAGTTCTAGAATAAGAACTTAGAGATTTTGAATAAGAGACTGTTCCTACCACCCACTGTGAAAGTGAGGTCAAGTGATGAAAAAATAATTTTTCAAAAAGCATTTTTTGAGGACAGCTAGAGAATTCAAGAATATAATTTCCTTTAAATTACCATGAAATCATAGGAACACAGAATGGTTTTAGTTCGAAAGGACCTTAAAGTTCATCCAGATCCAATGCCCTGCCATGGGCAGGGGCACTTTTCACTAGACCAGGATGCTCAGAGCCCCATCCAACCTGGCCTTGAGCACTTCCAGGGATGGGGCATCCACAGCTTCTCTGGGCAACCTGTTCCATATTTTAAATTAAATTTAAAAAAAATTAAATTGTTCTTGTCCTAAATTCCCTTAACAGTTTCCCTTGTCACAGCCTCTACAATCTGTTAGGGGCACGGTGCTGAATGCAACTTGCGTTTAGGCATTTCTAAATTTGTACTGGCAGGGAAATAAAAGTCCATCGTATGAATGGATCTTTCTAATTAATATCTGTGTACTAACCTAAGGTTCAATAGCACAGCAGGAGAAGTTTAGGGATCTGCTTTAAAGAACCCAGGCTTATGTTCAGCTATGTGTGAGGAGCATGGCATTTGTAAATAACCCTCTTAGAGAGCACTGGAAAAAATACAATCATTATACAGCACCACGTTCAGCAAAGCCACAGCAGCTTTTTCCTGTCTCTGCTGCTACATGGCACACATCCAGATATCTGCTGTACTAACATTTGCTCCTGGGAGGAGATGAAGAAAAAAGGGTCCATAAGGTTTCCATTGGCCTAGACAACTGAAACATCTGCTAGATTCACGAGCAGCTTGCTGGCCTAAGTCAGCAGGGAGAACTGCTGCAGATCAGCACTGCCATATCAATGGATATTTCATAGACCACAGGGAGGTAAAGAGAAAGTCAGGAGAGTATGTGATTTTATTTCAAAGTACACCGAAGTCTAATGCAGTTTTGCATAGAGTGATATCTAAATTGCGCAAAATTAGAGCCACATCTACCACTGATCTGCATGCAAGACTCATTAGGGAAATAGGTACATGGTAGAATAGCGGGATCCAATCCTCATCTTCTAATATCTGCTAACAGGAGCAATTCACCTGGTTCCCAGATGAAATTTGGCAAAAAGCAGTCACCTGAGAAAATATTCTCTTCACTGAGAAGGTTCCACTGGAAGAAGCAGCTGTCTTTCTGAAATATAGATAGTGTTGTTGGAAGGGAAAGGGCCATTCTGTGTCAGGACACAGAGCAAGTGTTGAAGCAACAATGGGAGAGGATAGAGTGGAATACACGTCCTTGTTTGGTGTAAGCTGCCTTTCATTTTTGTAGGCCAAGCCTGGCTTCTGATGCCTGAAAGTGCAGTCTGGCCTAAGTAATTTTGTTGTTTATAGTTTGGTGCCACTTAGGCTCGAAAGGGCTACTAGAGTTGTATAAAGCAGTCATTCTCCAGACCAAATTCCTGTCCTTTATTTTATTGTGTAAACCAAAAGAAGGAAAATAGCCCATCAAGTACAAAGCCAGCTTTAAAACTGTTGTTTTGTACTTGAACTTTCATGAGCTTAAACAGAGCTGTGATCTTCTCTGCACAAGAAAAAGAGTCAAACATCAAAGAAGGTAGATATCGACAGGGTGGGTGAAATTGTCAGTAGTGAAAACTTTGTGAATATACAAATGGTCACAAGTGGAAAACACTTTATTAATCGTTCTGACTTCTGCTCGGTGAGAATCAGAACTGCTTTCTTCAGGGACCGTTCCCAGTTGGCCAGGATGTGTTTAGGTATTGATCAACACAAGGTCATAAGGGAGTTCAGATCACACCATCTGCAGGCACCGTATTCCCACCTTTAAGACAGCGTTGCCTTTTGTGTGTAACAACACAACTCTTCAAAATAGTCTTTATATTTATGAAGGGGATTTTTTTGGAAAGTATGTTTGATTTGTCCATACTTTGTTCCAATGACAGAACTCAAAGATCTGACTTCCATATATTGATCCTCATTTACTGCTAGGATGGTTTTATCAGGAATGTTTACAACTACAGAGTATTTCACTGAAAAACAGCACTGATTTGGTAGTCAGAACAGATAAGTCTCTGGCCAAAATCTGTTTTTTCCACCTTTGCTTTTTTCTTCATTTACCTTTGAGGATGACATGTCACCTGAAGCAAACTGAGCAGTGAAAGTGTTGCAAGTCCAGGTAGCAAGGATTTATTTAGTGTACTAGTGCAATGACAGGTGATTCTTATTCAAACTTGTTTCCAAAACAGAGGCAGGTGGTAAAATCAGTGTTTAAATGTTCTAGTCTAATTAAAATACACTGAAGTAAAAAGAATTTAAATTCGCAGAAACAAGCTGTGGTTTAGTAGCAAATTTATCACTGTTCTTTCTGGGCATACATGTGTAAAAATATACACAATATGTGTTTACTTATATTTTAACAAGAATTAAAGCTACTGTGTGGGCAAATACTAAGGCAAACCTAGAACAGTTTTAATTTTCACTTTTGCTTAGCTGTTCAGTACAGTGAAAAGTTTAAGCTTCCATTTAAGCACAGGAGGTTCCATTTGGTGAGTGAGCTTTTGCCATGGGTGTTTGTAACTAACAATAGGCAGTTCAGTTATGGTGCATTTTTGAGGATCTCTGAATGCTTTTTGAGGTTACAAACATTCAGACAACAGCACTTCTTGGAGCTGATTTGTATAGTTGCCTCTTCCTCTGTCTTTTAACTTCTCTTTGAATGACATTTCAGAAGTTGGTGAGACAAAGTTAAAAGTAGAAGGATTTTAAATCTTGGTTGTGTTCTGCTCAGATAGAAAAAGTGGTCAAACAGAGAACAAAGACGAATAGGTACACAATAAAAAAGTTCTTGCCAGGTGGGTTACCTGCATGTTGGACTTCAAATACCATAATTTGTCTTTAAGGATGAAGGAAGGAGAAAAAGTGTATTCCTGAAGAGATGCAAGTATATTTTCTTTTATAGAAATCGATAGCTGGAAAGCCTGAGAGAGCATTTTTTCCAATAGAGCTGAAATTTTTCACAAATGGGGGAAAGGAAGTCATGAAAGGGGTTGTAGTAAAATGAGCAGGAAAAAAATGAATCTACTGATACATTTTTTCTTCTTTGTGTAATTACCTTTCTGTAGAATGTTTGATTTGGAAAAATGAAAACCAAAGTATTTTGATTTTTCTGAAGAAAAACTGTTTTCTTTTAATACTGGGTGAAAAGTTAATATTTCTAATAATACCAGTCCATCTTTTCCTCTAACCAAAATTTATTCAATTATTTTGGAATTTCTAGTAATTTCCCTCTTCTTTACACATTACTTATTTTCAATAATAGTATTATTTTCCAAAGTATTTTCTCCCGGTATTAATGCTAAACGCTTTTATATATGCCCAGAGTATTTCAAACCAGGATTAAAACAGAGGAGAATTGTGGGAAAGGCTGTGATTGGGCTACTGAAGTATCTGAGAGATTAGCACAGGTATCTCCTTGGAGCGTTGATGTGTGAAGTAAGAAAGCGCAACTATTCTCATTTTGTAGATTAGGAATAAAAATGTGGTGACAATGAGGCCCAGATCCTCAAAGAAGTTAAAGCGTCCAATTCCTTACTCTTCATGTTAGGATTGGATGCTGTCCTGCTTTTAGAGAAAAAGGACTTTTCAATTCATTAAGGCACAAAGAATTGAGCATAATGCTATAGAGTGAAAAGTGACACAAAGTCTGAGCCGTATTTACAATCATGAGAACCAGAAAATTCATCAGTTTGTTGTCACATTTGTGGGAAGATGAGGCTCACTTCAATTATGTTTGGATTTGTAACTTTCTCAGGAATGTAGAGTGGTGGAGGAGAATGCCTTTTAATAAGTAATAACTGAATAATGTCACTGGATACTCTTCTCCATTCACAAGCAAATAATACCATGGTGATAGCCTGAAAAGAGTAAAAAATAGTCACTTATCCAAGGTTCCTAGGAAACAGCACTGTTTGTGCCTACTCTTGTTACAGCGGGGATGGGGGGAGACCCCAACATACTCTTTTTTATTTTTTTCCCCCTATTGTCTCTCTCATGCTTTTTCCTGTTTGTCATTGTGGAATAATTATTCTTCAATATGTTTTTTGGGTTTTTTTCCAAATTTATATCTGCAATCTTTTTCACTGTAATATAGTCCAAGTTAATCATATTTTGAGTTAGCTGTTGGTTTGGAAACATATACCTGAAACACAGGGAGTGAAGGAAGGAAGGAAGAAGAGGCTTCTTCTTTTTCTTTTTTTGCTGTCAGACATAAATTCTATAGTCTGAAATCAGAGGCTGTGTTGGTTCACTCTTGTCCTTTGCCTTTGCATTATTTTAGTATTGCTGAAACATTTAAAAAGGCTCAGTGAGCTTGAATGCACAGTCTGGGGGTAACAGTTATTCTCTGCATCATTTCTTCTCTCTCTCCTAAACCTGTCATTCTGCAGTAAGTTTCTGCAGTGTTCTCATTAATTCCAATGTTCTTTGCAAGAGGTTTTGTTACTGGAGTATGTAGCAGTTATTAGAGAACACAATTTTGTTTGGTTTGTTTCTTTTTTTAAACGATGTTTCTTCAGTGAGCAAACAATTTAAGGGATATTTTCTCCGGGCATCAAATCAAAAAGTATTTACAATCTAGATATGGGACTAAATTATTGCTGTTTAAGATAGCAAGTTCAGAAAGGTGGATCCATCCAGTTAAGGACTCTCTGTACCAAATAATGCTCAGGAAATTCTTTTGTTCTTTAAAAATGCAGTGTGAATGCAGTTTAGCATGCAGGCACTTGCTCTATTGCCTCTTGAAATAAAGCAAAGCAGGTAGTTACGCATCAGGAATTAAACTGTCTTTTTTAATCTGTCATCAATATTTTTACTGCTCTCTTAAGACTGTTCTAAGAAATTAAAAAAAAATTAGAGGCAACAAATCATGTAGTTTCTTCCTTCAGATTTTCCAGGACACTAACCTTCAATTTGGTATCCATGCTGGCAGCCTAGAGAAGCAGATTCATTCCCATTGCAAACTTAGAAGAAGCACACAGTTGCACAGTAGTGCAGATCTCAGTTTATGCCTGCTGAAATGCAGTTCACAGTATCATTGCTCTTTAAATTAGATAAAGACAAGCTAATAATATTTTGTCTCCTTGGAGAGATGTTTGCATTATTTCATATATAAATTAAGTGAGAAAGCCAGGAAAGTGATTCAGTATATTAGATGTTTCATCATAATGGCTTTTTTTTCCTAATGTTTTAGTTTCTTTACTAAGAAAGAAGGCCAAAATTAATGTATTCTCCCTACAGATGCAAGCTGATATTTGAAGTAGTAAGTTTCTTGCTCTTTCACCCAAATATTTACTCTGTTTTTGTTTTTAGAGCCTGGTCCTATTAAAATCAATATTAAAAATCAGACTGTTTTGAAAAAATAATTTGCTCAAGTTTGGGGTTTTTTTTTGGTTTTTTTTTTTTTATTTCCTCTGATACAGCTCTGCATTTTTATGGCCTCTGGTTTTGTCTGAGACCATGCTGTGGAGGTATCAAATAAAAAGCCCATGGCTTTGTGGTTCCGTGCAAGACTGAAAAGGATAAATCTCTGCTATAGAACTGTAGGCTCTACTTTTTCCCTCTTGCATGCTGATAAACTCTATTTACCTCACAGGGACTCTGGGTAGCCAGGCCCTGTGTAGAGCCAATGTGCCAAAACACTGATAATTCTCTGCATCTCTGTCACCTCTTTTCTAGGCCATCCTCTCTATCCACAACTTTTTTTTTTTGTGGCTCTCTGATGCACAGTGGTATAAGTAGGCAAAGCTTGCTGCACTGATGCTGTGCTCTTAATTGATACTGATACACTCTTAATTTGTGACATAACTGTTTACTTTCCAAAAAGAGACCTTTGTAGAAACAAAAGTAAAGAGAGGATTATGTTTTCTCAGTGCTCACAGCCACCTAGTCACATTTATAATTAGCCTGGTAAATTGATTAGAATGTATCACCTAAGCGTCAAGTGGAAGTGTTGAACTCATTAAAGAGCTTTCATTGTAATTGCTAAAAGTAAAAAAACAAAAAAATACAAAGCCACAAAACCAAGCAAAAAACCTAACCCAAACATAAACAAAAAACATGAAATGAACTCACATGATGAATGTTTACAAACTGGACCAAATAATGATAATTATTCTACGTAGACTTGTCACACACTGAGATAAAAATCAGTGTTAAATGTAAAAGCAGTTTAGCCATGATTTTTGGGTGGGAAAACAAAAAAGAAAAGCCTTTCTTGGCAAGAACCAGCTTGTGGATAATGAGATATGAGTGTTGGTCCTTCACAAAGCATTGCAGGAACAACCTGTGATAGAATATACTTAACTATAGCTCCATCTAGTCCAAATAGCTGAAATACTTTTGCTAACAAAGCTAAAATGAGCAGAGGGGCTGGAATACAACATGATGATAACAGTGTCTCGATGCAGCCGCCTTTTTTCAGTAATTTCATTGCTTGTTGTAATTTACCTTTGCAAAACCTTGTAGTGTTTTCCTTTTCAGATGCAAAGGAATTAATAATGTGGACCATCAGTAATTTTTTTTTTCATCTCTTTATTAGTGTACTCCATACAGGCAGTAAAATTGTTTGTCCTTGCTCTAGATTTGATTGAGGAGCAGAATGTAATTTGATATACTGTAGTGGATATACATATATATGGATATATATAGATAGATATAGATATAAATATATATATATATGTGTGTTTGATTGACTTGACCTGCTGGTGGAGGTTAGAAATGTCATTCCCAGCCATTTGTAGGGAGGAAAGCAAGTAATCTGGATGGGTAGCCCTGTCTTTAGCATCTGAGTTGTAGTCTTTATCTCAATTATACTTGTCAATCACCTCAGTTAATAGTAAAGTAGGAAATAAATTGTACTGAACTTACCTAAAGAGCTGTGTCCAGTGCAGTGAACTATAGGGATGTGTAAGTAAGAGCTACAGGAGAACTGGAAGAAAAAAGGGAAAAATCCCAGCCCCGTGGTAAACCTTTAGTCATACCTGGGTCTGACCCTCAGATCAAGAGGATTAATTTAGGTGTGCAAACAGGAATACAAAAAACTGGTAGAGAAGTGGCATCACCTTTGTATTTTTGCCTTCTGTGACTGCAGCAGTGGGACTTCCAGGCCTGGGCTGCACACTTCAGAAAGAAGAGGACACATGGAAGAGGGCACAGAGAAGAGCCACAGACTAATTAAAGGATTGGAAAAATGTCATCTCTGCAGAAAGACTTGGGAGCTCAATTTGTTTAGATTATCAAAAAGAAGGTTAATGGATGATTTGATCACAGTTTCTAAGTGCCTACAGGAGAAATTTGATAAAAGAGGGCTCTTCTGAGCAGGGAAAAAGATTTAAGAGCCAGTGGAAGCTGGATGCTATAGTGAGACAAATTTAGAGCAGGGGTGAATTCTGTGGTTTTGTTTGAGCAATGAGGACTGTTTCTCTCTGAAATAAGTTACTGAAGGGCCATAAATTTTCCATTACTGGGCTTCTTAAGCCAAGGTGGAATGAATGCTTTTGTTAGAGGACATTAACAGAAACAAGGCCTCTCCCACAAAATACTGTGAGATCCTCAGGAACCAGAGGCAATCTTCAGTGGCATAAACCACTTCTTTGACGTTTTAACAGCTGTGTTAAAAGGCATGATGCTAATGTTTTCTTTAGTGTTCACCTGTTTCATATAAGGTTTTACCACCTCCTCCAGTCCTTCTGGACCCAAAGTGCCTTCTTTAGTATCCCAAGTTAGCTGCAGATACAAACACTAAAGTGAATCTCATGAGTTTTTCTTTGTCTTAATTTTCCCATCACTTACTAGTATTTTTTGTCTTCATTAAGAGATGTGCAGTACCCTTTCATTCGGACTTGCTTTATCTAGTTATCTCTGTCCTGTACAGGCTCCCTTCTTTATACTTGGGCTACTTTCCATGTTAAATGTCTCCTTTTCTCTGAACCTCTTCTCCACTCCAAGCTTCCCGTGAAGCTCTGTGCATCTTCTGCAGAACCACACAGGTTCTCTGTTGGCAAGGGATAAGATGAACATTTTGGTCTTCTTTTTATATGCTAGATTAATTCTTGTTTCCAAATAATTAGCAATCACTGGGGTGGCCAGAGAAAAGAAAGTTCCGACTTCTTCAGGTTATGGCATCTGCAGTTTCTATTTATATGGTTGATCAGAATAGTTTATGTACTGACCAGAGATGAGTCTGTGACTTGGCAGTCAGTAACAAATGGTAGAGTGCATGTACACTGACACCTCATGATAAGAGCTGTAATACCAGACAGAGAATACAGGGTAATTATGGGGAGATCTCCTAAACTGTGTTAATAAGGTCCTAAATCATTACAGCAGGTTTTTTATTAAACTACCTCCCATTCCAGTTCTTTAATGTAAACGACAGATTTCACTGTGCTAATCTCTGGCACTAGGTTCTGTTTAATGCTTCTTGTAGGCAAAAAGTATTTTAGCCCACATAGTCTCCTATTCACAGCTCATACTTTAGAAGGTTATTTCTTTGGTGAGTTGCCTGTAATTTAGTGGAAGTAACAACAGGCTGTGTGCATTTTTCTGGATTTTAAAAATTCTAATTTAAATGATAAGCAATTTATGCAATATCTTGACGTTCCTTGACACATTGGAATTGAAAGAGGAGAAATGGAAGGAAATGACAAATCTTTTCTCTTTTCTTTTTTCTTTTTTTCCATCCTTGTTTATTATTTTTCTCTCATCGTTGTATTTCTCAATGTGTGGTTTTCAAGAAGCAGGGTTTGATTAATGAAGTGTCAGATACAGAGGATGTCATGAGAATTTTGGCATTTATTATTTGCAGCATTTAAATTAGCCATGGTATTTTTAGTATTCCTTATTTTTAATTTACTATGTCTGTTATCCTGTTGATAGTAAATACCCTCTTACAGTAAATATCAGTACACAGTAAATCTTGATCTTTAGACAACTGTAGTTGATATTTATTCAAAAATTATAATAGTTATTCAGATTTGCATTTTGGTGGAAATATTTTATTTATTTCACTGATGGGGGTGCTTATGTTCCATGTCTAAGGCCATCGGGATTATTTCACATAGGGAAATCAAAATCTGGCTAGAATTATGGTTTTGGCAATATCAGTAGGTCAAATAGAAGTTCAGTTGTTAATCTTTTATTTAGTACTTCCTTACTCTGCTCCTCTGCAAACCTGTATCCTAGACAATAGATTTCCATATTGCCATGCTTTTATATTGAAGACATGCCTCACTTTAACTTGTTTGGGAATAACTCTGATGAGAGGCACTAAAATAGGATGTTTCTCTGAGGGTTTTATGCTGGATTTATGATTCTGTATTGTATCATTAATGGGTATTGTATTTATTATATCCTTGATGCACTTATGACATGTCTATGAGCTTGTTCTCTCCTGTAGGACTGTAGAGAGATTTTTAATTCCTGACACATCCCACTTGAGCGTCAGTCTTGGCATTATACTTCTTATGCAAGCATCTCTACCTACTCTTCAGTGCTTCTTTTAATAGAACCTGTGTAAAAGAAGGAGAAGAAAGAAGCATACGTTTCATTTAGAGTATTGGGTTGCCTTTCTTTTGCATTGTACCCTTAAATAAATAATGTATCTCCTAGATAACAATCATATATTCAGTGATGTGTCTTGTTTATTATTGAAGGTTTTTTCTTTCCCCACCCATGTTAAAAATCACTTCCATGGTTTTGTGCTCCCTTCTTGCAGTCCTGTTTGTCAGAACGTGTTGTGCTGTTTGACAAGAGGTGTGCTATTCTCACACTACATAAACACTTTAGCCTAACTGTGCCATTGAAAATGCTTGTGATTCAAGAACCTGACTGATACTGCTCCTGCATTGTGTAGAGGCATTTGGAAATCTTCCCAGTGACTTTTCAGCAAGCACTTAATGTGATTCATAATGCTCTGGGATAGAATCACAGATGTGAAAGAGACCTACTACATCATCTCTTCTGTTTTCATATGAGATCAGGTTATATTCCCCCAACAGCATATGCATCAAGTATTAGATTCACACTACATTTGCTCTCCAACAACTTTCCAAACCTGACACAGAAAACATCATCCTGAGAGGCCTTTAAAATGTATAAAAAGAAACAGAGAGTCAAGGTTGCCCTGTCCCTCTGTTTTAAAAACTCTGTGGATTTTTATGTTATGCTTTCAGTGATGTTTTCAACAATGATTTAACTATATTGCTTGCACTGAGATATCTTTGGGTATGTCTGAGGAGATAAAATTGCAGAGTATTTCTTTGGAACTAAATAGTTACGACTTGGGGGGTGGGGGGGAATCCTTTTTTCTTAATTCATCTCTCTGTTTCTCAGGTACAGAGAATATATTGTAAATGTAATTTAAAAAAAAAAAAAAATTATACTACCTTTCTTTGGTCAGACTAGATCACACTGAATTCCAGGTCTGTCATCTGTGGGAAACTGCTGCAATAAATTCAATCCTATAACTTAAATATTTTCTTTTTTTTCTCTTATTCTCTTCCTTTCTGCATCCCATCCCTCCCTCCTTAGGCAGCCAAGGGCAGTTCCCACTCACACAGAACGTCACAGTTGTTGAAGGGGGAACAGCAAATTTGACCTGCAGGGTCGATCAAAATGATAACACCTCCCTCCAGTGGTCAAATCCAGCTCAACAGACTCTGTACTTCGATGACAAGAAAGGTAAATTATTTCCTGAACTCATGCTTCTGCACCGTTTTTTTAATAAGAAAGAAATGTTTAAAACCATTTCTCTTTGCTACTCTAATGTGAATGTATTTCCTATATATCCTAGGACTAGATGTTTTCTGTTACAATTATTATATGATTGTTTGTTGGGGGTTTTTTTTTGACTGGGGTTCACTGAAATACTATCTTGCACATTACAGTATATTTAAATTATTAAAAGGAAAATAATAGGATTAGAAATTCTTATTGTAAGATAATTTGGAAAATGCTGCAAAATATCTTGGTAGAGAATTTATGGGTGGCAAGAGGTGGCAAGAGAAGTAGTATCCCATAAAACTTGTGACTTGTTTTTATTGGTGTTATGCATAAATATGTATTCTATATATTTTTACATTTGCGTATATAATCTCATAGTTTGTTTCTGGTGTACAGCAGTCTGGTTGTTAGTGAAATGCACATTTGCTGTGGTAGGTGTTCTTAACAACTAATAGAAATACTTGTATTTTGTGTCCTGATGTTTCCAATGTTTCCATGCACAGATTTTTAAAAATTTTACTTAAATGGGGGAAGAGAAAAAGACAGGAAAACATCCATTCCTTACAAAAAGAAGGACATTATTTTGCAGTGGTATATATTTCTAGACATTGATTTGAACTGAAAAATCATTGAGTTTTACATAATAGAATGCTAATGTAAAGATTACACTAGATTCTGTAAAGAAATTTAAGTTAGGAGTAATAAATTCATCACTTGCCTTTAAAAAATGTGAAAGCTTCGGTGTTGATTTCAGTGCTACAAAAGTTCAACAGTTATACTTAATTCTGGTGCTTGAATTTATTTTGAAAGGTGCTCCATGCTCTAGAACATATTTCAACAAGTGCAGTCATTACTCCGCTTAAAATAAAAGAACTGATGTCCAAATGCTCTGCTGAATGATTACAAGACTTTAAAACACCTTGTAGGACTGAAAGCGCTTTGTGGATCCGTGCACTTCAATAGAGGAGAATCTAAAACCTGTCATTTTATACCTGCAGAAGCTGCAATCAAAATATGTTTTTTTACTATTAATATAATAGTTGAATAGATTCTCTTGATGGTGTTGAAGTGGTTCCTTTCTCTTTTATCTAATTTCCTGTAGCGTGTAATCATTTGATTTGCAATTTCTTTGAAATCATAAGTACCTTTTGAATGTAGGATTGAAGATGAGAGGTTTATAAGGTGCAAACTTTGCAGCTGTTAAGTCCTGTGCTGTAACCTTTGTCCACATGCACCCCTTTATTTTAGCTGTAGTCATTGGTGATCTGGGGTGGGTAAGTAATGCCTGCAAAACTAAAAGCAGAGAGATGTTGTCTACTGATAGAGCACATCAATACTCAGAAAATCTATATCTTTTATAAAATAAGTGACATTTTAAAGGATGCTGAGAAGAACGTGTGAGGACTGAAAATACATTAATTTGAGCATTGCAGCCATTTTGGTGTGAATTGAATTTTCTGTGTGGTTTAGCTAAATCTTTACTTTTACAATAAATAATTGAAGTCTGTATTACTTTTTAATATAATGAATTAAAGCAACAGAATTTGAATGGCATACAGAGTAGTAAGTACTAGAAGCAATTTATATTCCCCACAGGAAATGTGCAGAGCTGAAGTGTGTAAATTTAAGGGACCACAGTCTTTATTGAACTTTTAGCTTGTCCCAAGACTTGGAGGAATATTTGATGATTAATTTTATGGAGAAATTACTCTGCATCTATTGCACATGAAAACGTCTTCAGGTCCTTTAGCTGGAGATATTAAGTCTTATGTTGGCAGTGGTTTGCACTCTGTGTGATATTTCCAGTCTCAAGTATACTGAGAGGAGTGAGCAGTACATCCAATTCCTGCATGGAAAACATTCTGCCACTTCTGAAAGTGAAGTTACAGCTTTCACTGGCAATTTTTCCTGTTTGTATGTGTATGGGTTCATGTAAGTAAGAAAGACATTCCTTTCACATGCCTTTGATGCTTGCATTATTGAGCCAAACTGGAGAGAGGTATTTATTAGTGGTTTTGTCAGGAAATGATGGCAAGTGAAACTGTGAAGGCTTCCCCTTTTTTTCTCTCCTTGTTTCCCACTTCTCCCAGCTAGGCATACAATTTGGCTATAAAAAAAGCAGCTTTCTACTAGAACCAGTCATTGCATTTAATTTATTGAGAGCAGTGCCTCTGCCAGAGTCTATTCAAACCTGTCTCTTATTGTTAGCCAAAACCAACCTCCAGGTCTTATTTATCCTTTCAACACCATGAGCATTGCTTTTTAATAGCTGTGCTTTGCAAACTCTGAAAATTAATGGAAACTTGAACAGCCATAGAGTTATGTTCTGTGTAAAAAACAGAAGCTCAGACAAGGTGCGTCACCAGCAGCCTTTATATCCGTCAGAGCTGAGTAACTCTGGGTGTTGCCATGTTAGGAAATAAGTCACATTTGCTTACTTTGAACTTTACTTCCCTTCAATAGGTTATTTTCTACTTATATGAAGGACACATGTAGGAATGGGAGCATATTTCTTTCATGTCTGGAAGCATAACACAAATTCAAGAAATCTTTTTGTTGATAGCTGTATATTTTAATAATTATGAGAGAGTCAAATAGTAAAGTGAAGGAACGTGTGTAAGTATCAAAAGAGGGTTGAGAGTGCAGCAGAATATGAGGGAGATGAGAGTTGTCATTGTATATAATAATTAAGGTTAGAAAAGACCTTTAAGGTCATAAAGCCCAGCCATTGACCTTAGGACCACCACCATATGGTGCAAGAGGTGCCAAAAATAGAGCAAATTGTCCATGCAGTGAAAAGCCCTCCCCGCTGGATTGTCCTTGGCAAGACCCATTCTGTGTTCACGCTTCTTTCTTAAACAAGTTGGTTCCTCTGTCTTGCAAAGCCATTTTTTGACCAAAATAGAACTTCTTGCAAAAAAGGGAGAAAGACTCAGTCACCTGTGCCTTTCATATTTCTGTGCCTTTCCTCGAGGGGTTAATTATTAGTCTCCAGTTTATTAAAAATGGATGAGGTATGTATTATGAAGAGCACATTCATGTAATTTTGCACTCTTCTGAGCTGTGGTGCAGTCATTGACATTGAAGTTAGGAGTCATCCTTCCTTTTTCTGTTTTAGGTATTTTAACGTACAGAAATGCAATGAGCCAAACACACTAATACCAAAACCACATTATTAAAATTACTCTTCTCTTCCCCTCACATACTGTCGTGGCCACCTCTTTCTAAGTACAGATTTTTTTCTCAGTTAAGAGGATTTTGTGGCTAGTAAAGAACACTTTCATCCCAACCTTCACACCAATTTAATATTTATTTAATATTAATAAAGGAGACAAGGACTATTTTTAACTTGGGACATTTCTGGCACTTGGCCTTTACAGCCTTAAAGTGATATAGACAGAAAATTAGGAGTGCCTTGTTTCAGAAAAGACAACGCTGTGGATTTAGTGAATGTGAAATCACAGTTCAGAGGTTGTTTCCAGGTCTTCATCACTTGCAGTAGGTGGTTTGGTTTTGTTGTAAATTTAGGCCTAAAATGTGTTTGACTCGTTGAGGTGATGGGAATAGGGAGAGGAAATAAATCCTATTTTCTTACAGGAAATTAAGTTATAGCTTTATTTTAGTATCTAACCAAGGTGAAACTGTTGCTTCCCTCCTACTCTTTCTTTGATACTCTAAAATATATTAAGATTTGAAATAACTTTGTCTTTTTTATTATTCTAATGCAGAGTAGCTAAAATATATGAAAAAGAAATGTTCGATGTGGTGAACTTGGTCTCATTGATGACCTATCTCCTTGCTGTCCTTTTTGGTACTTCTATCTTTTTCTGGTTCCTCTACCTCAGAAATTCAAGGGCACTTTGTATCAATTTGATTTTTAATTCTTTCTCTTTCATTTGAAACATCAAGCTTTTACCTGAAAGTAAAAAATACTGTATTGAATAAGTGGATACATGTTCTTAAATGTTAATAAGCTTAACAACCTTACCTTGGTCTCCAGCCCCCTGTGCTCCACCAAGAGAATTTTAAAGATTGTGTCTTCCTTAAAAATAGGAATTCACAACTCACCCTAAGCAAGTTCAGATTCTCTGGAAACAAATGCAAATTGCATGCTGCACTTGAAATGAGTCTTTCCCTACACAGTTTTCAATTAAAATGAATAATTGCCATAGAAACCTCTGTATCACTTTATGCACCCAAGTACCTATAATTGCATAGCTGCCTTTGGAAGAAGCACAATGTGCAACAGTGTAGAACTGGCAGATATTATTTTAAATTAATGTAGGTTATTTTAGTTTATCTTCACTGGTGTCACTTCTTAAGGATTTTGAGAGGGCAATAAACGCTGAGAGACATAAATATGAATGCAGAGCTATAAGGAAAAGGCCACAGCATGGAGGCAGAGAGATAATTGATAAAGAGAAGACTGAAAAGAACCTTTATGCAACTTGTTATAGCAGCCATCTTCTCATATTCCCATTCAGTAGGGGGAATACAGATAAATACAGAGCAGGATATTGAGTTATAAAGGAGGCGTGTACAACTGAACAATGGCTGTTGATATCAAAGGTGTTTAATCTCCTCAATATTAAAATGTGTAATTGGACTATAAAAAGGAAGAGAATCTGTACCTCGTGTATACATACCTAACAGTTTTGCTCAGTCAGGCAAGTGCAAGTGTAAAATACCTGCTCTCCACCTTAACAGGGAAGTTTGCAGGTCTGTTGATAGTAAAACAAGGGTGCGTTGACATTGACCACGATAAGTTTGCCACAAACTGACACAGATTTTGATGAGACGTGTGCCTGATGCTAATCATAGGTGGGTACATGGCCCCTGTGCTTTCATCAAGTAGTAGCACTTTCATGTCTTACTGAAAAATTAGAAAGGATATTCCAGTCTCAGGATTATTCATCCCTCAGCAGCAGAATATATTTCTTTAGATGACCTTTGATTTTTTACATGTAAGAGTACTTGGCATTTATGTAGCTCCCTATCATCTTGAAAGCTTTCAAAGATAGTGGTGCACTAGGCAAGGGTTGTGAGAGGGCACTGTTCTTGCAGAGCTCTCGAGAGCTTCCCTGATAGGCACAGTGATCTGGTGGGAACACGTTTGGGTACAGCAGCTGCCCATGAGGTTCAGCATTTGCTCCCTCTCTGGGGTGGCACTATTATGTTGGAACTTATGTGAGTTTAGAGAGAGGCTGTGTCTCTACTCAAACCATCATGACTGTTGGGATGGTCAGCTGTGCTATCAGCTCCATGAAAGCAACTCCTGACCTTTTGCTTTCTCAACAGAAAGATATTTAGAGGGAGACTGAAATTCGCAGTGTACAAGGCATGGGATTTTAATTACAGTGTCACGTATGTCAGTTTAGAAGGATTCATTAGTGCAGAGAATTTTTTCTGACTCTGACACTAAAGTGGTGATTGAATTGCCATCCAAAAGGCTGGTCCTTTCAGGTATGAAAATCCTGTCTCTCTGATGTTATAGATACAAAACTCCATTCTAGTTAGCTGTATTTATCCTTTGACTTGTTTTGTGGCAGCCAGGCTCTGGATATTGAATTTAAGTATAAACCACATCTACAGCTTTCTCTGGTGATCCAGCCTCAGATTCTAATCTGCATAAACAAGCAGAGGTACTTGTGAGTTACAAAAATAATTGAGGACATTTCTGACTGGAGGGAAATGCTGAACTTACCTCTTGTAGACATTTAATGATTCTGGTAAGCAGTTGAATTTAAGATGTAGGTATGCAAGTAGACAGAAGGAATTGGCTTGTACAAAACATGAGTCAGAGAAGCAAAGAAAATAACGTTTCTTTTTGCGGTAGAAAGTAGAACATACAGGGTTTAAATTAGTTATGCAGGACAGGGAAGCAGACAAGCTGTATTGCTGGGAGTATGGAGAGCCTTAGCATTTAGGTAATGTGAAATCGAGTAGCAATGATGAATGGACTTACATCTCCACCTTCACATGCTCTGCCTCCTGTTACATAATTGAGTGGAGATGGTATCAGACAGGAGATGATGGCCAAGCTTAACCCCATCCTAGGGTACACATATAAATTAGAGATTCACTGTTACTTAGAGTTTAATAGACCCTTTCACGGAGAGAATACCTTGTAATCAAACTATGAAGTAGCATGAAAAACAATGGGGAAAAATGCAAGAAAACTATACAGATAATTTCTGAAGTATTATATTACAGCTAGATAAGTTTGGGGGAAGTTATACAGAGGGATGGGATTTTATCTCATTTTTTTCTCCCTGAGCTGAAGAGCAATACTTTGTAAATGTTTATAATATTTGGGAGGCTTCTAGCACTTAAAGAAAAGAATTGTATGAGATAGAAATCCTATTTTTACACAGAGCTTTCCATAAAGATCTTTTAGAACAGTCATTCCAAGGTATGTAGTTGAGATCATTTTTTTTTCTGTTGGTCATATCTGTTGATTCCACAACTATGCCAGACAAATATCAGTAGCTGTGTGGCCAGCTCTTATCTTTCCTTGAGACCCACTGTATGACATATAGGGACAGATAACCTGGGTTAAGTCTTTCAGCTGCAATTTTATTTCTTACTTATGGGTTCTTGCTCTCACTCACTCCCCTGCAAGGGGTAGGGGAGAGAATCAGAGAGGCAAAACCAAGAAAAGCTTACAGATCAATGTTAAGAGAGTTTAATAAGTGAAGGCAATGGGAATAAAAAATTCCAAGTAGTGGAAAGGCAGTCACTCACTCCGTCCCACCAGCAGTGTGATGCACCAGCCCGTCTCCAAGCAATCCCTACTTGGGGAAAACAACTCCCAAGTTTTGTTATTGCTGTATTTTATGGAATATTCCTTGGTCAGATTGGGTCAGCAGTCCTGGCTGTGTAACCTCCCGACCCCTTGGTCACCCCCAACCTTCTCACTGTGGGTGCAGAGTGAGAAACAGAGAAGGCCTTGACACTGTGCAAGCACTGCTCAGTGATAACCGGTGCGCTGATGTGTTTTCCACACTGTTTCGATCATGGACCTAAAACACAGCACCATGTGGGCTGCTATGAAGAAAATTCCATCTCTACCAAACCCAGTACAGCTTCCCTCTGGGTCATGGATAGGAAATAAGCTTAAATGATTTTGGATGGTAGTTCATTAGTGCTCCGGGGAAAGAAAGACACTGTCTTAGAGCTTTTGAGATCAAGAAGTGTCTCACTTTATCCTTAAACCCCACAGGTTTCAAAACAGGTTGGCACTTTTGAAACCTGGAATGCTTGTGTTCACGCATCTTAAAAAAGATAACGTGATCAAAGGGACCAGGAGTCTGTTAAAATATCTTGACAGTTATTTTCTGCATGAATATGAAAATTGCATTTAAAAAATGTATTACAATGCATTAGAATATTATTTCATTGCAATAAATTAGTAGAACTACTCCCACTTACAGCATTTATTTTTCCATTTCTTAGCAGAATCAAGGGAGTAAATGGCCGTATTGTAGAGATGGTTAGAAAGTGTAGGAGCTTGCATTATATTGTGCTGAAGTGTGGGTATGTGCAGAAATTAGGTTTACCAGCACTCAAGCTAAATGGAGAATGAAGCTGATATATTGGAATATGATGAATTGAAGTAGTAGTTGTGATGACACTGCTAAGATTACTCTGTAATGAAGTTTCATGATACTCAGGCTGCTGGCTATTTTTGTTTTAAATGGCAAAGAATCTTTTACTAGTGAAAATTCCTATTTTTTGGGGGTGGTGGGGGGGGTGAAGTTCAAAAGAGGCACAAAGAGAGATTTCTTTTATCTGCCCTCTCTGCACTAGGTGTTTACGTGGATAAGCTAAACTTCCTGGGATTTCTGAAGAAAACAAGCCTGCTACATTAAATTCTGGACCCATTGGGGTTTTTTCAGACAACTCTTAGAGCAAATGATAGTGAGGAACAGTTTGAGTGCAGAGAAGGGCAAGTGGGACAATGCGCTCACGATGATAAGTGGTAGATCCCGGAGCAGTAGAGCTCAGCATTGTACATCATAAGAAACGTGAAGGTAGGCAGAAAAAGACATTTTGTTTTTAATCAGGAGCACAGTGAACAGTGTTCCTTAGGGAAGGTGAAGGTTATTTTTTTGAGGAACTAGGTGACAGGCAAGAGTGCTGATTGTTATATCACAGTGTATTCAGTATAGCAGAGTCATAGGAATAAGAGAGTCACCAGACAGGCCAGAACCTGAATGTTTTGTCATATAAGTGATTGTTAAATCCAAGAAAACTCAGCTGTGGAGAATAGAAAGAACTGACTTTGTAAGGGATAACTGATATTTGCAGCTCTGGTGAAAATTATGCGTCTCAGAGGAAGACAGCAACAGTGGAAAATATTGAAGTGCAAATATTTAGAAATGGCATATCAGTGTATAAATGAATAGCTTAAATGAATAGGATAAAAGCATAAAAATATTTATGATTAAAAGGGAAAGACAATCATGGAACATTCTGATATTCCCCAGACAGAAATTTGTGATGTTGGATATAGAAAGAAGAAAAAATCCACACCACAAGTACAGTCATGACTTTGCATCTGGAGGATAAAACTCTTCCAAGGGCAAGGCAGAAACCTCTGAAAACATGACAATATCTGCGTGGCACATTGCGATGAAGAGACATCTGAGCTAGCTAAGATATTGCAGACAGGTCTGTCCAGATTCCACAGGGTTTCTCCAAGCAAATTAGATCAGCTGAAAAGAATGTTTTTGGGATGGCTTATATAGATGGATGTAACTTAACACATTTAAAATTTAAGGTTGTGGTACTGCAAGCAGTCAATCAAAAGCTGACTTTGAAACAGGAACTGGAATGAAATGCAATATAATCTCAGCAGCCCTGCACTAACAGCAGGTGGTACAGTCACTGCCATTCCAGCTGCTTTTAGAAGGGTTAACGTGGAGATTAACTATCAGTCAGTAAATGCTGGAGGAATAAAAACACAGCAGGTCAAGGAGAAATGTAGTTCAGATGAGTGATTCAACAGCATAAGTTTAGGGAATTACCCAAGTGGATGGAAAAGAACTCCAAAGGATATGACTGAAGGACAGTGACTGCCAGGTAGGAAAATAGTAATGGAACAGGAAAAGCCTCTTCTATCAGCATGATTCAGAATTCCCACTCTGCATTACCTAGGCCTGAGACAACTGGATTGATTCCAAACCCTCCCCAGAAGCCGGTTTGATAACAGAGTTGTACCTGTGGACTCCAGCCCTGTGCCCTCTGAAATTACAGCTGCTCTGAGGAGGTGGAGGCTTGCCAGGTTGTGGATTCATTTCCATATTGCTCAGGCAAATAGGGTAGAGATGTCCCAGAGATGTTCTGTCCCCGCAATGTTGTATTAGCCAGGTTTAAGAGTCTCTTGGCTCAGGGACATAAATCCTCTCCAAGTTAGAGCTGGCTGTGAGTATGAACATCTCTGTAGCAGGCTTGCCTCTGCACACTTACCAAAGGTGAAGACAGCTTGGGTCTTTTTTCACTGGTATGTTAAAAATATGCATAATGTACCCACTGAAACAAATTTGTAAAAGGTGTGTACTAGATCTAAGTGAAATTTTTCAATTCCTCCTGTGTATTAGATTCACACCTTATCATGTGAATACAAATCCTGCTATATTACAAAAAATAGAATACCCTATTTAAATTTCCATCGGTAGTGGAAACAAATTAAAGGCAAATTTTACCAAATCTAACATCTGATGTTATGAAGCCAAACCAAAATCCAGATGAGTAGCTTACAGGAGGATCACAGTATTGAGGTCAGGCAAGCTGAGGATTTTAATATGGCCAAAGATTTAAATAAAGGAAGTAGATGTATGCTTTCATAGTGCCTGGATGTGCCTGAAAATAATACTGTTTTCAATTTCTGAGGTGGAAGCATGGGATATACCATTATCAGAAGTGCTCATCTTTCCTCTCCCTTTTCTGGTAGAAACTTATTTAAGGAACATGATTGTTTCAGCACAGAAATTGTAACAAATCATTGTGTACTGGAGGATCTTTAAGGATCTGTGTGCAGAAAAGTAATTGCTGATACGGGGTGAAAATCCTCAATAACTCAGTGAGAGACTCTGTGATGTTCTGCTGTGAGCCAAAGAAAATAACTTTAAATTTAACTGAAACGAGAACTGAATCAACCTGAATGAGATTATTTTCAGAGGCATGTTCTCTGAGTAAAGGAGGCTTGAGGAAACACAAAAACCAAAAGGCAATTGTGTAAATGGAGAAGAGGAAAAAACAAACCAACAAACCAATAGCACACAGAGTTCAATCTCATATTAACAGATGTAAAAAAAAAAAGAATTAAAACCTCTGTAACAGTTAATCTGCAGTAACGAACAGGTAATTATTATATCTGTATATTCAGTGTCAAATATCAGTAAGTTTTCAGTATGCTATTTAGATAATATAAAATAATTGCAAAACTGGGAAGCGAAATTAAGCTTCTGAAATCTAATATAAAACCAAGATGCAAGGTAAGTGTATATACAGTAACAGAAGTATTTCTGAAAGAAAAAATGCAGATGTGAATTTCTGTCATGGAGTCTGAGATGCTAAAAAGCATTTCATGTATGTGACAGCTGTATTAAGTCAGGAGCAACCTTCTAATTCACTGAGATACATCCAAAGTGCTGGACTAGCCATTATCTTTTCCTTCCTTGAACCTCAGCTTAGCTTCTGAAGCAAAGGCCCATTGATCAGTCTGATCAAACATTTTAAATGTAACCTGTCACAAGCTATTACTATTTTATTTCTATCTGTAGCTCTATTGTCCAGTAGCAGCCTAAGAGAATAATAATAATGCTATGCAATTACACTGATAGCTCAACTGTATGTTAGATGAAAGCAAAGCAACCTAAATAGAATTTCTCATTATCTAAAATAACATTTAGAAGCAAAAAACACAAGGCCATCTTACTAGATCATTCTCCCTGTATGGGTTATCTTGTCATGGTTGAGTTTATAAAATGTGCATCACAATATACAGCCTTAGCACACCTGTATTTATTTTTCTTCATACAGGATGTGTTTCCCCTTCTGATGCTCTTCAGATTTTTCAGTCAGTTTTTGAGCCTAAAAATAAAGCAGGTGCCATTTGTATCTTCCCCACCCTGAATGAAATTATCATTAGTCTCTGTGGAAGTGTCATCCTTTCTATTTTAATACCATGGCTGTGCTTGTTAGCACGGAGGAGAAAACCTGTCTGCGTTGAGCTATGTTCAGTGAATACACCAAACTTGATCAGACTTGCATGATATGGGTAAGTAGTGCAGATAATTAGCACTTATATTAATTGTAAATAATACGAGTACGTGCAGACTTAAATCTGCCTCATTCAAAGGAAGAAAAACTTCCAATGACTTGAAAAGCAATTCATATTCAAATTCATAGCATGTGATTCTTGGAAGAGTACCCTGAAATCCTTTTTACCTCAGTTACAGAGACAGTAAGTTGTGTCAGCCACTACAGCAGCAGAAAAGGAGCAGTGGCACTGTTTATACTGGAATCAAACAGTTTTGGGTTTGCACACTGTTTGAGCAATTGAGTGGCGAGCAAGCTTTAAAATTGTTATTATGTTAAAAATACATATGAATAATTCAATCTCTTAATTGTCAAAGGTTGCTAAGGAGAATCAGAACAGTCACATTCCATTTCTTTTAACAGCATGATAGAAAGTTTTTGTACACAATTAATGCAATGCTTATCTGAAAATGAGAGATATGGTCTGAGAAGTAAAGAATTGCCTCTATTGTGTTGAACCATGGGGAATTTCTGGAAGATTTACAATTGTATTGGCTCATTGCTTAATCGGATGGCAGAAAGATGTTCTCAGTATGTATTCCTTTCTTTAATGAAAGAGGTGATTAACCCATGCCAAATGCTATCTTTATAGACTTTTTTCTCCAACTACCTAGCAAAATTATATTTAATCCATCTACAGATGCACAATATGTACTGCTGATGTAGTTGATAAAAGACATTTTTGATCATTTTTAATTTTTGAAGAATAAATTTTTATCATAGTCACATCTTGTGAGAAAAGCAGAAAAGGAATGAAGGACTCTGTACAGCTGAGCTCTTGGCAGGTCTAGTAGCAACACTTAAAAATGCTCCTGTCTCCAGTTTTCTGTCCTGCCCCACTGCCAGATGTTATTTAATGGCATTGTGAAAGCAGCAGCAGAAGGGAATTTGCTCTTTGCCAGCTCGCTTCTATCTGATTTTGTTCCTTTGTTCTGATTCTGTTATGGGAGTGGTAATTGCTAGTGCTGGGAATAGAATCCAAGGCTGTTTCTTAAACCACCATTACTAATTCCATCAAAGCACTTATGCCACAACTCAGACTGCTACAGAATAACTTTGCTCTGCAATCCTCTGCTCTGCCTGGGAACTCTCCTGACAGTTCTGATCCACTGGAAAAGTAGAAATGTCAACTTAAAAAGTCAGACTTGTATCTGCATTAGTCAGAGCTTTCTTAGCAACTGACTCACACATGCAGAATTTTCTCTCTGTGCAGATAAGCCAGGATTGTGAATGGGTATTTTTTTCTGACCTGTTGAAGGCTTCAGTTTCCCCTCATTAGCATAAAAACATTTTCTTGTCATTTTCTTTCTCAGTGCCTTGATGCTGCCTGGTCAGTGTTTTGAATTTCAAATGGCTGTTTTCCTGTGCATGAGCATCTGTCGGGGTGGGCTGGGTGGTGGGGCATGGAAGGGGGAGGGCTTCTTCCTTCTTTGTTTGTTACAGTGTACAGTTTCATACTGGAATTATTCCTTCACTCAGCTGGGAGGGTCACCTTAGAGCTAAGGCAAGTAAGGGAGCCTTGAAATCATGCAAGATGCTGTTCCTCTCAGTCAGGAAGCTGAGCACAACCTGAGGTGTTCTTGTCAAAACGCCCGTGCCAGCCTCTATTCACTAGTTCTTGGTGAGGTGTTTGAGAAACCTCATGGGTGCCAGTTCCTTCTGGCTGACAAGGATCCTTCCTGTGTGTTTTGGGGGTAAATTGCTTGCTCACCAGTTACAATAAGAAAATGTTATAAACGAAGTATCAAGGCTTCATGTGAATGACATCGCCCTGATCTTTCACCCTGAATTAGCTTCTGTGAAAGGCTGTGGAAAGAGAACATCTTTGACAGTGAAGGACAGAAAATATTTGGAAAAAAGCACTAGACCACTGTACCCACACTTTCTGGAACAGGCATCCTTAGTCATCAAGACACCTTTGTTCTTCTTTCAGGCATAGCTGTGGGTTCATGATTTAGCAAGCTTCTTTACTGAAGCTGTTGAACATTAATAAGGGAAACTTCATTTCTCTTTTAAAGCTATTCTCCTTTAGAACCTAACTGCAGGGAGATCTGGATTTCCTGTTTTACAGGAAATATCACTATTTTAATATTCTTCTCTTCAAAATGCAGCATTAAGTATCAAACCTGATTTGGTGGAGAGGAGAGAAATTGCCTGATTTTTTTTTAAATAATTTAAAAATGTTTATTTCAGTTTGGCTTTATATATATGGAATGAAAACTTGTTCTGAAATGAAAATCTCTATCTATTCTCTATTATCAACCCTGTGTTCAGCACAAAAACAAAATACAGCCCTGTTCCAGCCACTATGAAGAAAATTAGCTCCACCCCAGGCAAGACCAGCACACCATCCAATCATCACAATATTTTCAAAATAGAAAGTAGAAAATGAGGCATTACTACATAAATTAATTAGTGAATTTTTCAATGGTTTCAAGATTTTTTTTTTTAATGTGGGGTTTTTACTAGTTTTGTGTGAAACACATTGGCCTATCTGCATAGATGACTGATAAAGCATCATTCCTTTTTTTTGGCTCTATTCGAGAGCTTCAGATTGAAAACGAAATGTAATGTAGGGTTTGGTTTTATTGCCTTACGTGCTCATTACAGGTGTGGTACACTGGGGCCATGGAAAGGTCCGCCTCAAGAGTCAGGTTTGCATGTGTAAGAGTTGACCTAAAACTGAATTTCAGTCTCTTGGGAAATAGGAGTAAGGGATAAACCTTGGCACCACAGAGCACACCACCACCAGCACAAACTGCTTCTTAGAATGACTCTTCCTCACAAGTATTACCTTACTGTCAGACCAACCTGCAGCTCTCACAGAGGGGAGATCAGGACTCTGGGTCACAGAGCTGTGAGCTCGTTCCCTGCTCCATCACAGATCCACTCAGGGCTAAGGCACCTGTGAGTGCCTGTCTGCAGAAAGTGAGGGGGCAGCATTACAAGGTAATGGGTTGCTAAATAGCATTATTTTGTGTTGTGGAAAGCTCTACTGGTAGGATAACTGCATATTTTGGATTCTTTTTGTGTCGGTTTCTGGTGGGATTTGTTCCTGGGAGAAGCAGAAGCAGAAAATATGTCTCCTACTTTCTCTCCGGGGCATCTTGAGGTTTTTTCTGCTTATTTTCAGAAAGCAAGCAGCCTCAATGGGAACAAAAGAAAGGTACAGTTGACAAGTCCTTTAACCATTCTTTTTCCTTGCTCATTTAAATTTTTGCACACCTGTCTTCTAAAATAGGAGGGTAAAAAAGCAAGATGTATCTTTGTTTTGATGCCCTGTTCTTTTGCTGAACTCTTCTACTCCCAACTCCTGAGGCAGTGAAAACTATGATGTGAAACATGTTATAGCTCTGTGTAAAATAACCCACTTTTGTAGTGAGTTAGACTTTTACAATCCAGCCTGGTTTGAGTGTTGAAGTTATCAAGGAGGTGCATACTTTTACCCATTTATAGATGAAAGTGTGCTAAGCACAGACGTATTTTACCCATTCTTGCCAGCTACATCCTTGCTTTATTACTCACATTATTCTCTGTCTGACTGTATTGCAGTTAAGCTGATGTAAGAAAAGTTTATTCCAAACATATTTCTTTCTGTTCTGTCTTTACTCCTCGAGCCAGAGTTCATCATCCCAGGATGATGCAGGGCCACATCAACACACAATGCAGAGGCTCCCGACGACAGCTGTAAACGCTTTCCTATCATGTTATGTTTGAACCACTTCTTTTGAGAGCCTATAGAGGAATTCAGAAAAGTTAATGCAACTCAGGTCAGCTTGTGCTATTTCCAAGGTTTTTAAGCCTGGATGAGCTTGGACTCATCCTCCAGATCGATGTGTCCTAAAGTGTGTATCATTGCTTTTTCAAAAATGAGAGGATTTACTGTCCAAAAATGTCAGCCTTGCTGCTGAAGGCTTTAAGAGGTGCAGTTCATCCGTGTTTAACAAAATCTGCTGGCAATGATGTTGTCAATTTGTAATGAGGTAAGCTAAGGGGTCTGTGTACAATCTATCAGTGCACTGCAGCTTCCTGAGAGGATGGTTTTCACACTGGTCAGTAATAAACCCACTTTGCTGAAAAAAAATCCCAAACCCCACACCCCTATTAACATAGATTTTCAGATTGTAACAGAATCTTCCCTGTTCTCCTGAAACAGTCGAATACCCTACATCTGTGTTTATGTTTTCAAACATGGGAGAGAGTAGCAGAGGAAAAGATCAAATGGCAGTGATATGAAAGTGTCTGTATTCATTTTATGTGCCTTGTACCAGTTTTGAAGGAAGATATTCCAGCAGTCATATTTTGTAGCAAATTCCTCTTTCTTCTCTTGACTACCAACAATAAATGGATATTTTTTAACGTCAAACTGATCAAGGCACAGCAGATCAGAATTGTCCTTCAAGTTGTTATAGAGGCGATGAGGATTAATTTCTTATTTTAAAATGTGCAAATTGCTTTCCTTGTCTGAGAGCAGTATGTCACCCCACCATCCCCCCCATTACCACGGTTTAACTTATGATAAAAAGGGCTTTGCATCTCACTGTACGAGCATGACATGAAGGAGACCTATTAGTAAAGATTTAATAGGCCTGGAATAGAGGGTAATAGAAATGGAATTGATGTAATTTATGTGCTACTGAAAACAATATGATCTGAGAATCTTCAAAGGTTTTCCTTTTCTCAGTGGCTAGAAATGATCAGGTATTTTCAAGTCATGCTCCTGCAAGGGGTGTGGTGTCAGTGTGGTTTTTTCAGATTTGTTCTGGAATTTTGTGAGTGTGTGTTTAATCTGAAATGGTGGAATAAAAACCATTTTTAGCCAATGTTCCTAGTGAATGGTGCCATATGATTGCACCATCATTTAACTCACATTTTCTTCTTTCAAATGCTCCCTCATTAATATTTGACTCTGTTGTCCAGTCCCAATCTGTTCTAAAGAAAGTATGAGTATCAAATATCTGTAAATTCACGGGTATTAGGAACATTGAAAAAAAGTGATCTAACTATATTCTGCCACTGCAAGAAAGGCAGGTAGAATTTTTTTTCTTCTGCACTCAAAGAGGCAGAGACTGACCAGGCAGCTGAGAGAGGAGAATGAGGCAGCTCTAGACCAGGAGGGTAAGTCAGTCCCATTTCTTTCTTACCCAGCAAGAAAAGATGGAGAAAAAAGCTGAGAATTTTTGTAAAAGGGGAAAATTAATATAAACAGGACAGGTGTGAATTCTTAGGATTCCATGTTTCAGAAGCTCTTTGCTGAACAATTGACTATAAAGACATAAAGACCTAGTTCCTTAAAAACTTTGTGTATTCAAGAAATTAATTTGTAATTCCTTACTCCCAACAGTTGCCTAATAGGCCGGTTTTGTCTGTGACAGACCAAACCATGACACAGAGAAGCAGATACAACTCTGTCTTCTGCAGTGACATTAACTTGTTTACTTAAAGAGTTAATTTGGTCCTTCAGTTCTAAGTGTAAAGAAGTTCTGCACTAGGCTGCTGAAGTCTATAATACACAGACGTGAAAATGGCCTCTTTACTGGAGCTCTGCTGGAACTTAATTCATCTGCTGTTGAAGTGAATACAAACAAATGCTCACTGCAAGGCAGTGTTTATTGCCAAGGTAAAGAGCAGTTTAAGGTCTTGACTTTCATTCCGAAATTTTAAGCAATTTCTGAACAGACTAGGAAAAAAGGATCCATTAAATATCCATGTTAATGATATAAACTGTCTCTGAAAGTAAAATGGGTATTTTGACAATGTAAGGCTGAGCATTCTTATAAAAAAGAAGTAGAGTTGAAAGATTGTGTAAGTAATGAGGATTTCACCCACTGCTAAAAATCCCTTGGGGGTAAAAATGCAGTAAAATAGAAAATCAGAACCATTGAACAGGCTAACTCACTATTTTATGCTCAAAAACAATTGAAACCTACCTTAGCCATGTCAATAATACCAGATTGCAGCTCTTTGGAATTGAATACCACACTTCAGAGAGAGGTAGATTTTTTTTTTTCTTTCAATTACATTACAATAGGAAGTGGGAACTTAAAAGCACTGAATGAATTATGGGAAACTTAACTTGTCATCTGAGGAGATTATCTTTGTGAGATTAAAATAACAAACCAAATCTGGTAGTTTGCTTTGGATCTGTGCTATACTTGTCTGTCATACCACGTTTTACAACACAGACTTTTATTTGATCATTCCATGAATGGGAGCCTTGTGATGGTTTCTAGGAGGAGGATGATGATGATAATGTTGGAGACTTACTGGGGAGAATTTTGAAAGCCTGTAGAGCTCACCAATTTAAAACCCAATTTGGTTTTAAATTATTATTCCAGAATAAAGGTGCTGAAAGTTGAGTATTTTGGATGAGATTGACTTTACTGGGACCCTGACTGTGACCCTTCCTACAGCAGTTACCAGGTGCAATTTTAGTTAAACAGAAAGCTTTTAACATACTTTAGAATCTGTGAACACCTATTTCTGTCTGAATTTTTATTTTTATAAATCTGAGACCATGATACAAAAGATGTACAACTTCATAGAGAAAATTGAAGTGCCTTGCTCTCACTGCAGACAGACCCACTTCGCTATTCACCACCACGACCTTCTATAAGAAAAGAATTTCTGGCAGTTAGCCATACTTTAAATGGTGCTTGACACCAGGAATTGAGTTTTTCGTCCTAATCCTAAAACAAATGGACTCCTAGATGATGATTACTTGCCCCAGGCGCGGAGGCAATGAGTTTCAAAGATAGGATGAAAACACCAGGAGTCTCTGCCTTGTAAGTACCCTGTTACACAAGGTATTCTGCCAAATATTTGTCAAATACTAGTTTATAGAAGTAATTAATATAACAATAGCAGTGCTTTGTTTTTTTTTTGATTGATGAGTCATATTTGTTTATATGCAAGACCTAAGAATTACTTTAAAAGTTTCTGTATTAAGGCACTTTTTTTCACAGGCAGTTTAACACAGCATGTCAGTCCTTTTGTCTTTTGAGGTAATGACTTAAATCTTATTCTGTAAGTGTCATCCAGAGAATAATTATCTTTGTGTTACTATTCAAAAACAGAGTTTGGTTGATTTCTTTTAACTTGACAGCCATGTTTCTTTGGTTCAATAAGTGTTATCAGGCATTCTTTGGCTGCTCCTATTGCATCAACTTTAATTAGTTTTTGATTGCTGTTAATTTCACAGCTTTTTCTCCTTAATAAATTGCATCAAAAATGCCTGAGTTTTTTGTTGCATCAAGTTTAATTAGTTTTGTGCTTTGCTTACTCTATTTTGCTTGCTCTTTTTAAAGAAACTCCCCCACAGCTTCTTCCTCTGAATACATCTGAGTAACTGATTCTAATGTTGATGATTAAAGGATATTATAGAACCTCTAATCATTGAACCTGTCTCTCTCCAGAACTATGAGAGCTCTCCTGTCTCACCAGGTTACTCTGGTGAATGTGGTGTGTCACAGAAAGGTCACCAAAGGGCTTTGCACACTGGTGCCATTTAGAGCAGCACTCTCACAGCACACCAGCAACAGAATTCTTGGGTTCCCATCTCAACAAAGTCATGCTGCAACCTTCAAGCTGTTCATTCTAAACAGCTCAGAAGGAAAGCAGTGCTATCAAATTGAAACATGCAAGTGAACTGCTTGCTTCACTACCTTGTGCTCATGCTATAATCCTTTAAATATGATCAAATGCTTTTGGAAGGCCGTGTTTGGTGGGACTGGTAGGATACTTCATGAGAACTACCAATTCCCACCCTAATGTTCTAGTCCTGAGGAATTTGAGTTCAAATGCACAGACCTGCAATTAGACTCTTGGCATTCTCTAGTTTTTCTAACTCATCACTTAATGGATACAGTTTAGCTCTCACCAAACTCCATTTAATCCATTTTAAAGATTTTCACTTTAACCTCACTTCTTACAGCATCTGGAAGTCTCTGTACTCCTTGTTACTCTCTTCACTTCTTCACATTTTCACTGAAGATTTCTGTAGGACTCAAGATTTTGAGTAGTGGGTGTCCAAATGGTCCTCAAATAACATCAGGAGGTGAGAATTCACTGCTCTGCTTCTTCATGCTGCTTCTTTCTGTAGAAGAAGGGGGGGATTTCAAAGAGAAAAAGGAGTCAGAAGCTACATCTGGGGAAAGAAATGAGGAATGAAGAAGGAACATAGATGGCTTCAAAGAAGCTCAGGAGAACATCTAAAAGAACACTGTTAAAAAGAAGAAAACAAAACCCCTCAAATCACTTCATAGTATTTTAGGTATCATTAGCAGAATGGACTTCTCAGTAAGACACTGAGGGCAGAAACTGGCTGAGGGGAAAGTGGTAATTACAGACAAATTATTTTTATGCTTAAAGTACTGGGTTAGGATTAATTAAATGTGGTTTTAAGTTCTTCAGTCAAAGTTTTCTTAGGTAGCCTTTGTTAAATAAGATGGACTATAGGATGGATGGAAGTATTCACATCTCACCTTTGTTTTGTTTTGTTTTAATGAAGGCAGTAGTAACGTTTAGCCATATTTCTGCAGTATTTCTCTGGTTCAAACATGAATAAGCATTAAAAAAAAGTTCTAATTTGATGACTTAATATTCAGTGCCATCTTCCATCTAAAAGTTTCCAAATTTACATTACTAATTACACAGAAAATATCCTTGACCATCAGATAAAAGATTTTGAGGGCTTTGATCAGTTATTTAAGAAAAATATTGTGTGTTTTCAGTAACAAGTGCTCATTGCATCTGCCCCTCCTAAAATTGTGGTCTAGAGAATATGAATGTTCAGGATTTTTCATAAGCTTTTTTCATGTGTTTTTATCTTGGGGATGGGGATTTGACAGAAAGTGAGGAGCTATTGCCTCCCTGGAAGTCTAGGGAGATGGTCAGGTGTGGTTTTTGTTTTGTTAAATAAGCACTTTTGCAAATATGGCCATGAAACTTTTTCTGCTTCTCTATGATGCCAGTGCTTTGGAGGATTTAAATGTCCTTTCTATCTCTGCTTTGCCTCATACACTTATTACACCTTTGAGGGCAGGGTATCTTCATCTTTGTTAGTGTAGAGTGACTATAAATTAAAGATGTGGGTTTTAGGTATCATGTAACAACCAGAGCAAGTAGTAACTGTTGATCTCCTAGCAGCTGGCTTGGAGACTGCTTTGTGTTATTCAAGTGGAAAGTGTGTAAATATATTGGATAACCCACAGCAAATGTAATAATATGGATTTTCTTCTGTATGAAGGCTCGTTCAGAGTTTCTGCAGTTTCAGAGAGGATAGGTTCTTTATTTCACATATGAGGCTTTACAAGTAAGCTTTTGTCCTTGTGAATTTATAAGTTTCCTTCTCAGTCTTTCCCTTAGCAACATCATGTATAAAATTATTGCCAGTGTTTAAATTGCTGACTTATTCTGAGCAATACCAACAAGACCCAATATTTAAAGCGTAGAACTGGAATTCTGGAAGTCATACTATTACCATAAAACTTAGTTAGCTGTTTCCAGCATCCAGAGTCCAAGAGCATTTTGCTACAGGCATCTGTTAGAAATGGATGAATTGTTCACAGGAGCTTTCAGTATGTCTCTTGCACCCCTCCTAGGAATCAAGTCAGGGAGTAAGCAGATGGGAGTGACCTCACACTGCTTGATAGCAGTGTAGGTTCTTCCAGAGTTAGTTGACCAGTAGCTTTAGGAAAAAATCCACAATAAATCTGTAAATAACAGAATGAAAAAAAAAAAAATATATATATATATATATACTATATATATACACTCTGTGTTTAAAGTTCGTTTTTTGGAATTCTGATTCCAGGCTTCTGGCTCCTAATGTGTCCTGATGCTGCAGAGGAATTGCTTAATGATAAATTCTCTATCACAACCTTTTTGAAATGTGATCACTTTCTGTTAGTGAGGTTTCCAGGCTTGGCCATGGCATTTTTCATTTACTTTCCACTGTTTTCCCCTCCCGTGTTAAATGAGCTCAATTGCCCCGTGACCAGACACAGCACGCTGTCTTTTTCTCAGAGGTGTTTTGACTGTGCCACAGAAATTCTCTTCTGTTAATGAAATTGAGTAAATAATTTGTAGCAATTTTAATGCAGCAGTTTGATAAAGTTGTTAATTGAAATGCTTCCTGTGATTTTGCAGCAGATGTTAAAGGTCACAGCTGCTTGGATATCAGAGATTTTTCTTTTTTTTATATATATATATTGGACCAATGTTTCCTTTTCCAAAGGCACTGAAGATCTGGCTATAGGCAAGTACTTTCCCAAGGTAAAAAGAAATTTTCAAGTCACATGCAAGTAAGGTGGTTATAGGCTAACCTGCTGTTTGATGGAAAAAAATCAAGAAGTAGCCGTATGCTGAAGGTGCATATTTTTGTATTTAGGGATTATTATTTGTGGTGTTTTGCAAAAAAACCTCAAACAGGGTAAAAAGTGGAAAGGCAGTGGTCTAGGGCATTTTCTTGTTTGTGCTACTTGCAAGTTGTACATGCAGATACAAAATATGTTGATGTAGTGCTCTGCTTTGGGTAAATATATTTAGGGTTTTAGGAATAGTTGGTTCAAGAGTACATGTCATTGTCTTGACCTCCAACTTGCATCAAGACAGCTCAGTGCTGTACAGACAAGGGAGCAAATGAAATGTAGCGTGTTCCACGTTTGGGAGCCAGCAGCAGGTCACGTCTAGACTGTGATTGACACACCCATGTCAGTGTCCTTTTTAGTGTCCCCCACTAGTTACGGTGGGGGAGTGTCCCTAAAATCCAAGGCAAGCCCAAAGTCTTCCTGTGTCGCCTCTTACATCCATATGTATGGAACAGATACTCCTGTGCTGAGAGATAGAGTGACAGCAAGGTGCTGCTTCCTTTCTGCTGTAGGATTCACTCAAAGCTTTGTGCCTGGGGCCAAAATGTTGAAGGTTAAATAAACCTGAATTGCAGTGCAGATGAAAGTCTGGTCATTAACAACTGCAATGAGGACAATGTTAAAAAAAGAAGGCAGGTAGTGCCTGAAGCTTAGCATGGCAGCTGATGTCAGAGGACCATTCCTGCAGCATCCATGCAACTGTGGCTCCTTTTCCAGCTGCAGTAGCAGTAGAGAGATGAGCTTGGATGTAGTTAGCCTTGTTTGACATATCTTTAATCCCATTCTTGTTAATTGATTGATATCATGGAATCCTGCAATATATTAGGGCTAGAAGGAATCAGGCTGCTCTGTTGTCTGAGAGTTAACATGGAACTATAATGGCAGTTACACTAAAAAATGCAGCATTGCTTTAAAACATAATGGGGAGACATCTTTTTGTTTCCTTGGTATCCAGTGCAATTAAAACACTGCTTAGAAAAACAAAATAGCATTTTTCACAAATTCCTGATGTTGTCATCACTGAAATACCAAACCATAGCTTAAAACCCAAGCTCTTTGATACTTCTTAATTCTAAAATTTAAAAATCTAGAATTTTCATATTGTCAGGCCATCACGTGGTTCAAAAGCTTTCGCATGAAGTTAGCACTGAGCACTCAATTCCAATAATGCATCATTAAGTAATGATAAAAGGCAGGAGGAGAGGAGTAGTGCTTATTATGTAATTTCAGATGTACTTTTGAAAGAGCTCTTTAGTAGTTGGTTTCCTAGGCAGTTTTTTTTTTTTTTCCTTTCATGCTTTTGAGATGGGTAATAACTTGAGATAAGGAACGCTCAAAGAAACTGTAAATACAGTGGCAAAAGTATTAACACAAACAATGACATGCTTATTTTCCTGAAGGCTGTTTCTGGTGCTTATCATGACATCCTTTCTTCCGTTGACCAGTCATAATGTGTGGAGTTCGTTTTTTCCCCTCCACTTCTAAGCTTTGGCATTATACAGAATTTCTTGTACAAACAGGATCAGAAAGGTTTTCCTGTTTTTTATTTGTAATGGAAAGTTTATCCTTTTTTATTACTTTCACTATTGACTCTTGGTGTGTTCTTGTCTCTACAAACAGTGCTGAAATAGCTGTTGTCATCCATTCTGTGATATGTTTTGGCTGGACAGGTGCTTTAGGGTCAAATGATAGCTCATTCAGTCAAAACTGTGGTAGCAACAATTGCCAGCCTCAGGCCAGTTCCTGAAGTTTAAATTTTCAGGGTTGCAATCCATGAGTGCTTGTAGTTCTGAAACTTTTACCAAAGTGCTACTCTTTGTTAAAATTTTATATATATGTTCTAAAGAGCTCTTGTGATACCCTTCCATCCTTCCTCTAAACCAGAGGATGAATATGATATGGTATAATATAGCTGTGTCCATGGTCAGGAGCTGATTAAACTTCAGTGACTTCCAAGATCTCAGGGTTCAAACACCTGGTATTTTCAGCTGCTGTTTATGGGATTCATTCATGAATGAATTCATTCATTTTAGAAAGTTAATCTGTAGGAGATGACAGTTCCACAAAGTCAAACATGTGTTGTGTGTTTCCTTCTTATGCTGATAAATTCCCTTCTTTATCAGGTAAGAAATGTTACAGATTTGAATGTTAAGAGGACTTTGAATAAGATAAAGGAATTGAGAAGCTTTGGATACACAGGGCAGCCAAGACACAGGAAGGGGCAGCATTAATTCTTAGTTACGTGTGTTGCGTCAGTGTGGGTGACAGAGCAGTATCTAACATTAAAAGTATGCAAATTCTCATTGAAAAAGGAATGAAGTAGAGCAGGCTTTTAAAAGAAGTTCTCTCCTTCAACAGTTTCAATGTTTGGTCTTCCAGTGCCAGCAGACCTAAAGGAGTGGTTTCTACTACAGTTGTTTCAAATGAATTAAAGAGGATTATGATCTTGGACTTGGCTTGAAGAGTAACATGGGCTAGTTGGAGATGCTAAAATGCCCTGTGCATAAACCAGTATTATCTACTGCAAAAAACATTTATTAAACTTCTGATAAACCCACTCACCTCATTATTATCTGTGGGTCCTTTTGAGTACTTTTTTTTTCCCATTGTATGTTGTTTTATGTACTGCCACAATGAAAAGTACCGAAACTGTTAAAAGTTGCTGTAAGTAGATTGTGATCTGTTAAACTCTGCAAGTAAAAGCTGCAGCTAAACAGCATTTCTTTCTCCAGAAGTTTTAATCACAGAAAGGGTTTCTTTCCTGAATGGTTTAGAGAGACTCACCTTTCTCTTTAACTGAACTTTACAATACTCTTAAACTGATTGGCAGTAACATTTGATTATATTTAAATAAGTGATGATGAAAACTTCATGCCTTGTGCTACAGTTTAAATATCTTATTTATTGTCATATTTGCAGCCTGATGCATATTAGGAGTGTTCAGAATTTGTTTTCTTTACTGATGTTCTTGCTGCCATCTTTCCATTCTATCAACCATTCATAAAAAGGAAATCCCACAAATCCCACAACAGTTTGTTCTTGCCCATGACAAGACTCATAGATGGAGAATTATCTCAAATTTGAAAGTGGATTGAAATTGAGAATTCAGAGTGTTGCTTAAGTTTTATGCCACACTGTAGGACTCAGCTCAAGCTTTTTCCTGAGGTTTAAAATCATTTAATCACAGTATTTTTCTCTTCTACCATGGACAGCAGTTATTTGAATGCCAAAACCCTTTTTGCCTTATATTTTATTGCCATTTTGAAGTCTTTGTGATTGGTATCAACAGCTATTAAGTGAACTATACAGGCCATGTTAGATATTAACTTTAAATAGTTTTATGGGCTTTTCTAAAAACATATTTTTAAAATTTATTTTATAGTGTATTCATTTTAATAATTTAAATAATGTCAATATTTTTAATACATTTTACAAAATTCAAGAGTTGAGTTTTTTTAGAAAATGAGGAGGCCCAAATGACCTAGTATTTCAAAATTTTGTAGTTAAATTATTATTTTAAATAATTCTTTGGATAGCTGATCAGGTAGTTCCAAGGGAAGTTGTATCCACCAAAATCAGTAGCATTACATGTTAACACCCTAGCCCTGAGAACCTAGTTTATAAAATCCTAGCCCATTTTCTGTTGCAATTCTTGAATTCTGAATTTCTCTAAATTGTCAGCTCAAATAAGGGCAGAATATAGTCAAGATTATGCATTTTTTGCCTCTGAACTTCTTTTTTCAGAAATGTCAAAAGGAGCTTCATCTTATCCTCTTATGCATTTCCCCTTACAAAACACTCATTCACATTTTGTACCAACAGTGTACAGATGATAAAGCTTTGCTTGTCTAGTGAATGAGTCACTGTTCTATTTTTCCACTAAGACATATAAACAGGACAATATTTTTATATTCATTAACATTTTAAGTGAATAAAAGCTTCATAATTATATGGACCATTTTCTTTTCTTACAATTTGTGTTTCCTTAAGATTTTTTACTAAAGCTTACTCAAGTAGAAAAAAGAAAGTAATATAACTCACAAAGACTATTTGAGAAGTTTACAACTCAAATTTTAATTTGTTGTTATAATATTGCTTAGCTTTACTGAAGGTTGTTTGTAGTTTGTTCCACCTTCATTAAGTTTTTTTTTTTCATAAATGTGGTTACTGTTGTCACTTTCAAGATTAACATGCACTAAAAGTAGACATTTAACAGTGACATAAGACTATTGCCCTGAGGCTCTGAAGGATTTTGTGACTCAGTTATCATCCTGGGGTAGGGCTTTTCCTAGAACTTGAATATTTCAAGCTTATGTGCCCATTTTAATGTTCTTACAGTGATAATAAGATATCATCCATATGCGTAAATGTTTGCATGATGTGCTTAGAAAAACTGGCACAGCTGGTTTGGACCTTACCCTCTGCCATTAAGCAGCTTTTAAAACACCTGCTTCCCAGCTGACTGAGATTAAAAGGGAAGACTATTCTATAGGCTTTTCCAAAGCTTCATTCTTTCCATTTTCTGAATGGTCCTAATGTACTTCAGTTGAAAATATGGATCCCTGAAGCACTCAGGAAGAATGACTTTAATTTTTGTGATGAATTTAGAAAAAATTACGTTAAGCATTAATAAAACCTGCATGACTCATTATGCCTTTAAAATATAGCAGCCACTGTCATAATGGATTTTTTGCTTCTAAATACAGATAAAGTAGTAATATTTTATATTTTTCCCTCCATTGTTTTAATACTTTGCACCATCATTTATCCTTTCTACAGAAATTAAGTGTGCTTTTAACATCTGGGTATCCAAAACTTGGATAGACTTACAGTTTTACAGAAAAAAAAAAAAAAATCCAATTGGATCATACATGAATCCAGGTGTTCTACCTTCTTAGTAAGCACTGAAACAGCCTAGTATTAATTACAGATGCAAAAAGATCTCTCCTCCCTCCTTTTCAAATATAGGTCTGTAAATACCTTAACCTTTTCTAGCTACTTCTCAAAGTCCCCAGAATTACAGAATGGGTTAGTTTGGAAGGGATCAGAACATGTCTTCTGGTTCAGCTTCTTTGATCAAGCAGGATCATCCCAGAGCATGTTGCACAGGATTGTGTCTAGAGAGTCCTTGAATATCTCCAGTGAGGGAGACTGACTTAACAGGAGAGTGAAAAATAATTTATTCTAGATCAGCATGGTATTGGTACCTCTTTAAACTACTTCTGAAATGTATGTCTCAAATCTTTGAGGCATAGTTTTAGGATAGCTGGCATCCATAAGAAAATTTGGCACACTCTGTGCTAGCTCCAGGACAAGTTAAAAGCATTGATTTTTATTGTTTTTCCACAATCTGACTGTAATTTTCAAGAATAAAAGGCTGCTTCTCCCCTCCCTGAACAGACACAATCCTTGTGACATTATCCAAGTCCTCCTTGAAGGGTCCAGCCGTCACCTTTAGGTCTGCCTGCCTGGAGCTAGAAAGACAGGATTTATACCTTTATGCCCTGTTGGGAAGAACACATGAGGCACTTCACAGCAGGAGTTAAACCAAGCAAGATAGTAAGGGTTTACTCACCTTTCGTAGGGAAATACTGATTGATTGATTGATTGATTGATTGGTGTGTTAAGAATGGGGCTCTGCATGGGAGAGCATCTAAGGTAGGAAGTATTTGTGTAAAATTGCCTTCTTATTGCCTCAGAGAAATAAGCCATTTAATACTAGTCAACTGCAATGGTAATTGATAAACAGCTTGGCTGGTGAGCTCTCCTCATCTGTGTGAAAAGAAGCACTACAAAGGAGCACATGCCTTTCATTATTTTAGAAGCCAAACTGCAGTAGCTATCCTAATTTTTGTAAAGGCTGAGGAGAAAATGATGAGTCCATATACTCACTTTCTTCCTTATAACAATTATTAATAGCAAAAATAGGAGGCAGGGTGGTTAAAAAGAGATGGAAGTCACATACCCATACTTCGCAATTCTCAGTGCAATAGAACAGTGCTGTTATACAGGACTGTAGCAAGTCTTCCGTAGGTTTTGTATCAGTGGAGTGTTATGAATTCCTGGGTCTTGGATCATATCTAGGAAAAGGTTTTACGCTGGGGACCAAGCATCCAAATGACTTGCTGAAGGGAAGCTGTGAAAGTTACTGTGAGCTTCTTCATTTGAAGCATCATGGTATTCCCAAGCTAATCAGCTGTTCGTTTGGAGTACTTGCATGAAAGGAGATTTCTCACATAGGAGTTAAATTTAGGGAAAATGAAAAGAATTCATTCTTTCTCTCCCTGCCTTTTGGAGCGTGTCATCCAAAAGAACAAGGAGATGCTAACATATGCATCAAATGTCACCTCTGTTTCAATTCTCCCATCTGCTTAATGCATAATACTTATCATTAAGTAAACCATTAGGGAAAGGGTTGAATGTATGGAGATGGACCTTTTCATCTTCTTTCATTTGGCAGCGTGAAGCATGAATGCTCCATGCCCAAGTGTGTCATTCATTTGACAGGTTTTGCTGACATGGAATGAATCAAGGCTGGCTCATCACAGAGTGATTTTAGAGGACAGCAGTTCATTCAGTGTTCTGCAATTCCAGTGTTTTCTTTAATCACATCTGAGGATGCCCTTCTTTGCTGCTTTCTTTTTGATAAATGCTTGCAATAGCCCAATGCAGATTGCTGTGACCAATATCCTGCGTGACCTGAGGCAGCTGCATGTTTCATCTGAGAGCATGACAGTCTTGATTCTCATCTCCACCTTATTTTCATGGGTTACACTGTTGCTTTGGTGATGTCTTACTTTAGGAGCCTTAGGCACAAGGAAAAGGTGTCATGTATTGAGTAGTTTTTATGGATAATCTTAGGCCAAATGTGGTGTTAGCTGAGGCTGGACAACGGCAAAAACATCATCATAGAATCATTTAGGTTGGAAAAGACCTTCAGGATCTGGCAAAAACATCATCATAGAATCATTTAGGTTGGAATAGACCTTCAGAATCATCAAGTCCAACTTTGACCAATCACCACCTTGTCAACCAGACCATGGCACTGCGTACCATGTCCAGTCATTTCTTGAACACCTCCGATGGTGACTCAGGCTTGGTGAGCCTGAAGACTTTGCCCACACAAATATGACATTTAGATATTCATATAAAATATAATTCATCTCTTTCTTCACTGAAGGTTGCTTCCTTTCTGGTTCAAGATTTTTCTTTTTTTTTTTTTTTGGAAATAGTTTCCTTGTGTTTTATTCAGTTTAATTTTGAAAGTTACCCACACTGCATCATCTGGTATTTTTATACAGAGATATTCTCTTGCCAAACTCATTTCTTTTATTTAGGAAACCTTCTATTCCTACTTAGGCTAAAGATGTAGTTCATCCCAGAAAATGGCCCTCATTTTAGCTGTGGTTAGCTAAAACAAGAAACTGACTTATAGCTAGAGTGAAAGAGATGTTATCAGCTTGTCATTTCCTACAATCCCAGTGTCATCAGCCAGAAAGGCATCCATTATCACACATCAGGTCTTGTACGTTGGGTATTCAGGAGAGCAGACCGAATGAGCATCACTGAGCTACTCGGTCCTTATAGAGTTGTGGAGACGAGAAATATGCTAGGAGAATGAATAAGAATCAAGTGTGCATTTTTACTCTAATAGAGGATATTTCATTTAATTCTGATTGAATTATGCCTGGGTGAGTCAATCAGAAAAATCCGATATGATTGACACGGAACATCTCAGAGATAGTGTGTTGTGATGTAAGATTTTATTTTCATACATCCAATATCTTCCAGTAAATTGAAGGTCTCATTAATTCGTAAGAGTTTTATAAATATTAAAAAAAAAAAAAAAGCTGGCAGTTTTTCTATAGCTTTGTTACAGAGAATGCTTTTTCTCTTATTTTTAATGTACTAAAACTTCATGAAGAAACAAAAAGAACAATTTGACAGAACATGCTGTTTTCATGGCACAATATAATTGCATAACAGTCACAGAACAGGAAGAAGTAATTAGATTACTAGTATAAGTATCATCAGAAATAGGAAACTTGTCAATTTTCATAATGTTTTGAGAGTAACTGAAAAGACTGAAAAAAGTTATTAAGTGTAAGAGAGAACTGGGACTTTACCTCCCACAGTTATTTTGCACTTTAATGGGACTATGGATTCATAGCATTAGCAAAATAATTATCATTAGAAAAGGAGGTAAGAGTTGAGAACCTTCAGTCAAAAAAATAAAAGGAAATGGTTCAATAAACTTATTAGTAAACTATTTTTACACTACTTGGTATATTAAGTATGGATTGTAGAATTGTACCACTGAGATGGTGTTATTAAAAAAAAAAAAAAAAATCAGAACAAAGCCCTGCCACTTTAAGTATGAAATCACAGCCAGACAGAAGTGAATTGTTTGCCACTCAGTCTTCTACTCATGGGGTCAGTTCCGTGTACACAAGTTTTTTATGTACATAAACAAACAGTTTAGAACAGAAATATGTTTGCAGGGGGAAGGAAGGACTGGGTAAAAAAAAAAAAAAAAAAAGATGGGAGAAAAACAGGAGTGAATAAAGGCTCCTTAAGATACCTGCCAAGAAATGATTTGCTCCTGTTCTTGTTGCCAGTTAGGGAATTGTTGGCTTTTGCGAATTCTGGAAATGACGTGGGTTTAGGAAACCAACTTTTTAAGGACTAGTATCTAAAGGTCTAAAGAGGAAATGCAGCATTAGCACAGGCCTACGAGACACATATTCTTCTGCAGAGGCGGAGACTGGGCATCTTCCCTCTCTATGCAGTCACTGTGTCTGTATCTCGTGCAGGCAGCATTGCTCTGAATTCATTGCTTCCTCTCCTTCCCTTGTCATACCACAACGACTTTAACTTCTGAAGTAATGCACTCTAAATTCTAGATAGATAGTTGTTAGAGTATTTTAGTTGTTAAAGAGTATTTCCATGGATTTCTATTTTCAACATAAATATTTAAATAAGGGGAAAAAGAACATGTGGAAATATGAGGCGAAAGAGACAGAGAAGATGAGCCATGACAGGTTATGTGCTTCTCAAATGTGTTTATTGCAAGTGTCCCAGAAAACATGCAGTTATTTACTATTTAGTTCCCTTTGTGTTATCTTTTCTCCTAATGTGTTTGTCACCCCAGTGTGATCAAATAGCACTTTGCAATGTATTTAAATTGTGTGAAAGCCATGGCCACATTGTCTTGGGTACCACCATTTTACAAACATTGTGATGATTAATAAAAGGTAAGGCTAATGTAATAATACTCAGTGTAATTAAACTGCAAGCACAATTGAGTAATTACCTTGTTGCTAGAGAAAAAAAAGCCCATATTAGGGCAAATTCCTTCCTCTTCTAAATTCAGACAGTCTCCTTAGAATGAATGGTGGCTTCACTCCTACTGTGTACTTCAGCACACTGTAACAGTACAGAGACGTGAAAGTAGATAAAGGGAAAACAAAAGGAATAAAAGAAGAAGAAGATGATAATAAAGAGGCAGAATAAAAACCAGACTAGCAAAACTCTGTAAAACAAAGTGCGTTTATGAAGTACAGTGACATAAAAAAGAAAAAGAGAATGAAAACATAGGACAGGAAAATAGTATGTGGAAAGGAGGCTTGAAACAACTGGAATAATCATAAAATTTTTAGGGCTTGATTTATCAAATCTAAAATGGCGTGCCAGCCACAGAGAACAAAGTAAAAGGAGAGCCATCATTATTCAAGGAGAAAGTACCTCGAAAGCTTTTGAGCAGCATAAATTGCATTGGAATAGAACAGGACTACTCTAAGATTATTGATGAAGGGTTTTATGTCACTAACTTCCTATTCAATGAAAGTAATATAGTCTAGTATACCCTTGAGATGTGTTTTGAAGAATATTTTTTGCAAAATCAGTGCTACCAATACTTAATGTGAACTAGGGAAGTCATGATTTTAACTTCAAGGAAAAAAAAACTTGTTTTGAGCGCACCTACAAGTACTTGAGGGTTTTTTATGTATTTATATATCCATCTTAGAGATTGCATGTCTACTGTGCTTTGGAGTTTGAAAGATGTTTATGATGTTTTTTTCTCCTAAGCACTGTCTTCCTCAGTGGCCCAGCAAATTTGCATCATGCAGGTCTCCATCTTAGATGAAAACTAGGCATATCTTGCAAATTCTCTTGATCTATCAGTTAATCTAATGGTAATTCATTAAAACAGTGCCCTTATCCTAACCTCAGTAAAAATGCTGCCATCCTATCAGTATGCTTTTCCCTTCCATTTGGCTCAAAAAAGGAGAACACAATCTTGGCAGTTAAATGAAGAGCTGTGTAGGCTCCCATAACTATAATTTCTGAGCAAACAAGGCCTGTCCCTGCTGCTCTGTGAGTTAGGCTACCTTAGGATACAGAAAGGAAAATCCTGCACAAAGCTATCTGCCATGGAGCCAATATGCCCAAGGATCTGCTACTTGAGCTGTGAGTCCTTGAGGATATGTGTTATGCTGAAATTCTCCCGTTGGGAGCAGGAGAGGTGAGTGAAGGTGTCCCTCCCAGTCAAACTGTGACATGCTTGTACCAAAGGCTCCCACAGGCAGGAATTGCCTGGTAATTGATTGCAGCAGGGCTTCCTGCTGATTAAGATGCTTCTTGATGTGAATAATAGTGACAGATTATCTTTGACTGAAAGAGTGTTTCATTCTAAATCTTTAGTGTCAGTTTTAGAGGGCTCTCACTGATCTACTCTTCCACCAGGTCATAGAAGGATAGAATATGCTGAGTTGTAAGGGACCCATCAGGGACATTGAGTCCAACTCCTGGCCTTGCATAGGACACCCTGAGAGTCACACCATGTGCCTGAGAGCGTTGTCCAAGTGCTTCTTGAAGTCAGGCAGGCTGATGCTGTGGCCACATCCCTGGAGAGCCTGGTCCGGTGTTCAACCACCTTTTCCTGATATCTAACCTAAACATCCTCTGGCTCAGCTTCGTGCTGTTTCCTGTCGCTGGTCACAGAGCAAAGAGATCAGTGCCTGCCCCTCTGCTTCCCCTCATGAGGATGTTGAAGACAGCAGTGGGGCCTCCTCTCAGCCTCCTCTTCTCCAGACCTCTGAACAGACCGAGTGACCTCAGCCATTTGCCATAAGGCTTCCCCTCCAGACCCTTCACCATCCTCGTGGCCTCCTTTGGACACTCTCTAATAGCTTCAAGTCTTTTTTACATTGTGACACCCAAAGCTGCCCCCAGGACTGGAGATGAGGCTGCCCCAGCCCAGAGCAGAGTGGGACAATCCCTCCCTTGCCCAGCTGGCAATGCTGGGCCTGGTGCCCCCAGGACAGGGATGTCCTTCCTGGCTGCCAGGGCACTGCTGACTCATATCCAATTCACCATCAACCAGGACCCCCAGGGCCCTTTCCATGGCACTGCTGTGCAGCCTCGCATTCCCCAGGCTATACACACAGCCAGGGTTGTCCTGTCCCAGGTGCACAGTCCAGCACTTGCTCTTGTTAAACTTCATAAGGTTGGTGATTGCCCATCTCTGATTTATCGAGGTCTCTCTGCCCTCGAGGGAGTCGACCCGTCCTTCCAATTTACTGTTGTTGGCAAACTTACTATTCCTGTGAATCCTGCATCCAGGACATTAATGAAGATGTTGAAGAGAACTTGGTCTAACACAGCCCTACAGAACCCCCCTAGAGCCCACATTCAGTAGTGTGGGGTAAAAAGTGAAAACAGCACTGGTTCCAGCACTGCTACTGTGGGTAACCTGCCTATGCCTGGCAGTAGTTTTGTAAAACACTATTTTGTCTGAGCTGCAGAATAGCAGCAATCAGCTGTCTGCTCATGTCAGGGTCAATATGAGACCTGTCTGCTGTTTCACAGAGCAGTTTTCTTTCCCCTTTGAAAAGTAATTAAGCTTATCTGTGATGTATATTCTCGGTGCCAAGCGATCTTTTATGGTGCATTGATTCAGGTGGTCTGATTAGCAAAGACATCACCTTGCAATGAGAAATGGAAAATAATTTCTGCTTTATCTTTCTGGTTATAGACGTGAGAGTTACTTTTTATTCTATGCTGTAAAAACTTATTTGAAGAACTATTTCCAATATGACTTGCTGAGATAATGAGCATAGGAAAACTACTTAAATCTAAAATAAATATTGCAATAGATGAATGATAGAGACTGATCAAATATTTAGGCAATTAATGGTCCTGTAAATCGTTACTGTGAATTCTGATGCACTCTTGCTAGTCCTGCTGGACAATTATTATCCACTTTGTAATGGCATAATACAGTATCTGAAGGATAAAAGGTTTCCTTAACATGAAGGTTACACATTATTAATTACAAGAATAAAACAGTCCTCTGTCTTCTTTTCAGCAATCAATGTGCCAGTAAAATCAGATTCAACTCAGTAAATAGGAAAAAACTTGGAAATTTCCCACAGTCAATCACAGCACTGCTGTGTTAGTGAAACAAAAGCCTTGCAAAAAGCCTTGAAAAGCATCTGTATGTCAGTCAGGAGGCAGAGACAGCAATTGAGATACGCAGCCAAGGGCAGGGCTGTGTAGAAATACCAGCCAGGTCCTTGGTGTGGTATAACCACATCACTGTGCTAACATTGCTGTTGCTGAGTTCAGCTGGTGCAGTTGGACTGGTATCAGATGCCTCTGCACCTCTTGTGGTGCTGCATTTTCCAGTGGAGCACCAGTTTTGGTGGTGACTGTACTGCTGTTCCTTATTAGATCCAATGCCTTCTTTGTGGCACCTTACTTTGAGGCTGTTCAGAATCTCATTAACTTGAGCTGTAACCACCAAGAAGTGCATTTGTATGTGGAAACACATTTTTATTGTGTATTGCATCCTGTTTCCCCTTCACTTCTGGGCACAGCTTAGCCTGGCTTTCTGTTTTAGTCCAGCCCCATGCAGTGGCATTCCGCTGTGTCCGGTGATATTCCACATCTGCAGTGCGTGTTGTTCCTGTGCAAACCATGGACTGTGGGATGGTACCTGCTTTGGCCAGGTGACAATGAGAGGCCACAGTAATAAACTGCTTCTCAAGTGCTCCCCTCTCATTATAATGGGCACTTCAAATCCCAGGTATGCCCAAACAAAGAAGGAAACTCCTCTCTGAGACTGTGCATATATGAGATGCTTCTTCCTCAGCTGAGGAGCAGAGGATGGCTGTTCCAGAGAGTTGTTCTGGTTCAACAACACCATGGAGATATGTAGCAGTTACCGTTTATAGTTATGTTCAGGCACAGGCCATGGGAAAATTGAATATAGGTGTCTAGATTTTCCCCAAGGAGCTCCAGGCTGTGGAAGCTACTCCCAGTTTTTATTAGAAAAAATACAGGCCTACCAGTCCTTAAAACATCCTGAATTATGAGTGTTTTTTTAAATTTGTTGGGGGGTTTTGGTTGGTTGGTTTTTTGTTTGGGTGTTTTTTTGTTGTTGTGGTTTTTTACCCTGGGAGATAAGAAGTTGTAGGGCTTTGAGATGGTTGTGACTTTCTTCCCACTTTTAATCTGGTGTTGCTAATTTACTTGATTTTAAATAAACACATTCTCAGATGATTTGATTGGCAATAAATTAAATTAATTTCCCCAGGTCAAGTCTGTTTTGCCCATGATGCCAGTTGCTGAGTCATTTCTCCCTGCCCTTATCCTGACCCATGTGTCTTATGTTATATCTTCTCTTCCCAGGAACAGAATGTCACTTATTATTTTTATTATTATTATTATTATTGCAAGAAATCATGTTTTCTTCAGTTCTTTCCTTTTTCCTTTTTTTTTTTTAATATTAATGGACTCAGTATCTCTTGGGCTGCTAGTAAATAGCATCTTCTTTTCTGAAATAGGAGTAGAAGGTGAAACCCAGGTTTATCAAAGACTTAAGAGACTGGTGTAAATTCTGAGACAAGCATGTGCAATTCCTGCCTTCTAGGTATTTTGTTCATGTCTCATTTTT